>NW_026527002.1:34465226-35065226 GCF_024362965.1 Panthera pardus | reverse complement strand
TTAGCAGGAGCTGTTGTCTACTCCACAAAAGGAAAAACAGATGATGTAAGAATTGCTGTTGGAAGCACTGCAGGCCAACTCATATCACATCTCACTCTCCCATAAATATTCAATTTTAAAAGAATAAGTCAAATTTACACAACCTTTGATCACATGTTGCTTTGGAATATTCCATGATTGTGTATGTGTGGTTTTCTTTGTTTCAGTCTTTCAGAAAACATAAGAGATTTTGTTGTACAAGTAGCAGAGGTGAATTGAATTCAAATTCTTGTAACTGAAGTCTCAAATAGACTTCGACTTTTGATATGCTGTGTTTATTGTTTAATTTCAGTCACATTGCCATCTATCTAGAGAAGAGTAAAATAAATGGAATGTTGGTCTTTCACACCTGTTTGCAAGATGAGATTTTTTAGTTGATTTGGAAGAGTACCTGACATTTCCAAAATTCATATTCCTTACTTGAATTCACTGAAGAAAGTAGAAATGTTCGTGTCTGATGACCTCATCAGAATTGTTTGGGAGGGGACTTATAATTAAGAATGTCACCATATTTTTAGATATTTTAGATACATACCTTCATAAGAACACCTACAGAAACAGATTATTTATAACCATCTTGCAGCTATGGAAAGCCCGATACAAAATATGAAGAAGGCGAAAACCCCTGACTCAGCCATATTGTCTCTCCTAAATTAGCTCCTTCTTATCACAACTTCTTCCCTACAATCTCCCTCTAGTTTAATAATGCTATCTCTCCAACCAAAAGAACAAACTAATACAGAATTTCCTGCTTTTTAGACAGCTTAACTTAGAGTGTATGAAAGTCTTGAAGTGGACGTTGAATGCATATGACTCAAAGTAAGTCAAATATGCATCGAGAAGCAATGTGAAATGCCAAAGGAGCTATTTTAAGAGGTAGACAGAAATGCTAGAGAGGACAGAAGGGAACATTCAATAGACATTGTTTTAGGGAAAACGCTATCATAATGAATAAAATTACAAAATTGGCTATATGATCTAATTTGAAATACATTTCCTCGTGTACAGTATAGCATCTTCCCTTACATGGCACAGTGTTAGCGTATCTTTCCAAATAGCTAACTATATCCAAATTGTAGCCCCCAATTTTTCTATGGGATTATTGTGTGGGGTTGGAGATGGGGATCTACTGAAACCTATTATTAGTTAGAAACAATTTAACAGGATCTATAACATTCTCATATGGCTCATGAGTCCAGCTTCCAAGTGGGATCCTAATAAGAGGACCTGGCCCAGGTTAGGATACTAAGAATGCTATGCTAAAAATCCACTTTGGCAGTTTTAAGCAAGATAATCACTCTGTTTCTTTTCCTTTACCTTTTTGAATCTGCATTTCTTATCATTACCTCTATGATCCTTATACCTCTGTGTTGAAATAATTTCATCTTTTATATTTCCCTATGATGGCAGAGGCATGGAAGATGATGGTGCTCAACATGTTTTAAAGACGTTGAAATAAGAGCTATAGGAAAGAATGGAGGTAGACATTGAAATTAATAATGCTGATAAATTTCAGAGTCTTTCCAAGGAGTCCTTATGAAAGGCAATGCCAACTTTGGAAATTTGTTTTATTGTTATGTTTCAGTATTTAGCAAAATGGAAGCATTCTTCTTAACTTATACAATTTCTACATGCCATTGTTATGCTTGTGTGTGATAAAGCATCACAAAACTTCTTTGTAGATACTGTGAAGGCTAGAGGAATATATTTTGTGGAATTTTCCCATGTTCATTAACAAATGACATTGTTTCTTTTTTTTTTAAATAAGAAGTTTAAATTTTATTGTATATTTTAATAAATAACAAATATCCATGTGCATAAAAATAATTTATACTACTGTTTGGCATGATCAACAATAATCAACCATCTGTAACCTTATTCGGTACACATTGTTGAATTCAAACAACAAAAAAATTGGGTTTAAAATAAAATATATATAACAAATGTTGTTAACCATGGGGAGAAATTAGAACCTCTGGACATTTCTGGTAGGGATACAAAACTATTCAGCTGCTGTGGAAAGCAGTTTGATGGTTCCTTAAAAAGTTAAACACAAAATTACCATATGACCCAGCATTTCCACTCTTAGGTATGTAACTGAAAGAACTGAAAAAGGTTATCAAAGGAAAACCTGTATGCAAATGTTCATAGAATTCACAACAGCCCTTCACAATAGAGAGACAGTAGAAACAGCCCAAATGCCTGTGATAGATGAATAAACAAATTTGGATCAGCAGTTAAAAGGAATGAATATATGTTCAGCAGTTAAAAGGAATGAAGTATTGATGAATGCTGCAGCATGGATGAACTTTAAAAAATTATGCTGGGTGAAAGAAGACAGACACAAAAGGTTACATATTATATGATTCCATTTACATGAAATATACAAAATAGGTAAATCCATTAAAAAAGAAAGCAGATGGATGGTGGCCAGGAGCTGGCGGAGGGAAAAAGGATTGAGGAATAACTACTAAAAAGTACGGGGTTTTATGCTGCAGTGATGCAGTGTTTGGGGACGAGGTAGAGGTTGTGGTTGCACAGCATTGTGAATGTATGAAATGCCACTTAATTGTTCACTTTAAAATGGTTAATTTTACATCATGTGAATTTTATCTCAATGAACAAGTTTGTGTTTATATAAATAACTTTAATTTCAAGGTTTAGGCTGTTTTCCTTAGCATATTATATTGGGTGCAGTTTTATTTTCGGCTTTTAGAGTTAATTTCTACATCATCCTACATCACAAAGGAAAATGACACTTAGAAGTGAAGGTTTCTAATTCCTGCCTTAGGGACTTCTACCATAGGTGTGCCCTGCTTTAAACTGTATCTAGTAATTAAACAGAAGTTGGAAAACAGATTACTGGGTGCTTCTTCACTTTCTAACGTATTTTTGCACTTTAAATTTTACTTCAGAATAAGTTTAAATATTGGATTGCTCCATTATTTAAAGTTGGAAGTTATTTTCTAAAATGTAACATACAGACATTTCTACAGACATTTCAGGAACATCTCTTTGCCATAAAAAACTCACAGCAGTCTTCCAGAAATTTAATTGCTTCCTTTATCATCCAACTGGAGAAGTAGTTTACCTGACTTGCTTGGCTCTATCAAGTATTGGAGGAAGGCACACTTGGGCTCCATCCGCTGGCGATGAGTGGCTGAGTGGAATATTATTACAATAAGCACAACGGATTCCTCATGCACCACTCACTTGGTTGCTCTGTTATTGGCAGAAAATATCTTGAGTTTGCCCCTGCACCAGTGCATACTATTATAGCTGGTTCCTATTAAATGTAATAATTTGGTTTTCGTCTTTGGGATATTTCTTCCTGAGGCCAAAATCTTTGGTAATGAGATTGGATTGGGACAAAGGGACAAATATAGATTGCTTTCCTCGAGTATCTTGTTTCTAATACAAGCACATGACTGAATCCTTTGTTTTATTTTAATTCTTCTATTTGATAGATATTTGATAGAATGAGAATAATTGCTACTGATGGCCCCATTAAATGAAATTTAATTGGTCTAGGAAGAAAAATATTCTTCTTTTCCCTCATGATTTCAACTTCAGAGCCCATAGAAATCCTTAGTTAAATATTTCAGGATGTATTAGCAGATTGAAAGTATGGTCATATATATCTTATGTCTATGCTACTTCTCATCAGAATAAACTTCCTTTACCCACTACTGAAATAGGGTGCATGTCCCCTGGCATCTAGAAAATGCTACCTAATGTTGCTACCATAGAAATGTATATCATTTGAATTATAAAATAAGGCCATGTTTTTATTTTTTTAAAGTTTTTTAAATGTTTATTCATTTTTGGGAGACAGAGAGACAGTGCAAGCAGGGGAGGGACAGAGAGACAGACAGACAGACAGACAGAATCAGAAGCAGGCTCCAGGTTCTGAGCTGTCAGCACAGAGCTTGATGTGGGGCTCAAACCCACGAACTGTGAGATCATGACCTGAGCCGAAGTCAGACACTTAACTGACTAAACCACCCAGGTACCCCAGCCATGTTTTTATTAATGACAATTATAGATTTATGCTCTTCTATTCAGAAATCACTTTACATATTTTATTTGTACAAATATGTACACTCAGCAAAGGCTCATCTTTCCATCTACTTCAGTTATAACTCAGTTTCTTAATATGGTGCTATTTCAGTAGGACAATATGTTAATTCAAAGACATAAATCCACTACAATTTTCAAATAGTAGCAGCAAATTACACGTAAATTGGAAGTGTAAAATTATAAACAAACCCTGTTTAAAATTTGAATGACAAACATTGCCTTAGAGATACAAAGAACACTGAAATACATTTGAACAACTCCAAAAATTTAGCTACTTATATGCGTAGTAAGTAACCCAAGAACCATGCTAAGACTTACAGATCTAAGGATAAGAAGAAGCCAGAAATTGAACATAAAACTGCGATATTTTTATTTTGAAGCACTTGAAAATAGAAGTATGGCATGGCAGCAGCAAATGCAGGACGTATCATTCATCTCACTGCCAGCATATTTAGCTCGGATCAGGAGTTTAATAGAGTATTAATTTTTATTATGGATACCACATGTTTCTGCTCTTGATGAAGAATGAGACAATTTAAAATATATAATGGAAAAAATGGAAAGAAATTAATAAAACCTAATTTGGAAAAGAGAAAGATGAAGGGAGTCAATCGTTTTTATTTTAATTTCTTAACTTATACAAAGTCTACTCCAGGTTAGGATACAGTGTTCTCCCCTGCTAGGCACAATCAAGAACTTACTGCACTTCCTTCAAGATTAGTCAGTGTCTCTCTCTCCTTCTCTCTCTCACCTACCCTCACCCCCACTCCGTGTGTATGTGTGTTTGTGTGTGTAGGGGGAATGACTCAGGTATAAAAAATAACTGTAGTACAAGATGGAATTACATTTTAAGGAGATTTGGAGGAATCCGTTACAGCTGGTTGAAGAAAACCTTTCTGGAAGGGTAAGATTTGCATTTGGCAAATGACATTTAAAGAGAAGTAGGTTTGGAAGGCAGAACCTGTGTCTGTCTTATTCACTGCTGTAACCCAAATGATAACAAGTCCCTGGAACAAAGAAGTGCTCAAAACATACTTGTTTAATAAAAGAACAGTGGGCAAAAATTGGAGACAGGAGTTAGGAAGACACCATAGGTGGAAGGAACAGCCTAAGAAAGTCTGTAGAAAATAAAAGAAGAATTTGGGGAAACCGTGGTCCCTTAAGTTTTTGGGAGGAGTTATGGATGTATGATAAAAATGGAAGCTAACATTTGTTTAGCACCCGATTTTCCAGGTTTTGTATGTTATCTCTAACTCCCATTTTATACGTGAGGAAACTAGGGGTTAAGTTAATTTACTCAAGGCTAAAACTTGGTAAGTGCTAGGCTCTACTTCTGGTGATGGTCAAATGAACTTCTATCAGACCAACCACTCCACAGATAACAATTATGAACTCAGAATAAAATGTGAAAAACAAATATATGGCGTAAGCAAAAGCAGGAACAGTTTGTTGACACTTAGAGAAAGGGAAGCAACAGGGTAAATTTCTCTTGTTAGGGAAGAGACTGGATAAATTTCTGTTGTTACTGTAGGAAGTAAAAAGAACTAGAAATGGTGAATGTATGGGGAAACAGTGTTTCCCTATGTTTTCCTATTAAGTTCTTTAAAATACACGACTATTTAAAGCAAAAATTGTAGCTTTAAATTGTAGCATTGTATTGTGGGGTTTGTAAAGTCTGATTGATATGATAGCTTAAGAGTAAATAGACGTATATAGCAGCAAGATTTCTAAATCTCACAGGCATTAGTACAATATTACTTTCTGCGTGATGTTCCTAACTTTGTTTTTAAATTAAACTTATTATTTTGAGATATGTGTAGATGCACATGCAGTTGTAAGAAACAATACAGAGAAATGTCATGTGCACTTTATCCACTTCCCCCCAAGATATTAGAGAACTGTGTAATATCACAAGCAGGATAATGACACTGACTCCTTACATTGTCCTTTTATAGCCACACTGATTTCTCCTCCACATTTAGTCCCTCGTTAACTCCTGGCAACCATTTGTCTGTTTTCCATTTCTAGAATTTTATCTTCTCAAGAATGCTATATAAATGAAATTATGCAGTATGTAATTTGAGGGGGTTGGCTTTTTTTTCACCAGCATTCTCTGGAGTTTCACCCAGAGTGTTGGGTTTATCACTTTGCTCAACAGTATCCAATGGCATGGACGTACCACATTTTATTTAACCATTCATCTGTTGCAGGACATGTGGGATGTTTCCAGTTTAGAGCTATTACAAATAAAGCTAGACTAACCATTCATGTGAAGGTTTTGTGTGATCATACATCTTCATTTTACAGAGATGAATACCCAGGAGTGTAACTGCTAATTCCTATAGTAGTTACAGATTTGGTTTTTAAAGAAACTGATTTCCAGATCGGCTGTACAATTTAATATTTCCACCAGCAATGCATGAGTGATCCAGTTTTTCCACATCCTTGCCAGCAATTAGTGGTGTCACTGTTTTTTATTTCAGCCATTCTGATAGGTATGCTGTAATAACTTATGGTGGTTTTAATTTGCATTTCCCTAATGGCCAGTGAAGTTGAACATCTTTTCATGTGCTTATTTGCCATCTGCAATATTCTTTCCTATGGTGAAATGTCGCTTCATGCCTTTTGCATATTTTCTAATTGGGTTTTTTGTTTTTTACTATTGAGGGTTTTTTAAATTTTTTTAAATGTTTATTTTTGAGAGAGAGAGACAGAATGCGAGTGGGGAAAGGGCAGAGAGAGATAGGGAGACATAGCATCTGAAGCAGGCTCTAGGCTCTGAGCTTTCAGCACAGACCCGATGCAGGGTTTGAACTCACGAACTGTGAGATCATGACCTGAGCCGAAGGTAGATGCCTAACCGACTGAGCTACCCAGGCGCCCCTTACTATTGAGTTTTGACAGTGTTACCCACTCCACCTTCCTGGAAGTGAAAGCCTACAATATTTGAAAAAACATCTTTGTTTACAATAAACTGCACATATTTAAAGCATACAGTTTGAAAAGTTTTTATTTACATATAAACCTGTTACATTGACAAACTGGTCTTAAAACTTATATGGATGTGGCAAGGACCTAAAATAGATAAGATGATTTTGAAAAATAACAGTTGGTGGACTTCCTGTCTTCAAGGCTAATTATAAAGATTTAGTAGTCAAAGTTCAGTTGTCAACATATTGAGGTATTGAAATAAGGATTCACAGATAGCCTATTGGAACAGGAGAGAGGACCTCAAAATAGACTCATGCTTGTGGAGTCATTCCAGTCCATTACTCTGAGAACACAACAAAGCAATTGAAAAAGGAGAGTTTTTTTCAATAAGTCATGCTGACCAAATGATGGCCCTATGGAAGATAGTAAACCTCAACTCTTACTTTACACCATACCTAAAGATTAATTCTAGATGGGTCACAGAATTCTATGAAATAGTGAAAATCAAATGAAACTGGAAGAGACTATTTTATCTAGAATATTTATAGAAGATTCTTTCAGTAGCTCAGGTGAAAGGTAATAAGGAATTGAAAACAGGGAGGACATTTGAGCATCTGTAGAGGGTGAATGGATTGAGAGGATTCCACAACTGGCTGGGGGACTAAGGAAGTGAAAGTTATTAAATGTAATGGTGACATTGCCCCTGGGTAGTGAAGCAGTTATGAACATCTCCATAGAAGTAAGGGAGGAAAAACAGGTGTTCCCACCTGGATAGGTTCTAAACACCTGAAATGTTCAGAAGGGCTGTGGCCAATTCTCTTCACATAACCACTGAAGAAAACTCCACAACTGGTAAATTAGATTCAAGAGCAATGGAAGGCAGGGAGGGCTTGCCTCTATGGAGAGCCGTTTGACTAGTTAATGAATAGTCAAGCGGCTGTGGGATTCTCTTTTTCATCAGAGAAGATGTGGGTTGGGAATGAGTGATTGCCAACATCTGGTGAATTTTAGTTAAGACACTTTTCAGTGAGCCAAATTCTGTATTTTGTGTGTCTGTTTTTATGGGTCATCAGGTAGACAAATCAATGAGGTTCCTGAATTAATAATTTTTGAAAGACTTTTTGAGTTTTTAAGGATCATCTCTCATCTTGAGATGTTGAAAATGTGGTTCTTCAGTCAGACTGCTTCTGCTCAGTGTTTTGAGGTCTTGCAGTCTATAAAATTTCACATCTGTTATTAAAGGACAAGTTTCATATACTCCATATACACATTAGCAATACAAAGTTACTTTATTATTAAGGTGGGCAGACCAGAGGAAAATACTTGTTTCTATCACAGAAAATTCTGAAGAAAACATTAAAACAAAAACAGAAAGAAGACTGAAAATGTTAATTTAAATGTTTTAAATTTGTATCTTTTAAAGGAAAATATAGATTTGGTTTATACAAACATCCAAAAACACTGTTTTATAATACATAACTGAAAAGGTATTTGTAATTTTACCAACTAATTCAATTTTGTTTGCTGATTTATTTGCTATATAAATGAGACAACTCTTTAATGAGATAATGAGATTTAACTTTCATTAATTTAAAATTATACATCTTTCAGGTATTGTTTTTAAGATTTTTTTTTAAAGTTTATTTATTTATTTTGAGACAGAGAGAGAGAGAGAAAGAGAATGAGCAGAGGAGGGGCAGAGAAAGAGAGAGACAGAGGATCTGAAGCGGACTCCATGCTGACAGCAGAGAGCCCAATGCTAGGCTGGAACTCAGGACCATGAGATCCTGACCTGAGCTGAAATCTGACACTTAACCAACTGAGCCACCCAGGCGCCCCCTTTCAGGTATTTTTTTAACTAAGCATTAAATTTTCTTTTGATTTCTGAAATCTAATTTCATCTTTATTTTCCATTGTCTTCTTGTATGTCCTCCTTTCTTCATTCAATTCTGTACTAATAAATTTGATTATTATTTTTTTTTGAGAGAGAGAGAGAGAAAGCATGCACATGTGCAAGTGGAGGAGGGACAGAGGGAGAGGGAAAGAGAGAATCGTAAGCAGTCTCCACACTCCAGAGCAGAGCCTGATGCAGGGCTTGATTAAACAAGTGTGAGATCATGACCTAAGTTGAAATCAATAGTCAGATGCTCAACTGAGGGGTGCCACCCACGCACCCCTAGATTGATGATTCTTGAAAGAAGGCTTTATGTTTTATTAAGTTTAGTACTACAAAAAAGTCTAATGCAATGTCATATATAATAGACAAAGTAAATAAATGACTGAAAGATGCTTGAAACTCATATCAAGCATTTATGATTCTGTAATAGATTTTTTGTGATAATATATTAATACTATTATGATTTTTAAGCAAATATTGTTATTCTTTGATTTAACTAATGTGGAATTTGAGAAACAATGTGTGTGAGAAGATAATGCTCTTTAATGATACAGTACTTAATGTGTGATTAATAATTTTCTGTTATTTAATCCAAAAAGAAATGGAAATCTGCTCATATAAAACAGAAATTTTCCTAAAGCCCTTTTGCTACAATTTCAAGTCATCTGGGCTAAGATCTTTCTTATAAAAACAAAACAAAACAAACAAACAAAAAATAGCACCTACTAAGAGACTATAATAATGTGTGTTTTTTATATAGTTATTTTAAATTTCTGCTAGATAGTTCCATGTTTGTCCTGCTAATACTTAATGACATTCTTGATCACTTGGAATTTAACATTTCAATAAACTTTAAACAGCAAGCGGAAGGATATAGGAAAAGACTTAAACCGAGGAGGCTAAATTTGTACTGGACATTTGGATTATGCATGTCCTTTGAAAGCTGAAGTTTAGGAAAT
This sequence comes from Panthera pardus, assembly GCF_024362965.1. Classification (NCBI taxonomy): domain Eukaryota; kingdom Metazoa; phylum Chordata; class Mammalia; order Carnivora; family Felidae; genus Panthera; species Panthera pardus. Next base: position 35,055,320 of record NW_026527002.1, on the reverse strand, counting down.
ATATATATATATATATATTTATATATATAAATATATATATAATAATATATATAATATTATATATATATAATAAAATATATATATATTTATATATGGAAAATATATGGAATATATATATATGGAAATATATATATGTGTGTTATATATATGTTATATATAATGTATATATTATATATAAATATATGTATATATTGTATATATTACATATATAATATATACATTATTTATTTATTTATTTATTTGTTTATTTGTTTATTTATTTATTTCTATTTCGCAGTCAGCTCAGGTTGCCATAACAAAATACCATAGACTGGGTGCCTTAAACAACAAGAATATATTTCTTAAAGTTTTGGAGACTGAGAAGTCCAAGATCATGATGCCAACTGATTGAGTGAGGGCTCTTTCCAGGCTTGTAGATGGCAACCTTTTACTGTGTCTTCATATGGTGGAGAGAAAGAAAGAGAGAGAGAGAGAGAGAGCGATCTCTGGTCTTCCTTCTTTGTATAGGGACACCAATTCCATCATGGGGACTCCATTCTCAAGACCTCATCTAAATCTACTTACCTCCCAAAGGTTCCACCTCCACATACCGTTACATTGAGGGTGAGGGCTTTAGCATATGAATTCTGGGGGATACAAACATTTAGTCCATAATAACAGTATATACATACATATCACTTAATAGATTAAAAGATGTAATGGAAAGACACCAGAAGAGATAAAGATTCTGGGGTGGTATTTGCAGATATCATTTTGATAAGCATAAATTTAAGAACATCAAAAAGTGTATTATTAGTAAAAAAAATAGTTTTATGAAAGGCAACTATCATTTCAAATCTCTATGCCATACATTGTTCCAGATTTATGCACATATGGTTAAAATCTCTCCCTCTCTCTCTCTAAATATCACACACACACACACACACACACACACGCACACACACGCACACACGCACACACACACATTTAGAGAGAAAGAGGGCAAAAATGGGGGAGGGGCAGAGGGAGAGAGAGACAGAGAGAGAGAGACAGAGAGAGAGAGAGAGAGAGAGAGAGTCTCAAGCAGGCTCCATGCTCAGCTTGGAGCCCAATGCTGGACTTGATCCCATGACCCTGGGATCATGACCTGAGCCGAAATCAAGAGTCAGACCCTCAACTGACTGAGCCACCCAGGTGCCCCCAAAATCTCTGTTTCTTAAAATGAGGAAATAGAGGGTCAAAAATGTAAGTGTGTTGCCCAAAGTTGCACAGCTAGAAAGTTATACATCTGGGATTTTACCTGGCACCCTGAGTCCCTATGCAGCCTTCATTCTATTCTACACACACAGGATCATGACTGGACTGGAGGCAGATGATACAATCTAAAAAGAGTGGCAGTTTACATTTTTGGAGAATAGACCGTAATTACTCAAGGCTCATGGCCACTTAGCAAAGGAAGGTCCAAGACATTGAAAGCTAGAGCTGGTTTTGGCAGCCAGGTTTCCACTGGCTAAACTGGATTCAATTTGGTTTGGACCTTTGTATACAACATTTTCAGAATAAGTGCCTGCCAACTAATCAGGGACTCCTAGAAGACCACTTTCTCAGCTCTTCCCCAGAAAGCTAAGCAAGGGTAGCAGAAACCTTAAATTAATAGGATTTTTAGGGATAATTTGCATTTCAGTGTATAGAGGGTCTTTTACACATTCTTTAATAAACCAACACATTAAAAATAAAACATACCCACATTATCACCACCTTTTAAAGAATTTGTTTTTCAGACAGATACTTTGTGGATAATTAAAATTCATGTTATATATAAATGATTATAAAACAGTGATGTTAATGATGAAATAGTACATTGCATTACTCAAGCCAGGAAAATTTACAGTGGTCACCATAAATTGTACATCCCACCATCAGTAATGTGGCATGACCCAAATGAAATTCCAGTGTTTAATTTTGTTTGAATGTCTGAATTCCATCTTTCCATTTTGCAAGAATATTTATTGATATGTGAAGGATTATTGTACCTTTGAAAAATGTTTTTGGTTAATATTTCTTAAAGAAACATAACATAAACATACCCCACAGATTCTAAATTACACAGTCAATACTCTCTGTATATAGGATTCGTATGGTTGGATTGTTAATAGTGCAGTAAACCATGATCATGTTATAATTTATTACAGTCTTGTTTGCAGAACTACGTATCTTTATCTTCACTTCTGCTTTATTGTCTTATTGTTAAACCTGAAAAAGGAGGTAATTAACTTCACATTTGCCATGTGGAACAGCACAATGACCTTGAAATTCAAGTAACAAATGGGCCACTTTTTCTCTTTAGACTTTTTTAATGCTGCCCCATGTTCCTTGAGGCATTCCAACATGCAGCACTCTGTTTTACTCACATAAAACTTAGATTTTGACATTCAATCCTATAACCTCCTGGCTTTTCTACAAAGAGTATTTCATATTAACTCCCCTAGATGAACATGATAACTCATTTTGTTGCACCCCAAACACCTGAACATTTAAACATTTGAAAAGCAGTTTTTTCACAAAAATCTTTATTGTAGGGTATTTTATTTATACTAGCTGTTGAAGCATCTGAAGTTTAATGTTCTATTACTTATGCAGTTTTTGTAGGGAGATAATATAAACCATCATGATTATGAATGATTTATTTCAGAATAATTATCTTCTTTAAGTCATAAAGATTCTTGAAAGTATTTTGATTGTGTTAATAGCTTAATGATTATGGCCTAGACCTGAAGCAGGGGCCATTCTGCAACTGACTCCAAGGAGATATTATAACTAGTTGATTGGGTCAGTTCTTTTAAGCAGCCGGTTATAAAGAAAAACAAATAAATAAAATAGATAACCAGATCAAATCAGATTCTTGGCAGTGCATATGAAACTAATTGGTTGAATATTTTAGTCTTAAATGGAAAATTTTTTGTAGACATAGCCTTAGGCGTATATAGAAGGCACAGATTACTTTATTTTTGTTTTGACTTGAAACTCTGCTCTAAGATTTCCACAGCCTTTGTCTTGAATGGTTATACTGGATCATTTCTCACAGAAGCTTAAAAGCTTGACTGTTTCTAAAACACAGCATTTTGTTTTCTTCAAGAAAATTATGACCTTTGTAAAGTGAGGTCATAAAGTAATGAGATGTTCTTTATATTTCAGGTAAATTGGCAGTGAAGGTTAATTCTAAAACAGAAGTTCCAAAGGACATTTTGAATGAATGAAAGCTTTGTTGGAAAAAGCATTCAACATCTGGATATGACCATCTTGAAGGACAACACTTGTTTTGTTATAGAAGTTCTGACATATCCTAGTTGCAGAACCAAACAGAACAATATAAAATCAATTGCGTCCTTTTAGTTTTCCCATCTACACCAATTGCTGTGAAGTTTTACAAAACTGAAGATAGTGTGTTTCATGACAAGTTGCTTTGAATAAAGTGTTTCGGGGAACTTAGCTTGTTAAGTATAGTTTAGCCCACTTGTGAGATAAAAATGCTGTATACCAGAGAGAAACAACGAAATAGTTCGGTTGAAGAAGCTGAACAAAAGAAAAAAAAAAAAATGGTAAGGGAAAGAGCCAGTAGGGCCTAGCTCCTTAAATGTGACTCTAGCCTAGGTTTATGACATAGGGTTAGACGTGGGTCCTGAAGAGAACCTATGTGGTCCAGCTCAACTTCTGAAGGAGGGACAGAGAGACATGTTGTAGGCAGAAGAACTGAGAGAAAAAAAGCAAGTGCCAGGCTTCCTGGCATTCTCAGCGCCAAGCTGTTGGGTGAGTGTTACCAACACAGTAGCTAATATGGACTTAAGCATTTAGCTCTGTTGCAATTTGTGATCATAGTTACTCTGTCAAGTTCATGTCAAATGGTCTGCTTTTTTTTCTTTAAATCAGAGGAAAAACAGAGAAGAATGGCTGAATTTTTCTCCCAGGACTCCGTGCGAAAGTACTGGTGAATAGGGGAAAACAACATCAACAGTACCTATCTGACATTTCCCGATCCAGTCATTGTTAGAACGAGTTCAATCTTCTATATTTGCAAAGAGCAACCCTTTACTAAATCAAGGGTTTTGCCTGATTCCTCGAACTGTTCTTTATCAGTTGAACGCCTCCTAGGGTAAGAAACCCTCGTGAACTTAATCGCCTATTGAAGCGGCCTTGTTCCTCCTTCCTCGCTCTGTTGCCTGTTGCCTTTTTGCTGTGTATGAATCTGGGTAGAAGGTTATAGAAGTTGGGAAAGGGGTATGATTCAAAGGTGGTGGACTGGTTCCTCACACAACGCACAAATGTTCCACTGTTGTTCCTAAAGTCTCCCTTTGTATACTAATTAGATATTCCCCCCACACTCCTTTTCTTGAATCTGCATTCAAATCTCATTGTGAATGCGCCCCAAAGAGGTTATCCTAGACACTGGGACTCGACTCTTGTAGGAAGCATGTTCAGCTTTGTTGTCTCAGAAAGCAGCTGTGCTTTAAAGTTCAGATTTTTTTTTTTTCCCCAGCAAGTTGTTCAGTTGACACATTAGCCAGGACTTGACACTTTTCTTAGAGAAATGACACTAAAACTCCTCTGGGAGTGATGGGTGTGACCACCCCTCCCCCAGGATCATAGAGAGTTGCAACCTAGGGCTATACTTCCTTTGGTCTTGCAGAATTCCTACCTGGCTGGCGCAGAGGAATGAGGCTAAATACAGTGCAAACACTTAGCACACAGCAAATCAGAGGGGGATTTGTTGCATGGTCATCACCATCATCCATTTCCAGAACTTTTTATCTTTCCAAACAGAGAAGGTTCTGGGGGACCACCTATGGCAGCATAAGGATAACTTGTTAAAACAAAATTGAACCAAAGATTAGCGTTATTACTGTGGCGTGTGAGATGTCAACCATCTTCCCCATCTTGGCCATAAAATCTTTTGTAAATTCAAAATCCAGGAGCTGCTTTGGACTACCTGGACTGCCCCACTCCCTTTTTTTACTCTTACAGGCACAGTCACAGCAGCATTATTTACAATAGTCAAAAGGTGGAAACCACCGAGTATTCATTGACTGATGAATGGGTAAATAAATGTGATATACACTACAATGCAGAATGATTCAGTCTGAAAAAGGAATCCTGATGGGGCACCTGGGTTGGTTAAGCATCTAACTCTTGATTTCAGTTCAGGTCATGATCACACGGTTTGAGTCCCACATCAGGCTCTGCACTGGCAGCTTGGGATTCTTTCTCTCTCTCCCAATCTCTCTCTCTACCCCTCCCCTGCTCACACACACGCACACCCTGTCTCTCTCTCTCTCTCTCTCTCTCTCTCTCTTTCAAAATAAATAAACATTAAAAAATTAAAGAAAAAAGAAGGAATCCTGATGTACACTACAACATGAATGAACCTTGGGGATATTCTGCTAAGTGAAATAACCTGTCACAAAAAGGACAAAAGCTGTGATTCCACTTACCTAGAGTAGTCTAGAGAATACCTAGAGTAACAGAAAGTAGAATGGTGATTTCCAGAGCCTGAGGGGAAGAGGGAAGTGAGGAGTTATTGTTTAATAACTGGAAAGAGGAAAAAGTTCTGGAAATGTATGGTGGTGATGGACACACAACAATGTAAAAGTATTAATATCACTGAACTACATATTTGAAAATAGTTAAAATGGTAGATTTTACCAAAAGGTCCACACACACACCAGTTGACCCAAACTGAGAAAGATTCAGCCTGACTAGTTGAGGAGAGAGCCATCTTTACACAAAAGCAACAGACTAATTCACCTATTGCAAATTATTTTCCTATGATAGTAAGTAGACCAGAAACCAGTAGGTCGTTTGAACCCAAACATTGGAGAAAATCCATAACATTGAAAATGATTTCATTGAATCACTATATTGTATACCCGAAGCTAATATAACACTGTATATTAACTATACTGGACTTAAAATAAAAACTTAATAAAAAAAGGAAGAAAATGATTTTACTATGGGTTGTTCTAGTTTTTTAATTTTGACATGACTTTATGCTTTAAACTCAATTTTAAATAAGTTGATATTACTGAAACTGCATAGTAAACAATACATATTTGAATTCTAGAATCCAGATTTTCTATAAGAAGCAGGTTGGGGTCTGACACTCAAGACTATGTTCTTTGACAGTTACTGGATTCAGTTGGACATTATTGACCTAATCTTTTGCACCTTGCTTCTTGTTGCTAAGCAACTCACTTGTTCAACAACCAAGTAAAATGTTCCCTCCCCTTTCTCTCCCTTCACAGAAGGTGGTGGAGCCTGAATATCCCATACATGGTTATTCATTTAGCTTGAAAGGAAACTAAAAAACAATTTTTTTTAATTACAAAGTTACCTGGAAAATATGGCACCTTTTTTTTTGAAGCATAATAAAATATTCGGAACACACATACCTGAAAATGACGCCAGTTTTACTTAAAAGTCCTCTTCCTGTATGTACTACATTGCTTTCACTAATTGACAGTGTTTCAAGAAATGATTATAGCATAGATTGAAGTGTTTGAAGCATATACTAAAGGTTAAACTATTAAAGAATACAGGTCTAAAGTGCCCAAAAATGATCATCTAACAGGCTTAACGTTGTTACATTTAACATGGCTAGTTATATGCAGTTCAGTCTTATACATTGCTATGTGTCAATTTGAGAAATATATTATGTTCCAATTCATAAAAGGACCTACCTCTTGAGTAGTATATTGAGAAAAAGAAAATAAAGTGTTAAAAGGTCCCAGTGGTATCCTAGCAACTTAGGGTCTTGGAAACAAGGACTTGTGCATTGAATCAATTCCAGGAATTTGTGGCACTAGCCAATGTTGAGATGGGGAAACTGCCAAGCCTGGGAAGAGAGGTGATAATTATTATATGCCAGGTGGTGTTTGTTATCAGTAGGCTAACTTCTTCCATTTTGTTCCCTCCAATGAACATAAGATTACTAGGGTTTTAGTTAGTGCTGTTTCTCAACAGAAAAGTCTGTTGTCACCCAAAATTAACAGAGTTGACAAACGTATAGTGAATATTTACTACCAAGCCTGAATAGTTACATAAGTTATGTTCTTTAAACCTTTCCATGGTCCTTGAAAGTAGCTATTATTACTCACATTTTACAGCTGTGGAAACTGATGCTCACTAAGGCAGAGTGATTTACCGTAAATGGCATATCTAGTCACTAGCCTGACTGGGATTGGAACCCAGGCCTCTGGTATGTGTTAGAGCAAAAGAGCTGCTACTAAAGAGTAAAGATGAATGCAGTGTTTGCAATATACAGCACATCTATCTATCCCTGGGTTTGCAGGTCAACATAGAGCCCCAGGAGATTTCTGGACTGTTAATACACAATTCCTCTCCAAGCTTAAAGGATGCGTGTGCTTTGTTCAAACTTAGATTTAGTTTTCAAGGTACGCTTTTACTGTTGCTGTCATATTACTGACACTCTCTCTCTCTCTCTCTCTCTCTCCCTCTCCTTGTACTTTATTTCTCAGGGTTGCTCTACTATTAGGACCTATGAACATATTTTTTCCAGACTCCTCTTTGATCTTCAAGTACTTCTACACAAACAACAAGATTCCAGGGCAGAAATAATCTCTCTGGAGCTTTTGTATTGAAATGAATTGGTTTCAGCCTTTAATCTTTGAACATAATGGTCAGTTGCCATGATTTCACATTTGTTTACTTAAATGCACAGACTTTTCTGTCTTGTGAAATCTGGTCTAGGTCAGCATGTACTGATAACCTACAAATCAAACCCCAGGATCCTGCATAGGAATAGCTCTATCTTTATTTGTCTTCCAATTAGAGTCTCTGCATACCATCAGGTTTGTAATGGATTCACTCCAAGTTTTTGGCCAGAAGTAATTTAAATTCTTGCCTCACTGACTTCCACTCAGCATCTCTTAAATTGGTAGAAGAGGCTCAGTGATAGTAACTCATGGCTGTTTGTTGTTTTCAAGATTAATTTGAAAAGCACTATAGGAGAACTCACCTAAAGGTGTAAATTACAGTGAACAGATTTCAAAGAATTAAACATCTTTGAAAAATGGTGTTTTTACATGATATGACCAACAAGAAAGATTACCAGCTATCCCCTCCTCTTGGAGTTTATATTCCATCAGAAGCCAATGAAAACTGTTTACAAAAAACACAGATGTGCTAATATCTTTTACTTCCCCCTATTCTTTTCCCTAGAGTCCATTCTTTTGAAAAAAATGTAAAATGGTACATGCAGCATTAATGCTTTTCCAGAATGCATTTTTAATATTTTTTTCCAATGTGAGATTATCAGAGAGAAGAGCAAAAAGCCACAAATTATGCAAATCTTCCCACTGCGATTGAAAAATTTGGCTGCATATAAAAATTGTCACCGGTAATTGCAGAGTCAGAATGAATTGTGGCCTTAAGGCACTTGAACAGAAGGTCTAATGAACCTCGCATCTCACAAAATGGCATAACGTGTGGCCATTAAGTTAAAAACAAAGAATGTACAGCTTGCCACCATGGAGCCACCAGAGCAGTTGGATTATGGGTGGAACGTGACCTTGTAGGCTACATATGTTGCCTTATATCATTACTACACTGAATTTAGAAGGAAAAGCTCTTTATATAAAGTAAAGCGGCTAAGCTCCATTATAGATATTTATTTGGTACTATACTCTTTGTTTATATACCAGAGATCACACATGTGTATTTGCTGTGCTTATTTTAAATTTAAATGACAATAATTTTTTTCAAACCATTTTAAAGTATTGACTTCAACCTAACACCCTGTTTATCTAACATATCATGTGGTTGCTGGTGATTCTGCTATATAAACACCGAAAAACAGCAAACACCAGTTACAGGCACACAGAGTAGTTTCATCCCACACCCTAAAGTTCAGGACCCTTAGAGTTGTTGAATCAGTGTTTATGCTTCTATGAGAAAGTTGGTTTTGGATGCAGTATGTACCCTTGTGGAAATTTCTTTATTTAACTAGATTAAGCACTAAGCAAAATAACATTTACTGACTGAACAGAATCACTGTGTAAAATTCCAGACAGCTTGCCACGTTGGATTTTAGTTTCACAAAGCTGGGATCTTCAAGAGAGGGCACATAATATAGAATTGAGTCATCCCTCCCTCCCTTTGCAGATGCATCCTGCTTTTTGGAAAATTGTTGCCATGCATATTTCTACCGAATTTCATCGACTTAGAAGCAAGGGAGAAAGAAACACCCTAAAAATTATGGTTTCTGAGGAATAGGTAGAAGAGGTGTCGAAAATGAATGCTATTTTTCACTGCATAGATCTGCAAGGTCTAAAAAGGTAACAACCACAGACTAAAACCCAAGTTAAAAATAAAATGAAGAAAACACTGAATAGCAGTCTGACCATCCATATTAAAAGTACTGTTGCACTGACTGAGAAGCCAACTTATCTAAAGATATTTTTAGTATCTTTTAAAGCTTGAATCATTATGTTGAAAAAAATGTTACAGCTCATCATAAGATCATCTGTAGTTACTGTATATCCTCAGGGAATGAAACTGCTAACAGATGAAAAGACAAGAGATTAATGTTTATTATTGTAGAACGTAAAAATTTGTAGGCATCAAGTGCTTAATTGTTTTAAAAAAAACTGATTACAACATCCTCTCAACTGGTAGTCCTAGAAAGCAAGAAGTACTTTGCTGAGGGAAGATTAACCTGTCTGTGGTGTCTGATGCAGTTTTAATAGGACCTTGAGTATAACCCACATCTAAGTGAAGGAATATTACAGTATTGATTAAATATGAGCCTCCCCTGGAATAGTTGTGCTTGATTCCATTCAAATCACATACTTTCTAGGGTTTAAATTCAAGTATTATTTTGAAGTATTGATTTAACAAACCTTTTTGAAATGACGATTCGCTGTGATTCTGGATTTTATTTGACGTTTATTTTGCTGAGGGAATTTTAGTAAACTTGCAGTACATATGCTGCCTGGAGGATAAAAACTAGGGCAAGAATTCTGCACCTTAGCAGGATATAATCAGTTTTGCACAGAAATGGGTATATTATATGTGGTGTTTTAACTTACATATATACTATGCATTTTGAACAGATGATGCCAGGGAAGTGTTCTATGCTCTTTATTTCCCCCCCCACCCCCCCACACCATGTTTCCTTTTTAAAGGTGAGATGGGGGGAAAGCAGGGAAAGGTGGAGTGTGTCTGAGCAGAGAAAACAACACAACAATGACAAAGACTGAAGTGCAGTCTTTTTGTGGTCTTTACCGTGACCGTTCTTACATGTAGTATTTTTCCGTGTCTATGTTTATTTAATCTTTTTATTTTTATTTTCATTTTTTAATGTATTATTTAATTTTGAGAAAGAAAAAGTGCAAGCGGGGGAGAGGCAGAGAGAGAAGAAGAATCACAAGCAGGCTCTGTGCTGCTGGCTCAGAGCCTGATATGGGGTTTGAACATACAAACTGTTGAGATCATGACCTGAGCTGAAATTAAGAGTCAGATGCTTAACGGACTGAGCCATCCAGGCATTCCTATGTTTCTTTGTTTTTTTAAGGAAATTAATGGATCCTCTTAAGAGTTGAAAGGATCATCTTAGTAAATGGACTGTGAGCCCCTATGATATATTTAATGCTGCTAATCTTCCCGACATCAGGAAACTACTGTATCAGACTTCTAAGTCAGCATGTGGGCCCCAGTGCATTGGCTCCTTCCAATTTAGCCCCACATAAGGCTATGCTCTTTCTAAAACAAACAAAATCATGTCATTTTTATCTTTTCTATTAAAAATAAATCAAATAGCGGCACCTGGGTGGCTCAGTCAGTTAAGCGTCCGACTTCGGCTCAGGTCATGATCTCGCAGTTGGCGAGTTCAAGCCCCATGTCGGCTCTGTGCTCAGAGCCTGGAGCCTGCTTTGGATTCTGTGTCTCCCTCTCTCTCTGCCCCTCCCCCATTCACACACACTCTCTCTCTCTCTCTCTCTCTCTCAAAAATAAACAAACATTTAAATAAATAAATAAGTAAATAAATAAATAAATAAATAAAATAAAAACACCCTGGAAAGTACTGTTTTTGGAATATGGGCGGAAGAGAGGTCTAATATGAGTGCTATTTTTTATTTCATAGATCTGCCAGGTTCATAAGGTGAACCAATCACAGACTGTAAAACCCAAGTAACAGATAAAATGAAGTGCATAGAATAGCAGTCTGAGGATCCATATTAAAAATACTGTTGTACTGACTGATGCTGAAAACTTTTAATATGGCCTTATCGCATCAAAATTCCTTAGCTCAGTACAAAAGGCCATAAGTGATGTGCTCCCTTTCAATTTCTGCAGCCTTATCTTTTTGCCACTCTCCTTGGGATATTCAGTATTGCAGCAAGACCAAATTACTTGGGAGTCACAGAGGAAGCCAGGTAGTGTTTGAATCCCTGTGCTTTTGTGAGTATACACCTCTACCTGGAAAGCTTACATTTACCTGATAAGCCCCTACTTTGTTTTTCAGTGTCCAGTCCAACTTCTTTAGGTTATCAGACTAGTTTGTACTTGGCTGGAAAAATTTGATTTAAAAAATGTGAGGCAACAGAGGATTGCTGAAGTTTTATTTTTCCAAGTAAAGATAGTAACATCAAATAAAACACAAGAACTGGCCATCAGCTGCAATCATATCATTTTGTAAAAGAGGAACATTTTAACATAAAAAAAGAATGTAAATAGATTCAATAAAAATAATAAATTAGGCTTTCAGAAATATCAGTCTATGCTTCTTGTCAATCTCATTTTATTCTCTACTGGCAAAAACTTCATTAGACAGACTCTATACTACAGAATAGTGTTTTAGAAAACTTTCTGGGGCACAGCCAGGTAAGAACAATCACTTTCTACTCCAGGTGATTGTTAAAATTATTGTTCAGCACTGCAGCTCTTTTTTTTTTTTGCATGCTGTTTCCCTTTCTAGAAAGTAAATTATTAATGGCATAAAGTAAGTTTTGTTCACCTAAGTATCATCTGCACCTAATGGAGTGCCTAGCATATAATGTGAACACAGTGTTGGCTGAATGAGTAGATTTAAAAAATGAAGACAATGCATGCCACTGTTGGACAGCTGTAGTTGTTAGAAAATTTCTTATGCTGAATTGAAATTCTTCCCTAGATCTCCCAGTTCTATTGCAAAGAACAACTCTATTCCTGCTCCCAAATAGCAAGCCTTTAAATACTCAAGCTGATCTTTTCTTTAGGCCACAAACCTCAGTTCCTTAAAATAATTCTAGTAGGAAGATGTTTAGACACTTTCCAATCCTCTGTTCCTTCTAAATTAACTCAACCAAGTTTCTTTTTTATCTTTCTTAAATTACAGCGATACTGTGGAGGCCTCGTGTAAACAGATTTGGATCCAAAAAGATCTGGATTCCTGTTCTTATTTAGCTGTTACTTAGCTCAGTTGAAAGTGCAATTTGGGATGATTGACTAAAATTTTCTGAGATTTGGTTTCATTATGTGTGAAATTGGGATGATAATGATGATAGAAAATAATGTATGAAGACTACACATGATCTGAAATAAAGCAAGTACTCAATTAACTTCTGTAATAGACCTAATATATAATAGCACAACACAAAAGAAATATACATGTCATTCACATAAATTGTCCAAACCATTTTCACATGGGTGGGGCGGCACTGGGGGGGACTATGAACTGGATATCTTGTCCCCACAAAATTCGTATATTGAAACCTAATCCCCAGCATAATGATATTTGGAAGTTGGGGCCTTTAGCACCTGATTAGGTCATGAGGGTAGAATCCCCATGAATGGATTAGTCACCTTATAAAAGAGATCCCAGAGAGCTCCCTTCTCCATTCTGCATGTGAGTACACAGTGAGAAGATGGCCATCTATGAACCAGGAAGTTGGTTCTCACCAGACACAGAACCTGCTAGCACTTTGCTCTTGCACTTAGCCTCTAGAACTCTGGGGGAAAAAAAGATTGTTGTTTAAGCCACTCAGTCTGACATTTTTGTGATAGCAGCCCAAATGTACTAAGACAGGGGCAAAACTTTAACAGTCTTTCAGGGATTCAGGTTGATGTAACCTCCGTTATCTTTAACATGTCTTCCAGGGTCACCATGGAGGATCTTCCCATCAGTGAAAAATGGGATAGAGTGGAATAGAGGAGCAAGAAAGGGAGGCTTTTGTGTGCCAAACATGGAAGTGGCATGTGCCATTTTGAGTCTTGTTGCTGGTTTAGGACTCCTAGGGTCATGCCAAAGTTTAAACAATATGGGAAATAAGATTGAACCAAGTGAACCAGAGGAAGGGAGAATGCAATTTGATGAACCATACTAGACTATCCATTACAGCTCAAGAAAGTCTATTAAATTAGATTAAGATGGCTAATGTTATTTTGTAACCTCATTTTATTGTTGGATCACATTATATTTGTGGTCAGGTTCACAATTTGTGCGTTTTTAGATGTAAATTGCTATCTACTCTTCTATACATATGAGCAAGAATTTTTTAAAAATTATTTTAAAAAATAAATATTAAAAAATATTTATTTTTATCTAACTATAAAAGAAAAATACAGTGACTAATAATTTGGAAAATACATGAAAGTCTTAAAAAGAAAAGTAAAGGTTTTCCAACGTACATAAATGGGGATAATAATAAATATTTTTAAGATATTATAAAGATAAGATTTTATATATATGACAACATATATTGGGCAAAGTGGCTTCCAGGGTTAACCACATTTGTTAACATTTGGCAGTATAAACATTAGTTATTTTCCTATGCAAATATATAGGTTTTTAACCATAATTAGATTGGATTATTGTATTTCGTATTTTCTGTGGTTGGCTCTTAAAATTTATTATGAACTTGGGGCACCTGGGTAGTTCTGTCAGTTAAGCATCCAACTCTTGATTTCGGTTCAGGTTGTGATCTCTCAGTTCATGAGATCAAGCCCCATATTGGGCTCTGCTCTGGCAGTGTGGAGCCTGCTTGGGATTCTCTCTGTCCCTCCCCCGCTCGTGCTCTCCCTCTCTCTCTGTCTAAAAATGAATAAATAAACTAAAAAAAAATATTATGAAATTGTTCTTTTGTAATTGTATTCATTTTCTATTCTGAGCCACAAATTACTACAACCTAGTGACTTGAAACAAAATGCTTTGTTTTTTGTTTTTTTGTGTTTTTTGTTTTGTTTTGTTGTTTTTTGTCTTAACAGCTTCCATGTGTCAGGAATTCAGGCTCAGCATAACTGGGTTCTCTTCTCAGGGTCTCAGCCTGGATTCAAAGTACTAACTGGGCTGCATTCTCATCTGGAGTTCAGCCTCCTCTTCCAAACTCATTCAGGTTCTTAGGCAGTTGGGCTCCTACCAGGTATACAACTGAGGTCCCTAATTTTCTGCTGGCTCTTAGCTGGGAGCTGTGCTCACTCTGAGCTATAAGAGGCTGCCTGGGGTCCTAGCCGCTTAACTGCCTCTCATGGCAGCTTCCTTCTTTAAAGTCAGCAGAATAATAATTCTTATGTTTTGAATCTCTTCTTTCAGGAAGCTTTCTGTCCCTTTGAAGGGCTAAATTGATTAAGTCAGGCCCAGCCAAGGTAATCTCCCTTTTGATTATTTCAAAGTCAATTGATTTGAGACCCTAATTATATCTACAGAATTTCTTGGTCATATAAAGTAACCTAATCACAGAAGTGAAATCCATTATACCCACAGGTTCAGGCAACACTCAAGGGGAGGGGATTATACAGGGCTTATTCCTGGGGGGAGGGCATGGGATATAGGAGTCTTGTGGGCCATCTGAGAATTCTGCCAACCACAGTCATTGATTTTATTTCATGCAGTTTATAATATACATTAGTGCTGTTTGCCATACATTTGTGATTATCCACCTGTTGGGCACGGGGTATAATGACACTTTCCTGCCCCCCTACAATTAAGGGTAGCTACATGACTTCCTTTGGCCAATGGATTGTGAGAAGAAGTGATATGTGTCACTTCTGAATGGAAGTCTTAAGAACCAGTGAAGGATTTAGCTACTTTTACTTTCTTTCTGGCACAGCAACCAGAGATGGGGCTGTTTTGTCCTTAAACCTCAGTTACTCTGATGCACAGAGCCCTGTTGCCAACCATGATGGGCCTGGCATGAGCAAGAAATCACCTATGTTGTTTGAAACCAGTAAGTTTCATGTCTGTGGTAACAGGAAAATGCCTCCTGTCATTTTAGAGATACATTATACTTTAGTTAATCTATAGATAAAATTTTACGTATTTTCTTACAAAATTTTACTGTACTGGTTTTGCTCCAGATTTCCAGCCTTCCAAAATCATTCTGAATCTGATTCTATAATCATCTTAGCAGTGCCTTTCAGTTTGGGATCACCTGAACATTTAATAAGTAGCCTTAGATATCTTAATCTAGATAATGAACACAAATGTTGATTATGACTGGTTCAATGATTGAGCCTTCTGCCATGTCCCTAAAGAGATCCTCCATATGACAAACAACCATTAATCACCATTCCCTGGTGCTATTATTCAACAGAATTATATAAAAGACATGTCCATGATTTAGTGTTCAAAAAAATCATAGATGAAATAAGAGATGATATGATAAAATAGAAATGCAATAGTATGTTATGATTTTTAAGTTATTTTTTAACAGTTCTGTAAGGATATAATTTATAGGCCATGAATTTCAGTCTTTGTAAGCATCTCTTTCAGTGATGCCCATTTCTCTTTTCCATTTCCTCCTTAAGACTTCTTTCAGAAGCTTGTGTTTCATCCCAGCACTGTCAAAGGTGTTCTGTGCCTTTCTCACTTCCTCTGAAATGGATGTCCTTTACCTTTTCCCAATAGGCTTTTCCACACTGGTTTTCTTCCAAAGTCTGTGCCTCCCAAGACATTTCCCCATGCCACACAATCTTGAACTTGAGACTTCTCTAGCCTATATTGTGTACAACTTGCTTCTGTTTTCCAACCTCAACTACATAGGGTCATTATAGGTTTACTTTTTAAATTCATGTTGTATTTGTTCCCCAGCACCTAAAAGTAATCAATCAAGTCCAGAATAAGATAATATTCATGGAATTATCAAAATACATTTATGTTCCTCCCTTTCAATGTAGTAAAACCTTGGATTGCAAATAACTTGTTCTACAAGTGCTCCACAAGATGAGCAAACATGTCTAATAAGTTTTCCCTTGATAAACAAGTGATATCTTGCAATATGAGTAGTATGTAACACTGAATGTCACATGATCACAAATGAGCCAATGGTTCTTCTCTCTCTCTTGCTATGGGATTGTGGGTGATCATCTCCCATGCTCAGATGTTCAGTCTCAGTCCATGGTGTTTGGAAGAAATCAGCAATTTTTCAAAATGCTGGAAGCTGCCAACAACTGGAACTGGTGGTTTTTTTTTGTCACTTCAAAGCACATGTGGACAGTTCTTTGCTTTTCCATACAAGAGTAAGCTTAGAAATGCTTTGCTTCATTCTAGGTCTGGCTGCCTATAGATAAAGATCCTTTCCTCTGCTGGTTTATGGCCGGTTACATTAAATACAGTATATGACAAGAGTTTATTAATACTGTACTGTAGTTAACCTCCATGCGAACATATGCGATGACCCCCACACAGAAAAAGATTCCATTAAGCCAACAGATAACAGTGATTCCATTAGTGATAGTGTAAGTCATCTTACACAATAGCTCTCCTCTCTCTCATCTCTTGCACACCAGCCATGAAGGTTTTTAAAGGTAAGTACAGGTTAATTTATTTTTCCCTATATTTTGTATTTTTTTAAATTATTTTGTATTATATTAGGGTATTGTAATCATTTTTATATGAGTACAAATCATCTGTGGAACAAATCATCTGAGTTTCTGTTATTTCTTATGGGAAAATTCGCTTTGATATACAAGTGCTTTGGATTACAAGCATGTTTCTGGAACAAATTATGCTTGCAAATCAAGGTTTTACTGTGTATAAAATTACATAGTTATGGTAATCCACAGAATCCGATTCTACCAAACAAGTGCATATAAACTGAATAACTTGGTTTCCACCCACACGGATTGTACATCTTGGTTGTAAGGGTAAGTGTATGTTCTAGTTTGCCTGGCACCAGGGTATTAATTATTCCTTCTTTCAGTCTCAAATAAAGCCTCTTTTGGATGACAAGTTATATGATCACCCTAATAGAGGACTTAGCTTTAAAACAAAACAAAACAAAACAAAACTTCTAATACTAACTATAACACTAGTGTTCTAAAACACTAGAAGAGTTCAACGAGTCCTTCATCATAGCTGCTCCCAAAGTTTGAAATTAGCAGGGAATAACTGTAATTTGCAAACCTGACAATGAACAAGCCGTCATGTAATAACAGAAACAAATAATGAAAGGTCGTCACATTTTTCTTGTGCTTGTCATTCATTTGAGGATATACCAGGAAAACAAATATCAACATTTTACCATGCAGGCTAACTAATACCTGGTAGCTAAGAAAATGTCTGGAAAATTCACTAGTTTAGATTTCTGGAAGAATTTGTATCACCATTGCAACTTCCCAATCCATACATGCAGCAGCCCCAAGGTTGCTGACATTTGCCAGATAATTGACTCAAGTTCGGGTTATTAATTTAGATTATTTAGGAATCAGTGTTGTTTTTGTTGTTTCAATTTGTGAGTGGCATTTTCTAATTCATGAGATTGTTGTGTAAATTAAAAAACAATATAATCTGATAAAATATGTGAAGTACCTCTTGCAGAACCTAGCACAACAAACATTAGTCTTTATCTCTTGTGTGAATGCTTATTAATTTAAAGTGGCTGCCAAGAGAACCATTTGAGAGAGATGATGGGACCATCACTAGTTAGAGTGGGAATGAATGCTACTGTGGATAATGACATCTGTCATAAGCACAGGTAGAGGGAGGGAGTGGTCTTCAGTGTCCACTTAATACATTTCCCATCATATTTGTAGTTCTTACTTTAGTTTTTTTCTTAATATTTTTTTACTCCCAAGTAATTATTTTAACTGTTAATACTCCTAGGTATTAAAGTTTAAAATTGTTGTTCTTATTTGAACACTTTAATGATATTGTCGAAGGAAATTATACATATATATATATGTATATATATATATTTTTTTTCTTTCCTCTTTCACTTGAAGATATTTCCTCCTGCGGACACCAGGCGTTTGTAACAAGCCTGTGGTGTGTGAGCTTTTGGTGATGGCAAAGGAAAGAATGATGAGACAAATGCTGTTGAGTCCATGTCTGTTTTCTTTCAGACTTAACATGTTCAACTCTGAACTAAAAGTGTTATTCTTTTTTTTAAAGATTTTTTTTTAATTTTTTTTTAAAATTTATTTTTGAGACAGAGAGAGACAGAGCATGAGCAGGGGAGGGGCAGAGAGAGAGGGAGACACAGAATCTGGAGCAGGCTCCAGGCTCTGAGCTTTCAGCACAGAGCCCGATGCAGGGCTCGAACTCACAGACTGCCAGATCATGACCTGAGCTGAAGTCGGACGCCCAACTGACTGAGCCACCCAGGGGCCCCTAAAAGTGTTATTCTTAACACATCAGTGCTCAGTTGGGGAATAAAAGGATGCTCCTTATTGGTTAAGAATAGGAAAGCCACTGGCAAAATGATAAAGTAGGTAAAGTTTGTCTTTGAAATTCTTCACTGCTCTGTTCAGTCCCCTCACCAACCATAATCCCAGTCTGATTATGTCTTCTAGTCTCCCACCCTCAACCCTGGCCTCAGCACTTTTATGATATAACTAAGAGGGCATTTGTAGAGTAATTTTCATTATTTGTTACTGTCTTTTTATTTTAATATTTTTATTTATTTTTGAGAGAGAGAGAGAGAGAGAGAATGCGAGCGAACAGGGGAGGGGCAGAGAGAGAGGGAGACACAGACTCCCAAGCAGGTTCCAGGCTCCAAACTGTCAGCACAGAGCCCGACACAGGGCTTGAACCCATGAACTGTGAGGTCATGACCTGCATTGAAGTTGGATGCTCAACCAACTGAGCCACCCAGATGCGCCATTTGTTACTGTCTTAATGGTTTACCCTCCATGTCTTCACTCCCCAGGAATATTTGTATTTAAAAAGAAAAGAACATTAAATCCAAAGAAATATATTGTTAGGAGAATTTTAAGCATTTGTAATTTGTCTAAGAGAAGACAATTTTGACAAATAAGCCTTGATATCATCTCACAAATAAAATATTTTACACACACACACACAGACACATGATTTCTTACTCCATCTCAAGATTGGCTGTGACTGGAACACTATATATAATCTTTTCATTGTGGTATTCATTTTACCCATCCTCCTTTATCATTTATCACTTCCTAAATTGAAGCTCTTGCTCCAAGAATTTTACTGTACTTTATGCTTAGTTTGTTCATTCTTATTACTATTCTTTCATGAATTTCAACTGTCGCCAATGACCTTCCTTCTCTATTCTATCTATTTAAATTATTTTCATCCTTTAATATTCATATTGAACCCCTGTTTTTTGCATCAATCAAGTATTCATTAAACTCATCACTATGAGTTAAATACTTAGAGACAGATATAGTGAATTATACTAATGAGTTCAAAGACAACATGAACTCATGAGAAAAGAAGAAAATGGAATATAGGTTTGAGTGGTTTGGTAGAGAGCAATATGCCCATGTTATAATTCTTGGAACCTGTGAATATGTTAGGTTATACAACAAAAGGAAATATAGATTGTAGATAGAATTAAAGTTGCTAATCAAGATAGGGAGATTATCCTGGCTTATCTATTTGGGTCCAATGTAATCACAACAGTCCTTGCATGATAGAAGAGGAAGACAGAAGAATCAGAATAAGACAGATAGCATTGTGAGAAAGACTTGAACAGCCTTTGCTGGCTTTGAAGATGGAAGAGAATTATGAGTCAAGGAATACTGGCAGCTTCTAGAAGCTGAAAAGGCAAGAAAATGGGTTCTTAGAGGTTCCAGAAAGGAAATGCAGCCATGCCTACAACTTGATTTAGATCAGTGAGACCCATTGAATTCTTAACCTATAGAATTATTTAAAAAAATACATTTGTGTCATTTCAAGCCACTAGTTTTGTGATAAGGTGTTACAGCAGTAATAGGAAACTAATATAAGCACGATGAAAGACTCAGGATTCAAATAAGATAGTGACAAGTAAGTACAAGAGTTCGAAAGTATGTCATGTTAAGAATAGCTGAAGAGAAATAAGTCATACAGAGAAAGATACCATATGTTTTCACTCATATGTGGATCCTGAGAAACTTAACAGACCATGGGGGAGGGGAAGGGGGAAAAAAAAGTTAGAGAGGGAGGGAGCCAAACCATAAGAGACTCTTAAAAACTGAGAACATTCTGAGGGTTTATGGGGGGTGGGAGGGATGGGAGGGTGGGTGATGGGTATTGAGGAGGGCACCTGTTGGGATGAGCACTGGGTGTTGTGTGGAAACCAATTTGACAATAAATTTCATATTTAAAAAATTAATAAAAAAATAATAGCTGAAGAAATTGGGAACAATATTAGGAAAATGGTAAACTGAGTTTGGTTTATAATAATTATATATTTTATAGACATGAAAAATAATTTAGCTGTTAATATTTTCAATACTGTATGCTAGGCTTTGCTTTAGGATCTTAATATTAATTTAATCTTCCAAACAATCATATGAGCTAGATACTCTTATTATTTTCCGTAAAAAGTAAATTGAGGGGCGCCTGGGTGGCTCAGTCAGTTAAGCGTCCAACTTCGGCTCAGGTCATGATCTTGCAATTCGTGGGTTTGAGCCCCGCATTGGGCTCTGTGCTGACAGCTTGGAGCCTGGAGCCTGCATGGGATTCTGTGTCTCCCTCTCTTTCCACCCTTCCCCACTCACACTCTCTCTCTGTCTCTCAAAAATAAACATTAATTTTTTTAAAGTAAATTGAAATGCAGAGAAGTTATATGACTTGTCCCAAGGTGTTACGGCTACTAAGGGGGTGATGAGATTTGAACAGACACAGTCTGATTCCAAAACTTTTTATTCCAACTACTATGCTATTCTGAGGGAGGGAACCCATCTATTCTGTGTGGTTTCAAAGGAAAAGCTGGGATCTGAGAAGTACAAATGACAATGACTTATACTAGCTCTGGTAAAAGAAGAAATTTTAAAGCACAAAGCTGTCAATAGTTAATTTGGTTGAGATGTGATGCAAATTGATTTGGTGGAGAAATGGTAGGGATGTGGTTGCGTAATGGCAGAGATTTATTGCTAGAAAAGGAACCACCTGTGTCCAGAGGAGAAAATCAGGTGAAAGTGAAGAAGGTAAGTAGTGAAAGTGCCTGATTCCCTTGAAGTAGAAAGGTAGTGGGGAAAAGATCTGGGATGCTTCAGTGTCTGGTGCTGTTTGCGGAAAAATACAGTATGATTGAAAGAACTCAAGACTTCCAAGAAAATGGGAAGAGGGAAAAGCTATAGAAAACTGATTATTAGCATAAATAGACACTTGTTATCCATACGCAATAGGTCAAAAGAGTAATTATATCACATATCCTAAGTTGGAACTTGAAGATTGATAAAGTTGCATTAATATATGGGGTAAAAACTTTGGCTTACACTAAATCTTTATCCTGAAAGCAGCTTGAGGTCAAAGGTGTATATTTTTATCTTCAATGCTTAATATTGACCCTGTAATTTGATGTGCTTATACCTGAAAATGTAGCTGTAAATAAGGAATAAGGAACAATCCTTTAACAAAATCAATTAAAATTACTTCCATCCTGTAACATTTATAGGCTACATGAAACATAGACAAACTTTATTGACACTGGAAATTGGCATCTTCCTGGATTTGGAGTTAAGCAAATGATTTTTCCATTTCAGTTTCTTCCTTTCGTGTAGGTTAAAATCTCCAATATGAGGCTTTTCCTTCCTCTTTGTTTGAAAAACTGACACATGTTAAGTATCAGGCAAGAGTAATGTTTTCTGTCAATTCAGTTGCAGTCCAAATATTATAGTGACCGTGTTTACAAGATTTGGTGGTTTTGTTCTTATATCAAATAATAAATTTTCCCATTGGTATCCACAGTAGGTGGCTCAATATTTTGGTTGGCAGATTATTTTCACTTGGAGAACTATTAACATATTTAAAAATTTTTTTAATGTTTATTTATTTTTGAGAGAGAGACAGAGTGCGAGTGGGGGAGGGGGCAGAGAGAAAGGGAGACAGAATCTGAAGCAGGCTCCAGGCTCTGACCTGTCAGCATACAGCCCCATGCGGGGCTTGAACTCACAAACTGTGACATCATGACCTGAGCCAAAGTCAGACGCTTAACTGACTGAGCCACCCAGGTGCCCCAATTCACATATTTTAAAACATGGTGTAACTAAAACTGAATTACTCAGTTGTTAGAACTATAGAACGGGGGAAAGATTTACTTCGTTAAAACAGTGGTTTGGGGCAAAATGTAAAACTAATTTGCCAAGTGGCTACAAATTATCTGGACTTTTCCTTTAAATTATTTTTAAGAACTTGTTTTTTTTTTTCTTTTAAACATCAGTCTTTGAAAAGTTGTAAGACAAATTGACACCTCTTAATTTATCTCGTCTTTGAAGAGGGGGGAGAGTGTGTGTGTGTGTGTGTGTGTGTGTGTGTGTGTGTTAAGGAAAGTACATAAAATGTGGGAGATTTGACACAGGAAAGGAGAAGTAATCTTAGTGCCTTGAGTTCCTAAATTCTGTAATAGAACACAGATCTTAGAATTAGCCTAAAATTTATAGAACCAACACATCTTTACCTATATGTAAATCAGTCTTCTTTTTTTTAAATTTTTATTTAATTTTGAGAGAGACAGAAAGAGTGCAAGTGGGGGGGGGGGGTGAGGAGCAGAGAGAGAAGGAGACACAGAATCCACAGCAGGCTCCAGGCTCTGAGCTGAAAGCACAGAGCCCAACGTGGGGCTTGAACCTGTGAACTTCAAGATTGTGACCTGAGCTGAAGTCAGAACCAACTGAGCCACCCAAGTGCCTTTGTAAATTACTCTTCTAAGGGAATTATCTTAACCTAAAGGTTAAATGAAAAAGAACATCAGTCACATATTTTATTTGCCTGATCTCTAGGAAGATATTGTGAACTGAATCAGTCCTCTTCCCTCTCCCACATCTTTACAATCGGTGTCCCTCTTTGCTCACATAGCTAGTGGTAATACTTCTGCTTTAACATGTACTCAAAGTCTACTATAAGTATATTAAGAACATCCTTGAGATCAAGGATTTTTCCCCCCAGGAAGGCAAATGGGTCACAGTTGGAACCTGTAGGGTGTGTTTTGTGCTATAGATGTCTGTAGGTGAGTGAGTGCAGGTCCAGATGGAGGGCAGAGAGAGGATGGGCTGGGATGTGCTGAGCATCAGCATCAGGTCAGAGGATGTCAGAATCAGGCCCAAGAAGCTGCTGCCACCAGCATTCTTCCCAGAGGAAGCCTGATCTCATGGAATCTCAGGAGTTCTTTGGGGGTGGGAGGAGAGTCCCAGGAAGAGAAACACCTAGGTTCTTCCCAGACTTGACCATGAGGCATCTGGCTCACATCACTTATCACACAAACCCCGTCCTCATGGATACCTTGCCCACCACCACCCTCCCCTCGGAATCACAGTGCAACAGTGCCTCACCCCAGGCACCCAGCCAGGTGTGGCCTTGAGATCAAGGATCAAGTTATGTACACTCAACATGTAACATTTATCTGGAACATGAAAGGCACTCAGTAAATGCTTATTGAATGAAGATGAGAAAAATTGATTTTTGAAAGCTAACCTACAGCCTCATTATCTTTAAAGAAATCGATCTATTTAATTAAACACGAGACCTGGATCGTCTTTGCCGTGTGGATGACCCTAAATGGAACATCCTAAGGGCATTTCCAATAGTTTTATTATCTGTCTACCAACACTTTCTGGTAGAATTCTAGGTTTTAGTTTTATCAATAACTTGTTGATTTTCTGGGCTATTTCTATTATTTTTGCTCTTACAGATAGTACCTAGTCTCCAAAGATGGCCTCTAACAATCTCTCCCCTCCTTTTATGCATATACCTCTACTTACATCAGAGAGTTGAACTTAACCTTCTCCACTTCCCCCAAATCTCCTCCCGTCTTAATTCTGTGATCACCTTGTGACTGGTTTTAACCAAAAGAATGTGGCAGAAGTGACATTCTAAGAGTTTGGAACCAAGACATTAAGAAGACTAGCACTTTTACTTTCTTTACTCTTGGAACCTAGCCTTCATGCTGGGAGGAGCCCAGAGCTTGGGGAAGAGTACTTAGTGGGTAGCACGGGTCTCTGATGGACAGCTCCTGTCTAGCTACCAGCTGACAGCCAGAGCTAATTAGCATCTGTTTAAGTGAACCATCCCAACACACCAGTTCAGTTGAATCCCCAAATGACTGTAGCCTCTGTTAACATCATGGGGAACAGAAAGTCCCAGGTGAGCACTGGATGCTCACAACATTGTAAGAGATAATAAAACAGTTGTTATTCTAAGCTAGTACATTCTGGAATTGCTTGCCACACACAAAAATGACTGAAACAATAGGCTCCTTTCTTCTAGCACATAAAGATAGCTTAATTTTTTAAATATGAAATTTATTGTCAAATTGGTTTGCATACAACACCCAGTGCTCATCCCAACAGGTGCTTTCCTCAATGCCCATCACCCACCCTCCCCTCCCTCCCACCCCCCATCAACCCTCAGCTTGTTCTCAGTTTTTAAGAGTCTCTTATGGTCTTTAAGAGCTTCCCTGCCCTCTCTGTAACTTTTTTTCCCCCTTCCCCTCCCCCATGGTCTTCTGTTAAGTTTCTCAGGATCCACATAAGAGTGAAAACATATGGTATCTGTCTTTCTCTGTATGACTTATTTCACTTAGCATAACACTCTCCAGTTCCATCCACATTGCTACAAAAGGCCATATTTTGTTCTTTCTCGTTACCAAGTAGTATTCCATTGTGTATATAAACCACAATTTCTTTATCCATTCATCAGTTGATGGACATTTAGGCTCTTTCCATAATTTGGCTATTGTTGAGAGTGCCGCTATAAACATTGCGGTACAAGTGCCCCTATGCATCAGCACGCCTGTATCCCTTGGGTAAATTCCTAGCAGTGCTATTGCTGGGTCATAGGGTAGATCTAGTTTTAATTTTTTGAGGAACCTCCACACTGTTCTCCAGAGTGGCTGCACCAGTTTGCATTCCCACCAACAGTGCAAGAGGGTTCCTGTTTGTCCACATCCTCTCCAGCAAGATAGCTTAATTTTTTAATAACATATGACTTGTAGCTCCCAAAAGGTATTTGAGCTACAGCATTGCTCTGTAGAAATTATAGGGTCAAGCTGTCTTATTAATACAATATGCAATAACTGTCTTATTAAAATAAAATGCAAAAGAAAAGGATTTCAATTATTCTTATTAAGTAGTCACAGAATTCATGTGCCTTCCTATATGTGCTTACTATACATTGGCTTGTAGTAGAGACCACACTTTTCCCCCCTATATTTGTCCTCTTCTTTCATGGTGATAGAGTATCTGATTTTCGACTGGACAGATAGCAGCCCAGGATGGAGACTGCATTTCTCAACCTGCCAAGCTGCTATAATTTCTGGTCAGGGAGATATAAATAGGAATATCCTGTGCAAGCTTGTGGAGTTTTCTTGCCTCTTCATCATTCCTTCCTATGGATGGAAGATGGATAATAGATTTAGAGCCTCTCTTAGATCAAGAGGACAAGGTTATATAAGTAGAAAGGGACCTGGGTCTGACAATGTGAGGTACACAGCTCACCTTGTTCACCTTCTCACATGATAAAGAAACTGCTTCTGATTTAGTTAACCCATCATTATCAAGATTCTCTAATACGTGTAGCCAGTCCCAATTCTCAGTAATATACAAACTGAACTAGTATTAGGCCGAAATCATTTGCTGGTAGCCCACATTTATCTTTTTAAGTTTATTTATTTATTTTGAGAGAGTGAGAGAGAGAGAGAGAGAGAGAGAGAGAATGAATGAGTGGGGAAGGGGCAGAGAGAGGGAAAATCCCAAGCAGGCTCCCACTGTCAGCTCAAAGCCGTATACAGGGCTCAGTCCCATGAACCATGACATCACGACTTGAGCCGAAATCAAGAGTGGGATACTCAACTGACTGAGCCACACAGGCGCTCCAGTAGCCCACATTTCTGTACATGTCTTTGCAACTGAGATTGCTATAGCATATTTTTTCCCTCAATGACTCAGTTTCCTTTATATAAAATAGACATGATCATAACTATCTTCGACTAATTTTCTTCTTAAAATGCTATTAGGAAGTATGAAGTATGTGATACTAGTATTAAGTTAACCTGGAATCTTCCTGTTAGCAAAATACTTTATTTCAACAGTCTTTCATCTCTAATAACATATTTGAATGTTAGACAGAGAATATAAGGAAAGAGAAGATGTGCATTGATGTAAATGATACAAAATGAAGCTGTCCAAAGTAGTATATGGACATGTTGAATGATAATGTAGCATAAACACGCACATACACAGAGGAGATATTAAAGGACAGACATAACGGGGCACATAGACAATTAACTGCAAAGGCAGTTATTTAAGCATTAGGATGCCTGTGGAGGATGTTATTTGAAGGCACTGGTGTAACACGTTAATCTATAATTAAAGCACTATATTGAGAGTGATGATGTTTGATAGTGTCTGTCTAGCAGAACATGACTGAGGCATAGGGAGAATTAGGATCAATACTATCATCTTAACTTAGTGAAAATAGTATTAATTTTCATTTTTTTTTAAAAAACAGATATATTCAAAGGGTGTCTTGGTACAAATGCGCAGCAGCCGAATATCATTGCTACCTCCTCCTTTCTTTACCTGTGTCTCCCCTGGGAAATATCTTTCCTAATTATAATCTTCCAGTCACCACCATCTCATCCACTGTTAGTTTTGTGTGAGTGATGGTTAATAGATGTTTGTTTCTTGGATTGGTGACTACCTCCCAATGGCAAGATAATAGACATGAAGAAGGGGACACAAAAAGATACATTTTAAATTATTTTTTAATATCAAGGGATTCTTTTTTACCACAATACCCTCTCACCAATTTTTTTCTTAATGACCACAATATACTCCCCTCCTCACAAACACACATAAGAATATATTCTCTGGATTTTACCCCATAACATACCAAGTAATGTTTTTCAAAATATGTAGAAAGATGTCTCCATCTTGCATATATTAAATTTATTTCATAAAGCTCAAATATACATAATTCTTGTCACTTTTGTCTATTTAATATTATGACGAATGCCAGTTTTATTTATATATGTGTAAAATCCCTTTTCAATGCTTCTAAAATAGCTTATTGATTTCCTGTAGAAGTGAATTTCAAGCTTTGATTATACGCACATATCTCTTAAAATTGATCTTTCTGATTTATTGAAGCAGCCTCCAGCTATTTCTTAGTTAACCACATTTTTGAAGCTAAACTATATCTTGATGGAAATCCACATAGTGTCAAAATATAGATGAGAAATATGTGGACATTTGCCTGGCCATATCTTCTTAAAAATGGAAATGATTCACAAAAACCTGCGAAAGAGAAATTTGGATTCAGGAAGAGTAACACTCAGACTGCTACAGATTGTTTCTGTCACTAAAGACTTCTCAGGCACATTGAAAGATTCAGTTTGGGATTCCCCTTTTGTAGGGTAGAAGGAATTTCCCTGCTCCCTAACTCCCACATAGATATGTTCCCCCACCCCCCCGCATAGAGATTAACTGTGGTCTGAATTCCTTTAAAACTGGTGAACTAATCCAGCACCTGGCTGGCTCAGTTGGTTAAGCCTCTGACTCTTGATTTCAGTTCAGGTCATGACCTCACAGTTCCTGGGATTGGGCCCTGTGCTGACAGCACAGAGCCTGCTTGGGATTCCTTCTTTTCCTCTCTCTCTGTCCCTCCCTCTCGTTTTCTCTCTCTCAAAATAAATAAATAAATAAATAAATAAACGTAAAAAAATGGACAGCTACTAAGAATGTCTTCACAGTTACACTGCTCTTCATTCTTTGACAAAGTCATACATTCTACCGCAAAGACAATTTTGAATATGGAAATCTATAAAGGTTTTATACATGAAGAAAGCAGAGATATCCAATTTATACTTTCACTAACACTCTGATTGAAATCTGAACTTGATTCCATGTTCCAACCTTGTTTTCATGATTCACATTTTGATCCATTTCTCTGCTACATATCACAAAAGGAATGACCTAAGCCTACCAAGTGAGAATTTATAAATTTAGAAGAAACTAAAGGAAATAGTTTCAGTGCAGTTAATTGTTTAAGTTACTCCAGTGGCATGTTTTTCAAAAATAGCTATGGTTTTAGTACTGGATTTATTTGCAAAAATAGCATAAGTAAAATTTGTCAATTATAAATAATAAGGTACCAGTGATTATGTCAAACTCACTTCATAGTACCTGCTAATTGCTGATGAAGAAAAGAAGGAACTATACCTATGGCCATTTCCTTGTTTAACAAAGCCAACGAACTGTTGTCTTTTGGGAACTTTTACCCCCAGGTTGGAATTTTTCACTAGAGACTTTTGTTCACTGGCAGGTATTGGACGCTACACTGCCAACTTTGAAAAGATTCATTATTCTCTTGTGCATTACTAACTCTAGAGGCAGGCAAAATGCCAGAAATCTCATGAGCAAAATACAATCATATATATATATATATATATATACACATATATATATGTGTGTGTGTGTATATATATATATATATATATATATATATATATAATTTTTTAAGTCTGGTTTCCAGACTGGAGAGTTAGATTAAATGATGTAATTTTGAGAATGTTTTCCCTTTAAATTGAACCCCAATTTAAATCCTGAAACTTTTGAAGCATATGCGAAAATGGAAATTATTCTCTCCTTATTTTGTGTGGTATTTTAAATTTTGTCTGCTCTTATGTAGCTTAAAGGTATTGTCTTTTATTCCTTTAAGATTGTCCATATAGTGAGAAATGAAGTGGTATTTGGATAATGACATTTCTTAATTCGTGAAGTACATTGGCCAAAGCAGGTAACTCATGTCAACGAGTGCATTGTTGGATTGCAGGTGAGGTACATCCAACAATGTAAGTTTGCATATATGAGATGGTTTCTGGTGTTCGTTTGGGTAGGTGCAATGCCTTGCTTTTACATGTGGGGATAAACCAAGGGGATGGGATAAGGGGAGCAGAGGGAAGACTCACTTTAGCAGAGTCCTTAGGCTACTCTTTTTATAGTGAAGAAACAAGATTTATTTGCTGGCCTCCTGAAAGGTATATTCTCTTTATTGTTAGTTCTTTGATAATTAAAATGTGCACAACTTAAGTGCATTCTTGGTTGTGGTTATGTGTTTGCTTTTCACTGTTGGGTTCATAAAGACCATCAATAATCAAGCAACGCCAAATCTCCCTATAGCAATTTTGCTATAGGGATTGGAGTCCCTACAGCAATTTTTAAAAGCATCAAAATTAAAAGTAGCAAGAGTATAAAACATTTATAAAAACAAAAAGATAAAAGAATCAAATATGCTTTTTTCTGTGAACTTGTGGAGGGGAAATGATAGCACCTGTTTTCCCTTGAGCTGATGAACACTTTGAAAGGTAATTAGTTATAAAAGTAGATAGCTAGCATAGGCTTTATTTGGCTACCTTGGGCTGGATTGCTGTTACAGTATAAAAGCTATACTATTGTAAATTCTATAATGTAAAGGAACATTCATGTCTGATGGAGAATGGGCTCTAACATTTTTATTGTACAAACAGTACAACCATCACTGAATTGTACACTACTATTCTTCTTTCCTAGAAACTCCAAAACCTATTTTATATTATTCATATTTTGTCATTTCCCTGCTTCAATGAACTTTATGTAAAACTTTGGATTACAGATTTTGTAGCAAATATATATATATATATATATATATATATATATATATATATCCTAAAGTTGGAGTCATTTATCTAGACAGATGGTCATGCTAGTTGAACACATTGTGCATAAATGCTACGTAGCATAGCCAGAGTATAGAATGTTCTCTTTTATAAAAAGAGTTTTGTTGAGAAAAGTCACCATACATCATGGAGAAAAAAAATGTACTTCACCTATGTGTTACTAATTTTTCAAAAAATTATTGAACACAAACATCAGGGTGATAATGATTTATTTTCTTTGATTCAAAGGCTCCTCATTATGTATAGTTGAGTTAAATTCTAGTTAATGGTTTACTTCAGTAATTTTTCACACAAATTTCCAGGTGAGGAAATAATATTTATTGATAGTGTGTTTATGTTAGGATTTGACATATGCTAAATCATTTTAATCTTATCTTTATGATAGAATAGTTATGATTAATAGCTCAGTTTTACAACTGAGAAAACAGTCTCAGAAGCATTAAACACGGTGCATAAAGATGTGAGTATGAAGGCTGGTGCAGTGATCTTACTTAAAAGTACGGCTCCCATGCTGTTGTTCTTAGAACCTTTGGCAGCATCCCATTATGCAAAGAATAAAACACAAATACCCAGATGACATTGCCATGAATGGATTTCATTCATGTTTTTCTTTACTTTCTACCTTCTAGACTTAATGCTTCCACCACATGCTGGACAACCCAGCATTCCCTGAAAATATTCTGAGATTTCCTATCTCTGTTCCTGGTTCATGCTACTCTCCCCCTCCATATGGAATTCTCCTTTTAGTCATCTCTGCCAATGAATATCCCAGCCTTCCTTTATGGTCCAGATCATTTACCAGCTGCCCATGAGTGTTCCTCAGTTCCTTCAGATGGAATTAATTATCCCTCTTCAAGAGAAAAAAATAATACACCTCTATTACCAGAAATCCTCTGTTCAGGAAATCAGTTGTGTATATGTCTATTTCATTGCTTCTGATAAGGTAAGTTCCTTTAGAGAAAAGTTCCATTTTATTTATATGTATCTTTTGCTCTACCCATTGTAATACCTTGCACATAGTAGGCCCTCAATAAATATTTTTGAATTGGCTTTCTAGTTGATAGAATATTTTATAAATTAGCTTTTTGTGTATTCAGAAATATTGGAAATGCCAAAGGTCTGATTAATATAGGAGTATCACCGTGATATATAATGCACATATTCTAGAGAGATCTCTACAATATGCAGCATGAATATTAGATAATTTTCTGTTTTATCATTAATATAAATTTAGTCCTCTTATTAATTTCTGGAAAATAGTTAAAAATTCTAAATATTGAAAAAAATTAATATTATGAAGAAGAGTTTTCCTGATTACATCAAGGACACATGACATATCTTTTAGCTCTCTACACCATGCTTGCAAAACAAGATAAATTATTTATTTTTGTCGTCCTAGATGTGCCTTTGGCAATGTTTAGTCATTTGGCCATAGTGACAATTGCCAGTTATAGAAACCATTTTTATCATCGCTAATAGCGATGATTTAGTATTTCAAGGATTTGTTAGGTCAAACTAAACTTTAGATCATAGAATCTTAAGGATCATCTAATTAAGGACTTCTTAGTATTGGTTGATAGATTTAGAGATGCACGTGATCCCTCTCAATTTGCATGCAAAACGTTAGTATTTGTGTGTTCCATCACTCCACTATTGCTTTTTGCATATTCTCATATAGTGCTGTGACTTCCTAAAATGTCAATAACCACTGAAATTATCCCCTTACATTTACAAATCACCTACAGAGAGATTAAAAGACTATATACATACCCTTGACATCCTAAAACCAGAACCCATGTCTTTAAATATCATGTACAATACTTTCTCTGGATGCTATGCCAACTGATGCCATATTGAAAATTTATAATATTAAAGATAAACACAAGAATACAATATATTAAATGATAGCAGTAAGAATCAAACTACTACTCACTTTCATTTGTTCTTTCAATTCCTAAGTTAATTCTGGAAACAGAATGTAGTACAAAACAGGTAGTCACAACATGCAAATTCTTAGTCTTCTCTATTTCTGTTTGTGTTTTTCATGTTAAACGTTTTCTTTGAAGCCAGTAGAAACTCTGCATCTTGTGACAAGTCTCTGAAATACAAAGGGAAATGAGAATCTGGCCAACCACCTCTGATGAAGTAAGCAATCATCTGAATTATTTTTCTGTTTAGGGAAAATATAAATGATTGTAAGTTTGATCAACAAAATTCAGCATTTATTTTATCAATATGCTTTCTGACAATGCATTTTTTAAATACACCAAACAGCGAAGATAAAAAAAAGAAAGAAAGAAAAGAAAAAAGAAAGAACAGAGAAAAATAAATAAGTAAACCAAAATAGGTATGGCAAGTATTAAGAACTTTACTTGCTTTCTAGATAAAAAAGGGGAAACATTTACTTTGATGCTTCATCCATAGTAAGTTTTCAATAGATTTTATCAGTTAAAATACTAAACAAACACCTGTTACTTTATCCTATCAATATTATAGTATATTAGAACGAACTTTAGATCAAAAATCCAGTTTCCCAGAACAATATGTCTAATGTTTGGTTTTCTAAACATCTGTTTATAGCCGTTCTGGTGATTTGTCTCACACAAATTCATGACTCTAAAATTTAGAGAAGTGATACATTGTAAGTAATACATTTTAATAAAAATCAATGGTTCGTATTCAAAAATGACCATTTCCACTTGTGTCCAGTATCTGAGTTACTGATCAGTTGATTAAATTCTATCTGTATTCTTTCTAAAACAGGAATTAAGATGGTTCATCTATTTCTGGGGTGCGGGGGTGGGGAGTGAATAATTTTCTTGTACTTGGCTAAAAGTTGCAAATTTTCTGATTTAGGACTAAGTATTAAACTATGGCCACAAAACATAGAAGTATCTCTCTTTTTCCTCTCTAACTCTCTTACTTTTTCACTTCCTCCCCCTACCTATGCCAAGCTATCTGACTCACTGAAAGACAGAATTGTTTGATTAACATTGCAGTGTAGCCTAAAGTGTTTCTAGAAGTATGTATTCATTCCAACAAATCTGTCCCTAAGACTCAGGTCAAGATCTGTGTCAAAATCTTCTCTGAAGGGCATAAGATTTTACCCTAATTATAAGCTAACAAGTGATCCTGCCAGTTTCATAGGTATTGATGGAAGATACAAGACTCTTGGCACAGAGACAAAGGAGACTATTAGTTGCAACACAGCACACACCGTGAACTTCATGTTTGCATTGTCACTCAAGTCCCAGAGGTCTGGGTGAAGGGTACCCAAGAAGGATGTGTGCATGCAGTGGGATTTGCATCACAGCTGAGGAATCATGAGCTTAGAAAACTTCATTCCTTTAAAGTGGCTGCAAGTAAACCTGTTTAACCTGTTTAACCTTTGCCACAAACCAAAGCATCTCTTTATTATCTTGGAATGCAAACAAACCTTCGTTCTGCCCCAGAGGAAACCCCTATCCCTAACTAATAGTTATTCCTCATACAAATATCCTTGAAAAGATAATCCAGAACAAAAAGTGTCACAAGATTAGGAGAATTTTCTTATATTGCCCAATCAATAGTAGCATACATGATCCTGTTAGTAAGAGTGTAGGTAGACACATGAATTTATATCCACCAGTTTATGTTTGCATGTTATTTTCATCTTAAGCAAAAATAATTGAAATGCAGAAGTATCATTAATCTAAAGCTTTGATAAAACTGGCATAGATAGGGATGGCTGGGTGCCTCAGTTGGTTAAGCATTCTACTTTGATTTCGGCTCAGATCGTGATCTCACAGTTTGTGAGATCAAGCCCCTCATCAGTCTCTATGCTGACAGCACAGAGCCTGCTAGGGATTCTCTCTCCCTCTCTGTCCCTCTCCTGCTCTCATTCTCTCACTCACTCTCAAAATAAATAAATAAGCATAAAAAAAAACGCTGAGGTGAAATAGTAATGCCCAGTGCTGGTGAGAGTTTAGAAAAACAGGTACTTACACTGCTAATGTTAATGCAACTTGGCACATTTTTTAACAAGCAAATTTGTCATATGTATCAAAAGTCTTAAAATACCTGTGACAAATACTCTGAAAAATTTTCCAAACAAATGCATATTGATGTGGACAAAAACAGGAATATTTATTAGTAATGTTTTCTGTAAAAGCAAGAAAATAAGAATTACTTATAAATAAAAACAAGATGACTTAAGCAAATTCTAGTTTACTCATATAATGTACTACAATATATAAAATAAAAACCATGTTATAGAAAAATTCTCATCAGCACTGTAAAGTATTTACAGTATATGGCTAGAGGCCACAAAGCCATGTACACCACTGAACAATTTTTTTTTTAAATGTATATATGTATATATGTATATGTATATATACATATATTTGTATGCATGTGAGTATATTAATGTAGAATTACTGAGAAATTACATAGTAGAATGTTTATGTTAATGGAGATTGAAATGGAAAATTGAGATTATTGGTTATCTGTTAATAAATTTATTTGCTTTAAGTTTTTCTGCTTTTCTAAGATTTTTATATTATTTTTAATAATTATGCAGGTGTTATTTACAATTAGAAATATATGTTTTTTAACTTTTAACTCAAACTTCCTGATGTGAGCTAGAGTATTATTCCATGACACAGAGAATATGAAATTGTTAATTTATTCTGTATTTCTATATGATTGCTTAAAATAAAGACATATGAGGTCACTCTTTAAATCATACCTCATCATCCATCTTGGGTATAAATATGGTGTTGAAAAAATAAGTTAATAAAACATAGAATAAAAATATATAACTTATTTAATAAGTTAAATTTTCTTAATCAGGAATAAAATTTATATACTTCTGATCAAAATTGTTGATTGGAATCTCAAACTGTCTGGTACCTTAAATGCCAATGTTAAGAAGAGAAGTGTATTAACAATTTTATGCAGTTTTGATTTTCATATTGGGAAAAAAGAGCACTTCCATGTAATTGCTTTATGAAAAGTTTTTGTAGAAGGCAGCTTAGAGCATTGTGTCATCATTTAGAATCAAATCACAAAAATTATAAAATGAAACTAGTTTATATTTTTAGAATTACAAAATATATTAATTTTAAATATTAGCTAGTGAAAAAAGTTTTTTTTTCTATTTTCAATACCATGAATTTTAATTTCAATACATACGTTACTATACCTTTACTTTGCCCATACACCAAATCTAACTCATTATTTTTTAGAAATTGTCAATAAATCATGCTTAGTCTTCCGTAATTAATTCAAAGTAAATAAAATAGTGTTCACCACTTGTAAAATGAGATATATTAAAATTTGCACTATACTACAGATATTACAAATTAATTTTAAAATAAAATTTTAATAAAATACTAATTGAAATATTTTAACTTTAAATCACATTTTCAAATTTGCTATAAAATTATAAAATTAATTTTTAAATTCCTTGTTATGCTCAGAAATTATATATAACTGTTGGAAAGATCTCGCTATGCACACAAGACTGAGGGGAGGCACGTACGTTTGCAGCATAGTGATTGAATGTGAATACTTTAAACAAAAACACACATCCAAAGTATAATAAAAGCCTCATCTACCAAATCTCTTATCTTCACCTCATAAAATTAATTGTTTTATGTGGTGAGCTAGGTGTTTTGTTTGCCCCTCCAGATGCACACTTCACTCTTCTTTCCATTCTGTCTGCTCTAGAAAGTTGTCCTCTGTGAATGACATCCCAATAGCGTATTCAGCCATGGTGGGAGTATTTACCCCATGGAAGCCCAAACATGCTATAATTCAGAAGATTTTTTTCCTTCTTCTATTCTTAAGAGCCAGTTCTTAAACATTTACTACCATAAGGCTCTACGTTATGTATATACCCAAGGCTATTAATTACATAAATTATCAAAAAGTTTAAGCTGAGGATCAGTATTTTAAGTGTGTGTGTGTGTGTGTGTGTGTGTGTGTGTTTGTAAAATTGAAAGGAAATTGAGGGAATTACCTGTTGATGAGAATCCCCACCACTCTTTTCAGGGTAGAAAAAAAAAATTGATTGGTTGGAATTTAAGATGAGGCTCAATGAAATGGGAGAAGTCCCAAACAAATGAAATAACTGATTGTTATTTGGTAGTGTATTAACTCAGATGAAGAATTGGGGAAATTGAGAGAATGTTAAAGAAAAGGAACTCTACTTAATCATTATACCAGGGGAGATAAAATATGGTATTCTTCTCGTCCTTACTAGTTCATCAGTTTTTACTGAATCAAATCCAGCTTCCCTTCCCCTATGGAATTTAATAGTTAGAAAGAGGTCTGTTATAGTAACAATGACTTGAAAGACTATATACAGTTATTAAACTGTTGGAAAGGACAAGAAAACAAATATTAATTAAAACTTAGTAGTAACGCTTACTGTTGAAAAATACATACCTAGAACAGAAAGGGTAGATGATTCCTTTTACCACATTGACACTGAAGATTTTTTTAAATTAATATCTTTGAATGTGTAACAAATAAACAGTAACTCCAAGGTTTTTGAAGTTATAACAATGTGCTTATCAAAGAAAAAAAAATAACTCCAGCTAAATACTTTCCTTCTTGTAACAAAAGCTGTAGTGAAGATATATCACAAACAGATGGTGCAGAGGATGTGAGCCGGCTGGATGATGGCAGGATAATATCACTAAACCAGAATAAATTCCTGCTTGAGCCTGAGGATGGAACTGCTCAGAGAAATAGATAAGAAGCCAACATATCGGGGTTGGAAACACAGATATATCTGCTTAATATCTAAATAATGGATCTTAAAATATCAGAAAAGGTTGAGGATGGAATTGAGTTGTAGGCTAGGTCAAAGAGAGGTAGTTACATTCTCACTTGTGATGGTAATGTAAGGGCAATCCCAAGGAACTTTGTAGAGCCATGCAACCCTGTGGAGCTTTAAATAAATGCACATCTACAAATTCCACCAAGCACTCCACAATTTCTGCAAGCCAGGATTGCTTAACATATGGCATGTGGGCATGCAGACCCTTTTATATGTGTAGATCTATATGCAAAAATGAGGAGGAATGTGGAATTGAAATGTGATAATTGTCCTTTTGTGCTTGCTCTTTTGGGTGTGCCTATGTGTGTTAAGGACTACTGTGGGTGAGAAAGGAAGTAAAGAGAAGGCAGGAGGCCTGGTTCACTCAAATCATCTACTTGTTGACTCCAATAGTGAAAAGTTGGACATTTATATGCATTGGTCCTTCCCTTAGTGAAATACAAGGCTAATGAAAAGCAAATAATGTTCAGTTGTGCAGAAGCTTAACTAATATAACATCAATAGAGTTTTAGATAGTTTAGGTTTGAAATTTGAACTAAAAATGTACAGAATGGAGATTTGAGATTTATTTCAGCGTGAATTCAACAACTGAATAAAACTTAAAACAATTTGTATATTTTATGTTTCAAATCTTTTAATGTCAAAGCAACAAACAATACAGTTTAATTTAAAAAATACATGAAGTGATCATTACTTAGATTATTAATTCTCTCATTTACAGCTACATCTTAAATCATGTTATGATCTATTCACCAAAATCCATGACTTAACTTTTTAAAGTATTTTGATGGACACCAATATATTTTATAACTCTTCTGTGCATATTTGAAAATGAAAGATGCTGTTAAGTTAGTATTTGGAGAAATTGAAAGAAAGAAATTTCAAGAGGCAGAGTCTGACAAAATGAATCATGGAAACAATCTGTTTTTAAGTATAAGATAATTTAAAAAGCCTAAAGATTGATGAGCAGTGCCATGCAAAAGTGTTAATTGACTACAGTAAATATTATGTGTAAGGCACAGAGCAGTTGATGGTGGGAGTGTCAAGAACTTTTTTAAAAAATTGTATTTTTATTGAAGTACAGCATACGTATAGAAAAGTACCAAAATCATAATTATACAGCTTGATGAATTTTTGAAGTGGGAGAAACCCACATAACCAGCACTTGGTTCAAGAACCAGAATATTTGCAGCCCCCAATGTTCCAACTTTTGCACTACTTGATCACGACATCTACTCCCAGGTTTCCAGGGGTAACCTGTATCCTGAATTCTGTGACTGTAGATGAGTTTTGGCCAAAATGTGTTCCTTTTCAAATCTCTCTTCCCGTTCCATCCTTGTCCTCCTCCTTATGATCATCATCATAGCATTTATACAGCACTTACCACATGCCAAGAGCCCTACATACATTGTGTTATTCAGTCTTTAAAAGAACCCTATAGAAAAATTCAAAAATAATTAAAAAGCAACTCTATAAAATAGGTATCATTATCATTATCTATATTGTGTAAATAAGGAAATTGAGGCTTGGAATATTTAAGTAAATATCCAGTAATAAAAGTCGTAAAAGACGGATCTTGGACTCAGTCACTCAAACTTTAGGACATTACGCTAACAGCATCCACCTTGTTTCCACATGACTAGTTTTACTCCTACAAAGCTTTAATTTCTTTGGAAAAAAATATCTCAATGCAGGGCACAGAAACTAAAATATTGATTGTTATAGCATCTGCCTGTACACACACATTCACACACACACACACACACACCTATCTACAATGTATATATACATTAGTTTTATAGCACAGTTTAGGTATGTTTGGGGGTATGAAAACACATTGTTGGAGAAAGATTCATGTAAGTTTTCTTTTGAGAATCACTATAGCACCAAATCAGTTGAGAAAAACTGGTCTAACAAAAGGGAATGACACATTACAGTCATCTAAAGTATAATTCAGACTCTGAATTATATGATAGGGTGTAAAAGAAGTATACTGTAGCTCAGTGAAGTGAGCATTTAGTTCTGTTGGGGTGGATGTGGGTAGATTCAGGAAGGCTTCAAAAAAAGAAATTATTTTTTACTAGTTCTGGAAGGGATAATAGTGTTAAAAATAGAAAGAGTATTTGAGGCAGAGGAATTAGTACAATCAGGCACACAGGGCCACAGTTTGGGGGAGTGGTAAGGTATAGAAAAATTTGAAATGGAAAATGTAGAAAGGTCCACTGTAAGGCTGTGGACTTTCAGACCATAGATCCCAAACAGGTGGTCTCTTTGAACTAAAAGAGAGTCATGTCTAAATGCAATGTGTCATCCTGAATTGGATCTTGGAACTGAAAAAAGGCATGAGTGAAAAACTGGTGAAACCCAAAGAAAGGCTGGAGTTTAGATCATAGTAATGTACTCTAGTTTTGACAAATATACCATAGTTTCAAAAAATGTTAACATTAGGAATGAAGGATGGATATAGAAGAGAAGGAATTTTGTGTACGACTTATGCAACTTTTCTGTAAATCTAAATTTATCCCAAAATTAGAATTTTACTAAAAATAAAAAGAGCATTAGGTCAAAGAGATAACTTTGATTCATCTTGTTTGTTCCTCTTCTCATCATACCTTGGGCATATATTGGCTGTTCCATGGCCACTTGAAGGAGGAAAACAGCAGAATAAACCCTTTACTAACAGGAGGCAACAAAAGAACTTTATCTAGCTGTTGCATCCTAATCATTTTGTTCCTTCCCACCCCCTCCCATTGCTTTACCCCAAGGAAAGTAAGTCTTGAAAAGAGAAATATGTTTATCTTAATCTGCTCTGGCTACTACTACAAAATACAAATGTTAGAGTGGTTTAGGCAACAGGAACTTAATGCCCACACTTCTGGAGACTGGAAGTTCAAGATCAAGGTGCCAGCAGGATTAGTATCCTCTGAGGGGTCTTTGTTTGGGTTGCAATATCATCATATGATCCTTCCTCAGTGTGTGTGGAGATAGAGAGACAGAGAGAGACAGAGAGAGAGAGCACTCTCACAAACTCTTTGGTCCTTTTTAAAAAGGCACTTATCCCATCGTGAGGACTTGATTCCTCATGACCTCATCTAAACCCAATTATCTCTTAAGGGCCTCATCTGCAAATATTATCAAATGGGGGGGGGCGGTAGGGCTTCAACATATGAATTTAGAGGGGAACACAATTAGTCCATAACAGTGTTAGGGTTAGGTTTATTAGGCAAATGGAGATAGATTACCTGACAGTAAGACCAGAGCCTCTCTACTCTAGGAGCATTCCAACCCATCCCAAACTCACAAGAAGAGCAGTCACTGACAACTAAATGTTCTCTCCTCCTGTCAAGTATCAGGTTGGTAAACATGAACACACAGGAAATATAAGATTTTTGAGGATATACGCATGACTACCTTTTATACGGAATACTCTGTGATTGATGACATGAATCAGATCTAGATGAGTTAGTTGCAAAATTGCCCAGAGTTATGTATACAAGAAAAGACCTAAGGGGAGAGTTAAGTTTCTACAAGGGCTGATGTGGTCCTCCTTGTCTCAGATATGATCTTCAGTGACTATGTATCTCCCCAGTGGATATTCAACCCTCTATGTATAAGGTAATGTTGAAGATTACTCTGTCATATATTCTGAATATACTCAACTCATTTTAAAATCCTTAGGTAAATAAATACTGTTGCCATATGCAAGCATTGGTTGTGTCTAATGCTTTTATCAGCCTGAGCCTACCAGTGACATTTGTTGATACAATGGTCACTGAGATAAAACCTTTAGCCACAATTGATAGGGTGAAATAGATATGTAGAGCTTTACTTCCCAGTGAATACAAAACCATTCCTTTAGAGGGGCGCCTGGGTGGCGCAGTGGGTTGAGCGTCCGACTTCAGCCAGGTCACGATCTCGCGGTCCGTGAGTTCGAGCCCCGCGTCAGGCTCTGGGCTGATGGCTCGGAGCCTGGAGCCTGTTTCCGATTCTGTGTCTCCCTCTCTCTCTGCCCCTCCCCCGTTCATGCTCTGTCTCTCTCTGTCCCAAAAATAAATAAAAAACGTTGAAAAAAATTAAAAAAAACAAAAACAAACAAACAAAAAAACATTCCTTTAGAGGCAAACATGAACAATCATGAAGTCAAAGGGAGCCATAAGGGAATCCTTAACTATATCTAAAAAAAAGAAATATCATATAGATTACATTCTTTAATTACAATGTAGTAAAATATTAAACTGAGGGGGGGAAAAACTAAAAAATTCTTTCTGTTTAAAAACTAAAAGTATATACCATTATATAAAGGGATAGCATAAGGGAAATTAACAAACACTTAGAATTAAAAAAACAAAAAAGGACAATATGTTGAAATAAATACATAGGAAAAAACAGTGAACTGAAGAGCAATAGCCATACACAAACACAAAAATGAGCAACAGAACTGGAACATAGTTCTTTAAAAATGTTAAGATTGAATCTTTGGCAAAGCTGATACAAGAAAAGAATAAAAGAAAAAAGAAAAATCAGAATGAAAGAACAGATATCACTTCAGAGAGGAAAGTCAAAACACAATTATAAAGAATATTATGAATAACTGCTAAGTAGTATAACACATTGGAAGCCTAGATGAAATGGGTAACTTTCTGGGAAAATATACAATATCAATGTTGGAGTAAGAATAAAAAGAGGCGTGTCTCGGTGGCTCAGTCGGTTGAGCATCTGACTCTTGATTTCGGCTCAGGTCCTGATCCCAGGGTTATGGGATTTAGCCTCACATCAGGCTTTGTGCTGAGCATGGAACCTGCTTAGGATTCTATCTCTCTCTCCCTCTGTCACTCTCCCCCACTTGCTCTCTCTTTCTAAAATTAAAAGAAAGAAAGAAAGAAAGAAAGAAAGAAAGAAAGAAAGAAAGAATAAAAAGAAAGCCTGAATAAATCAGAAACTATGGATTTCACAATCCCATAGCATTCTAGAAATAGTAATAATAATAGCCAACATTTGTATAACATTTACAAGTGCCAAGCACAGTTCTAAAACCTTTACATATATCAGTATATTTCTTCACAACAATTCTAAGCATTAGATGTTGTAATTGTTCCCATTTTACAGATAGGAAACTGGAGGCACGAATTAGTAAGTAAGTTGCCCACCGTCACACACCCAATGTGATGCAGAATAATGGTTTTATTGCATGAGATTATATCAGACTCATCTTCTTAAATACTCTATAATACTGTCTCTCTAAATTGAAATGCCTTAACTTGATTCTAAAATATGTTTTTTCACAGTTTAACATCTCCAAAATAAGGATATGTCTAACACTGAGAACATCATTCACTACCTGTTGGCCTGGCACATTTAAAAAATGTATATCTCATAAACTTAGATGTTATTTCCAGTTTCATGAAGAGCAAAAATGCAACTGTCAGCATTTCAGCCAAATCATTTGAGGAAGGAATATGAGTCTTGGTGGTTTTCTGAAAAACTTATTTTTTGAGACCTTCTAATAAAATCAAAAAGTGTCAGCATCAGAATTTACAAATGGCGTCAGCTTCTTGGAAGAAATCATGGAGGTGAGAATGCTGCATCAGCAATGCTTTTGTAGGCACAAAGGCCAATGCTATGTGCAAAACATGGCCACTGGTACTCAAAGCCTAATCATATGTATCTCTAAATAAATCTAAAAGGATATTTTTTTAAAAATGTTTCTGTATTTTCAGAGAGAGAGAGAAAGAGACAGAGAGAGAGAGAGAACAAGTGGGGAAGGGGCAGAGAGAGAGGGAGAGAAAATTCCAGACAGGCTTCGGTGCTATTAGCACGGAGTCTATTGCAGGGCTCCATCCCATAAACTGTGAGACCCTGACCTGAGCCAAAATCAAGAGTCAGACGCTTAACTGACCAAGCCACACAGGTTCCCCTAAAAAATATTTTCAAAATATATAAAATAAAATACTCAGGGATAAGAAATGTATTGTGTAACTTTCTTCTCTTCATAGTCTATATAAATTACCTGTACATTTTACAATTGTTGGTATCTTGGGTATAATGAATATGGTAAAAGGCAAAGACCTGAATCCATATGACAGAGACTTTCACCAAATATCTATTATCACTTTTTTCTTTAGTAATTAGACTACTCTGGTCTTCCTGTCTCTGCCTCCTTTCTCAATATTAAGTTGGGTGTACCGAAAGCAACTAAAGACTACAGTTCCCAGCATCCTTTGAAGCTA
Source organism: Panthera pardus (assembly GCF_024362965.1). Lineage (NCBI taxonomy): Eukaryota > Metazoa > Chordata > Mammalia > Carnivora > Felidae > Panthera > Panthera pardus. Next base: position 35,012,184 of record NW_026527002.1, on the reverse strand, counting down.
AATAAGATCATGTGACCACATTCCAACCAATGTTAGTGGTGGAAGTGATAGTGCATCTTCTAGGTTGCACCTCTAAGGCGAAGAGTCAGCTGTCTCTTTTCTTTTCTCACATTCCTGTTTTCTGGAACATGGCAGCAGTTCAAGCATCCATCTGAGGCTGTGAGATGCTAGCCACATTTTGAGTGTGTGGAATCACCGATAGGAGCCAACTCTGTGTCTTAGGATTAATGTGACAAATAAGTACTAAAGGATACCCAACTAAAGACTCTTAAGTTTTGATTGGTGGAAACAGTGAAGACTTTTTTTTTTTCCTGGAAGTCTATATTTTATTTAGAGTTTATATGTTAATTAGGATTGGTGTGTTCTGAAATTCACTATCAAAGCTTAAGAAACCAAGAAATAATATTTTCAAGAGAAAGAGATTTTCTCTAAAACAATATTCTTAAACTTTGGTTACACACAAAACAGACTAACGTTTAAGATCACAGCCACTGAGTTGATACTGTAATAAAAACACAATATCTTATTCTTATATATATATATTTTTGAGTGTATTTCTTCTGAGAGTGTGAGTGGGGGGGGGGGCGCAGAGAGGGAGAGAGAATCCCAAGTAGGCTCCATGCTCAGTGCAGAGCCCAACGCTGGGGCTTGATCCCACTACCTACAAGATCATGACCTGAGCTGAGATCAAGAGTCAGACAACCAACTGAGCCATCCAGGTGCTCTTTATCCTTATGTCTTGATTAAATTACAGACTTTAAAATATCTGATGCTTTGTCAGAGACATGGGAGGAAGACTCCTCTAAAAGGAAACACCTTTTTCTCAATTGTTATGAAGCATAATTTATTAACTTCTTAATGAAGCTTATTAACTTCTGCAGGCTTGATGTGTATGTGTGTGTGTGTGTGGGTGCATGCACACACATGTGCACGTGGGTGGGTATGAGACAGAACCAGGATTTAATAAAACATGTTATAAGGTTTTAATTTAGCTTAATATTTCTAGTTTTAAAAATAGAGTCTTTTCATTCCCCTTTCCACCAAAGAAAGCATGTTGTTTTACAACATACTTAAGGAAATGGGATGTAAGATTTTACTAAAGAGCTTATCTTGGCAAAATTAGACTTGGGGCACTTCCAATTTCCCACATGGAATATAAATTCTCATGAGAGATGACCTTTTCATTTACAGTCAGCTATTCGGCTAATATGGGAAGTCAGTGGATGAAGTATTACATCAAAAACACATGAAGTTTAATAGGCGAAACTGTACCAAACCATTATGAAATGCCAATGAATTACTTTGTTCCTTAAATTAATTATTGTAAAAAAGGGACTCATTTTTATTTGCCTCAAAAAGTATATGTTTTAGAACAGAAACTATAACAGCTTCATATAAAAACATAACCATGTTTTAAAAATATAACTCATTTTAGGGATCATATTAATGTTAGCTATGATAATATTATTGATTATGCTACTTGCAAAGTGTTGGGACTGATATTAAGTTCTTTGTCTACATTTATGTTAATATTTTCACCTAACAATTTAGTAAGGTATTATAATCCCCGTTTTCAAGATGAGAAAACTGAGGTAGATAGAAATTAATTTGCCCAGAGTCATACCAATAGTAAATGATAGTGATCCAATTCAAAATCAGGTCCTAATCCAGTTTCTTCTATATCACAAAGATTCACATTTTGAATAAAATCCAAAAATCTTTTGAACTTTAGATGTAAGCTACATAAATGTGTTTATGTATGCATTTACACAAACACTCATAGATATTAAAATAATAGATGATGCTAGTTATCATCTAGAATTTTATCAAAAGGAAGTACAATATATGAAAAAGAGAGCATAAACATTAGTGTGGACTTAGTTTTATTAGAAAAGGACATTTCTTCAAAGATAGTTCCAGCTATATCTTGGAATAGAGGACATAGCTGAAAGCTAACATATCTATATTATAACAGGACAGCCCATTTAAAGCAATTTGATGCTCATTGAGTACATTCGCATGACTTTTTAAGATTATGAAACCTGCCTTGTCTTGCCAAGGACAAATGAGTGGCCTGCTACTCAACCAACTGTGTTGTTTGATATGAGGATTAACATCCCTCCACCTAAATCATTAGCTTATAAAATTGAAGACAGTTTTTTGGCAGAAATTAGCTGATGTTCCAGGTGGTATCTCTCTGCATTTTTTATTAGGATGACAATTAAACCACCTCTAATAACAAGAACATTATAATAAAAAAATAAATATCATAGGTAAATATCAAGGGTTTTAAAGATCTATGCTCTTTTTAGTTCTGATATTAGGTGGACAAATTTTATCAAGGGATTCTGATATTCACTAATGTTATTTTCAAATATTAATGGCTCTGCTGTCCAGGTCTTCAGGAAAAATTGTTAGTCTTCTCATATTCTATTAATATTTTATATTTGTACTTTATACCAAGATAGGAAAACAATCCTCTTCCATCAGTTCTATCAGTTTTTTTAAGAGCCTATTTTTTTAGAGCATTTTTAGGTTCACAGAAAACTTAGTGGACTTGTAGCGCAGTGAAACTATTGCATATGATACTATAATAGTGGATTCTTCTCGTTATATATTTCTCAAAATCCATAAAATATACAATACCAAAAAGGAACCTTAATATAAACTACAGACTTTGAGTGATAATAATGTGTCAATGTAGGTTCATTGTTTGTAACAAATGCATCACTGTGGTGCAGAATCTTGGTGGTGGGGAAGGTTATGCGTGTCGTGAGGAAGGGGTGAGTCAGGGGCTAAATGGGAACGTTTAGTACTTTCCACTAGTCTGGTGGAATTAATTCCAGATATGCAAGTTTGGTTTAGCATTTGAAAATCAACCAGTGGATATCATCACATTCATAGAAAGGAGTTAATAGGATCTTTTCAAAGGATACAGAAAAAGGTTTTGGTAAAATTTGACACCCATTTATGATTTAGCTTTCAGCGAACTAGTGCCAGACAGAACTTCCTTAATTTAATAAAGTTTTCTATAAAAAACCTACAGATAACATCATTTATAGTGATGGAAAATTATATACAGACAGTCCCTGACTTACAATGGTTTGACTCACAATTTTAATTTTTTAGTATGCAGTGGTGCAAAAGCAATAAGTAAGTGTTCAGTAGAAAGTGTAATTCGAATTTTGGGTTTTGATATTTTCCCGGGTTAGTGATATGTGGTATGATCAGTACTTTTTCATGATGTGGGGCAGCAGCAGTGGGCTGCAGCTCCCAGTCAGCTATACTGTCATGAGGGGAAACAACTAACACAGATAGGATCATTCTGTACCCTTACAACCATTCTGTTTTTCACTTTCAGTACAGTGTTCAATAAATTACATGAGATAGTCAAAACTTTATTATAAAATACGCTTTGTGTGATGATTTTGCCCAACTGTAAGCTAATGTAAGTGTTCTGAGTATGATTAAGGTAGGCTAGGCTAAGCTATATGTTCAGGAAGTTAGGTATATTAAATGCATTTTCAAGTTACAATATTTTCTTTTCTTTATTTTAGAAAGAGACGAGTGTGCAAGTGGGGGAGAGGGGCAAAGGGAAAGAGAGAGAGAGAGAGAGAGAGAGAGAGAGAATCTTAAGCAGGCTCTGTGCTTAGCACAGACCCCATGACTTTGGAATCATGACTTGAGCCAAAATCAAGAGTCAGACATTCAACCAACTGAGCCACTCAGGCGCCCCAACTTATGATAATTTGAACTTATAATGGGTTTATCAGAATGTAACTCCACTGTTAAGGAAGATCTGTATTTTTTCTCTGAATTCTGGAACATAGAAAATATGACCACTATCGCCATTTCTATTCAACACTGTAATGAAGGTTCAGGAGGCAATGCAAGAGAATAAAATACATAAATATATGAAAGGGAGAAATAAACCTATCCCCTTTTACAAATAACATGATTGTATATGTGAAAGTACCTAGAATAATCAAGTAAATTTTGGAATTAAGAAAATTTACCACTGTTGCCGAGTGTAAAGTCAAAAGGCAAATATTCTTTTTCATATATAATGGCAACAAATAATTTGAAAAAAAATGAAAAATAAGCAGTATCATTAACATAGTATAAAAATACTTCAATATTGAGGCACCTGGTTGGCTCAGTCAGTGAAGCATGTGACTCTTGATCTTGGGGGTACAAATTCAAGCCCCACATTAAGCGTAGAGGTTACGTAAACATAAAAGCTTACCAAAAAAATGCCTCAATTATCTAGTGGTAAATCTAACAAAAGACGCTCAAAATCTCTACTCTAAACCTAGAAAACGTTTCTGAGAAAAAACTAAAGGAGACAAATAAATGAAGTTTTATGCCATTTTCATGGATTGGAAGCCAATATTTGTAAGATGTCAATTTTCCCTACATTAGCTTCTGAATTCAATGATCATTGGAATCTAAATTACAGCAGGGGATTTTTTTCGGGAGGGTGGGTTGGTGGATATTGGCAAACTATTTCTAATACTTATAAGAGAATCAAAATTAGCTAGAATAGCCAAAGCAATCTTAAGCAAGAAGAAAAAAGTTGTAGGGATTAAACTTCCAGGTATCACACATAGTATAAAACTACATTATGTGGTATTGACATAAGTGAATAGACTACTGAAAGAACAGCAAATGAAAAGATGGATCCATACATGTAAGATTACCATATTTTAAACAAGGATACCACCACTATTTAGTGAGAAAAATATGGTCTTTTAATGGTGCAAGAGCAATTGGATAGCTAGATGGGAAAATGAATTTTGACTTTTAGTCAAACTAATTTTGACAATTAGTTTATAATGGAGAGTAGCCTTAGTGTCATCAATATAATAATAGGGTTTGTAGAAGAAAACATGCAGATATCTTCAGGACATCATGTTAGGCAAATATTTCTTTAAAAGGACACTAACAATGGGTTAAACTTCAATAAAATTAAAAACTTCTGTTTATCGAAGTTATGATTAAAAGAATGAAATGCTATGATTAAAAGAATGGAGAGGCCTACTACAGCCTTGTAGAAGATATTTTCAATATGCATATGTGCTAAAGGCTTGTATTCAAATGTATAAAGATTTTCTATTAATCAAAAAGAATAAGACAAACAACCCCATTTTTAAAAGACGTGTAAAATGCTTGAACAGGAATGTCAGAGAAGAGGATGTCTAGTTGGCCAGTGAGCATATGAAACAGTGCTTGTCCCATAGTCCTCTGGGAAATGCAAATAAAAACCACATAACCTACTAACTACTTCTACCTCAATTTCTACAACGTAAAATGATTAACAAAAACAATACACACATTTCTAGTGGAAGTATAATTGGTGTTTGTTAGTATCCACTGAAACTAACATATGCTTATTTAATAACCCTCTAATTCCACATCTTGGTTAAAAAAAAATGAAAAGTGTATGATGGCCATCATGAAATATGTAAAATAATGTTAGTTGCTACTTTTTCTTAATAAGCACAAACTGGAAATTGTCTGAATTGTCACTGTTAAAATTGATAAATTGTGCTGTAGTAAGACTATTGAATATCATGTAATAATAAAAAATAAAGAGCACTTGTGACATGCGAAAATACAGATTAATGAATCTCAATGTATTGGCTGAAAGTAGCTAGGTAAAAAAACAGTATAAACCAAATGATTTCATTCTAAAGTTCAAGAGCAATGAAGACTCATCTATGGTGATGGAGCTAGAATACGGGTACCTCTGTGAGGAGAATATTGTTTGGAAAGTGAAATGAGAAAGCCTTCAGAAATGCTAAAAATTTTCTTTATACACGTCCCATTTTTATGGTTTACTGCATATATATTATACTTCAAGTAAGAAAAAATATGAAAACATTTGGAATAGTATAGAAGTTGGCTAGACAGGAGATAATGATGGCTTGGACCTGTGTGTGAGAAGTAGAAATGATCAGAAGTGATTATATTGAAAAATATTTGAAAGTACTATCAATAAGACTTACTGATGGATGTAATCTAGAAAGTGAAAGAGCAATAAAGGTGATGGCACTTTTGTTTCTTTTTTTTTTTTCTTTTTAGTTTACAAATGATGAGTAGTGGCATCATTATGAAAATGGGGAGGACTGAAAAAAGTTTTAGGGGAAGGGAGTAGTATGAATTTTAGGTTCATAAAATTCTGTTAAACCTCCAACTAGAGATCAGAGGTGATGTCAGGGGCTGGTGATACACATTGTAGAAATTTGGTGACTTCAACACATAGAATGGAAAGTCATAGGATAGATGTATAACATATATTGCAGAGATGAGGTTAATTATGCTATAAATATATATTGATAGATGAATAGATCAATAGAGAAGATAATGGGAGAGTAGATAGGAACATAGGTTTTTGAATTAGAGTCTTAATTCAATCTGTCTCCCACACTCACTCGCTGTATCATATGAGAAAACTGTGTAAGTTTTCCTTGCTTTCATTTCTTCACCTGCAAAGTGTCAGCTAACAGAATCTAACAAGTAGATACAGGGTTAAGGTAGGGATGGGGTAAAGGAGACATACTTTGCCTCTTTTACATTGTAAATATTAAATTAAAACTAGCTATAGATATATATGTAAAAAACACAAAAGCAGGTATAGGCAGTTGACAAAAGAAAAAATAATGGCCAAAAAAACTTGAAAGACTATTCACTAACACTTGCAAATAAAGTAAATGCAAAAATGCAAATAAAGCAATAATGGTGTATCATTTTCATTCTTCACATTAGTAAATTTCTGTTTGTTTATAGCAGTTTTATTCATAATTACCAAAAATGGTTGCAACCAAGAATTCCTTCAGAAAGTCAATGAATATGGGCAGCTGGGTGGCTCATTAAGCAGCTGACTCTTGATTTCAGCTCACATCATTATCACACAGTCATGGTTTGGGAGATCAAGTCCTGTGTTGGGCACTGTGCTGACCGTGGAGCCTGGTTGGGATTCTCTCTCTGCCCTTCTCCAGCTTGCATGCGTGCAAGATTGCTCTCTCTCTCTCTCTCAAAATAAAGAAATAAACATTAAAAAAAAATTTTAAAAGGAAAGTAAATGGATAAACAAACTATAGTACATACGTTAATACAATGAAATATTATTTTAGTGATAAAAAGAAATGAGCTATCAAGCCAAAAAAATACAGAGGAAATTTAGTGGGTATTGCTTCTTTAAGAAACTTAAAAGTCTGCATCAGCAAACCATTCCAACTATATGATATTCTTTCCGGAAAAGACAAAGATGTAGAGATAGTAAATAGATCAGTGGTTTCTAGGAGTTCAAAGGTAGGGGGAGGAAAAGATTAGCAGGTGAAATCCAGGGGAATTTTAGAGTAGTGAAAATATTCTGTATGATAACTGTAATGATAGATTCATCACATTATGCATTTATCAAAACTCATTGAAATGTATTGCACAAAAAATAATCCTAGTGGATATTGCAGGGTTTAGTTAATAATAATTGACATTGCTTTAACAATTATAACAAATGTATTACACTAAGGCAAGATGTTAACAGAGAAACTGAGAACAGAGGAGAGAAGTGGGATACGGGAACTTGCTGTACTATAAATCTGTCCAATTTCACATAAACCTGAAAGTGCTCTAAAAAATAAAGCCTACTAATAATTTTTTTTAAAAAAGAAGTCCTTTATGATCATAAAAACCAAAGCAATGTGTAGATTATTCTCCAGTTGAGTGATATTTAATCTGTAAAAAATCTATCATGAGCATCATCTGAGACCAACAATGTCCATGAAGAGGGTTAACCTTTGCAAGCTGCAAGCAGAACAAAGGTCAAGTCTTCTTGGCTAAAGATAGTATGGTGTAAGACCTAAAATTAAGGTCCCAAATTATGTGCTGTTTGGATATATGGTGACATCAGGAGGGCCTTAAATGTCCTAAGTGCAAATTCCCCTCCTTATTCTGCCCTCACAGGTAAGGACTCTAGCCAAACAAGCCTCCTAATCAAGGAGATGTGGCATAGTGCCTGCTTATCCTTGAGTAACAGGTTTCAGTTCCCTGCTGGCCTGCAGAATTATTCCAACAACCTAGTCCCTCCCACGGGAAGCAGGAGTCACCTTACCTTCTTGATACTATGAAGTCTGTTTCCTATAGTGCCTGATTGTTCACTCTGTTCTTAAATGCAACCTGTGTGGCTCTGTGTGATATGTAGTGTCTTCCTCCCTTGGTCTGTGCATATATGTAATTAATTAACTGTTATGAATCTCAGCTGTTCAGCATTGGGATTCATGTTCCACCATTTCCCAACCCTAGATGGGAATCCCTCCCTCATCAATAGGATGAATGGGAAGAGATTAAAACAGGTGGGTCTTGTACTTAAGTAAAACAGTGGGGAGAGACTGGGACCCCTAATGGGACTCCAGATACTCAAAATTCCCTCTAGGATTTGGAGAGAGGGGACAGAGGTCTGTCTGCTCTAAACATCCTGAGATTACTCATGCACAATGTGGGCACCTGCCAACTAGTAGAGTTTAGATGGCTTTTGCCACACATACGGGTAGGGGCATAGCTCTAGTAAAGGCTTGGGAATGTAAGACCACACCACGGAGCTCCAGAAGGTGTCCAACATACTTAATGCTCACAGGAATCTCCTCTGTGTACATATATGGATGAATGAGGTTCAACTGATGGTTCTCTCCCTTATAAAGACTACTTTCATAGCTTCTTCCTGATGTGAGTCATTCCCTGCATTCCTAAGGCCTTTCTTCAATGTGAATTTTCTGATACTGAAAAAAGTTAGGCCTTTGGCTGAAGGTGTTCCCCACATTCAGTGCACTTATAAGGCCTGTCTGGGCTGTGAATTTTCTGGTGTTGAATCAGGAACACACATTTGGCTAAAGTCTGCGTATAGGATCTTTCTCTATTGTAAATATTTTGGTGTCAAATGAGGTTGGACCTTTTGCTAAATCATATCCAATATTCACTTCATTCAAAGGACCTTGTTGCAGGATGAACTCTCCAGTGTTGAACTGGGTTAGGGAAATGGCTGAAGAACTTTCCACACTCACCCCATTCATTAGGTCTTTTTCCATTGTGAATGCTTTCATGTTTAATGAGGCTGGAGATTTTGTATTAACAAAAAAGTTGCTGCATTAAAAATGCCTTTCTCCAGGGAGAATCCTCCAGTGTTCAATAAGTCTGGAGTTGTAGATAAAGGATTTTCCCCATTTGCTACAGTCAAAAGTCTTTCCTCCAGTGTGAACACTTTGATATTGAATAAGATAGAAGCACTGGCCAAAGAAATTCCCACAACTGCTGCACTTATAAGGTGTTTCTCCAGTGTGAAATACCAATGTATGATTTATGGTGTATGGATTTATGGTTAAATAATTCTTGCATTCACCACATTTGTAAGGGTTTTATCTAGTGTATATTCTCTAGTGCTGAATAAGCACTGTGATTAAAGTCACTGCCATACTAAGTGCATTTGTAATGCCTATGTTCAGTGTGAAAGGTCTCCTCCCATTTGGTGCTTCTGTGTGGCTTTCCATCCCTCACCGGATGTTTGAGAAGACCTGAATTAGGGAATGCTTCTCACCGTCCCCATATATGAAGGACTTCTATGAAACATGTAGACTCTATAGTTCTTCAAATTTGAGATTCTGAACTTCTGAAGGGTTTCTCTCCACTGGGTAGTTTCTAGTGTGATGAAGGTTTACACTAAATCAGAAACATCTCCCACATATCCAATACATTATGACTGCCATCTGAACACACAGTTGGAAAATACCTTTCAAGAGAAGGCCACACATTGCTGGAGCGAACCTTCTGGTTCGACTTTATCTGCCTTGGGAGCATTGACCTGTGCCTTTCTATATACAAAAACATTCTGCTTAGAAGGTGCTTCTTCAGCGTTTACACCAAAAACCATGTCAGTACCACCCCCCCGCCCCCAGCCCTTCTTGCTATTGTTGGAATCATGTGTGATTGATCAGGTACTACATTAGTCTCACAGGGTTGCCATTACAAAATACCACAGACTGGGTGACTGAAACAACAGAAATTTATTTACTCACAGTTCTGGAGGCTAGAAGTCCAAAATTAAGGTTCTGGCAGGTTTGGTTTTTCCTGAGGCTTCTCTCCTTGATTTGCAGACAGCCACCTTTTTGCTGTGTGTTCACATGGCGTTTCCTCTTTGTACATGCAACACTGATATCCTTTCCTCTTCCTGTAAGGGCATTGGTCATGTTGGATTAGAGTTCCGTCCTTACAACCTAATTTAACTTTATTTATTTTCTAAAGGACCCACCTCCAAATACAGTTACAATGGGAATTAGGGCTACAGCATACAAATTTTGCAGGGACACAATTTAACCCATAATGTGTGCCAAGAGCTCTCCTCTCTTCTCCAGTGGATAATTTCTGGGATGTAGAAGATGCAAGTCTTCTTAATTGTTGCTAAGTACTTCTTCAATCATAAAAAACAAAAAGCAGCCAAAATGACCACCACTATAGGGTTGGGGGTTTTTAAGATAGGATTTTCATGGGAAAGGGAAAACATGCTCCATATACAGTTATGAAGAATATAAAATCTAAATATTTTCCTGAAGATCAACTTGGCAAAATGTATCAAATTTCACAATTTTTTACTTTTTGAGTCAAAATAGTAATTACATTTCCAGGAATCTATTTCCAAAAACACCTAATGGACATGCCCAAAGATTTCCTGTTTTTCTACTTTCCTATATATAACTTGCAATTGGATACATAAAATATATGTAGGAATACATTTTGATAAGCAAATTGTTATATATCATATATCTCATTCTGGAATATCATTATTTGAAATTCTCAATATAATAATAGCTTTTGGGGGAAATAAAAGGAACGGTATGTTAAAAGTAAATGTTGTAATATGCCCTAAGGTATCTACACGTTAAAAAATGTGCATTTTAGAGAGGTAAAAATTTGTGTTTGTAGTAGAATGTCCATAAAGAGGAACTGTTGTTGTTGTTGTTGTTGTTAAGCAAATTAACTAGTAATCGTGGTCAAATCGAGTAGGAAGATCAAGTCAGTTTTTTAACACAGACACTTTTGTTTTAGAAAAAAATATGAAAATATCTACAAAAAAGTAAGATAATCACCCACCTAATATAGGAACAATAATTTCAAATGTAGATACTGTGGATTGAGATATAAAATATAATGCAAATTGGGTTTATATCTAGCCAAACTTTGTCCTTAAAGAATTAGAGGAAAATATACTCCTAAATATTTAGCTATTGAATTGCTTTTTCCCACATGGTTTTATTTTAGACAGAACAACACAAGATTTCAGGAAACATATTGAAAACTATGAGGCTTGCTTTGTCTGTGCCAAAGGAGGGGGAAAAAAAGTCAGAGCACATCCTGTGAGTGAGGGTGGGGGTTTCCCCTGAAGGAAATGGCCCGTCCCACTGTCCTTCCTGCTATGGAGAGAATGGGTGTTTTTTGGAAAACAGAGAGAGAAAAAACTCTTTCCACTGTCTAAGGCCAAAAGGTTGAGAGTCTTTGTGGTAAATGGGTCCAGAGAGTTTCCTTAGCAATGTGTGGGAGTAATAACTAGTTATCTGACACATGGAAGTGATCAGGAGATAGCAGTGGCCCTCCGTCTGGCTCAAGGTCCTTTGAGTTCAAAGAGTTACCCCTGCTATTGTGAATGAAATACCTTCCTCTTTCTGATTATTAAGATCAATTACTCCTGCTAGGATGGAGACTCCTTTCCTTGACTGCTGTCAGTGGTCTGCTGGTAAACGTTTAACAGCCAATTCTGGGGGTAGGGGTGGGGAGCCTTGATTTGTAGCATTTGCAGTTTCTATGGTGTAACTACTCCCCTTTTGGATAATTTCAAGCTACTAATGCTGAGTTACATGTTGAGAAGGGATGCACATAATTGGTTCTGGCAGCCAGTACGAGCCTGCTGGTCTCCTGGCATGAGAAGTTTGAAGTGATACAACAGCAGCTATAGCTTAACATTGAATGGGAATATTGCTGTGGCCTATTGTAGATGCATTTTATTTCTTTTTTTTTTTTTTATTTTATTATTATTTTTTTTTATTTATTTTTGGGACAGAGAGAGAGACAGAGCATGAACGGGGGAGGGGCAGAGAGAGAGGGAGACACAGAATCGGAAACAGGCTCCAGGCTCCGAGCCATCAGCCCAGAGCCTGATGCGGGGCTCGAACTCACGGACCGCGAGATCGTGACCTGGCTGAAGTCGGACGCTTAACCGACTGCGCCACCCAGGCGCCCCAGATGCATTTTATTTCTGATAATCATGATCTCTGGGCTCACATAATAAAATTTTCAGGGACAATTTCCCAAGTGAGTCACCGAGAATGATGATAAGCTGGGTTCCTTCTTCTATCCCATAGTTCCTGGACCTACATACTCCACCTATTGGGGATGCAGCACCATATAATGTTTATTGATTTGGGGTACATACTGAAACTTAGAAGATGGTTCCCTAGGCTTGCAGTATCTTATCTCCAGGTTTGTATTTTAAGGGTGTTGTCAGAAGGTCATCCAATTGATCTAAAATGCTGTCAGTGTATTTGAGAGAACCAGTGGATCCTCTCGTCATGTGCCCACTATTGTATCTCTTTTGCCATTCAGTTTGACCAAGAAAGGCTTAATATTCCTTTCATCTTGATTAAACCTTAGAAAGCCTCTAGGCCTTGACTTCCCTTTTCTTGATAGCATTCCCATTAGAAAAGTTATATATTCTTCCTGTATGCCTTTGACATGTAAATGTCTTAAAAAGCCTCTTATCAGTTTTACAATCCAGGAAAATCTTTCTCCTGGAGTCATTCTTTGAAATGTAGTCATCAGGAAAGGTAGGACCTGTATCTCCCAGATTCTGTGGGAGAGTAGGAGACTAACTTCCGTGAACACCAATTAGCAAACACAGATGGCTAATCACAGAGAAAAACATTTGCAAACTCAATAACTCACTGTGTTCCACACATCCCATTGATCACCCTCCCAGATACCATCCTCTGGTACTTTTCCACTAGCTTATCCCAGCACTTAGAAAACCTCCTGTCTTTTATTTCAACAGAATTGAGTTCAGACTGAGCTTTGGCTTCTCTATTCTATTGCAGCCTTGAAGAAAGTCTTCTTTGACTATTTAACTAGGTTCAATGATTAACTCAGTTTGGCAATTTTTGCTGTGACGGGTCTTTTGGTCTGAGGTGATATTTTGTGAAATGCTGAGTAGGGGGGCCTAATACTATAAACTTTTGGATATTGGGGCTATCTGAGGCCCTGGAGGCAGGAAAGGCATACAATACATGGAAAAAGATGGATCCTTATTCTTTCCAGGATTGAAGGAGTCCTGTACAAGTCCACCTACACCAATAGTCTGGTACTTGCCTCAAGTGATAATGCTATATTTGAGTTTCAACGTTTGTCCTTACGGTTAGCACATTAGATGTCGAGCAGTAATAGGACTTATCTTGGCCTTATGGGTGGGACCCCATGTTATTGACCCCTAACATAGCCTTTATCACTGCCATCATAGTTACATGAGTACATTAGGACAGTTATAGGGGTGGTTGATCGCAAAGACGAGTTCAGGCTGTTGTCTACTTGTTTGTTTAATGTCTCTCCTCTGTATTAATGTCTCCGGTGGGTATTAATACATGATACAAAGATCTTCATACTCAGTTCTCACCCATATATGTGTGTTCACAGATTTCCTTTCCACAATTTTTTCCTCTAGATATCTGACCCATTAACAAAGCTGTTTGCAAATGCTAATGAATCTATATTTATTCTTACCTTGGGACAGTTTTCTTTCCATACAAAGTAGATAACCAGGGGCGGTGCCCAAAGCTCTGTTCATTTGATAGATATCTCCTCACCACTCCCTTTCAATTGACTTTCTTAAGTGGATAGCTGTAATGCATCTTTGGGTTGACCCATATTTTGGACCAACCTACCTATAAACCAAACTAGACCTTTTCCTTCCTCTTTCAACTAGTCGTAGGGAATCCTCATGCCACTCTAAATGTGGGCTGAGGGACAGTCTCTAGCATAGTGGCTATAGGTAACATGGACTCCTGAGCACCCTGCAATGCATCTCTCTCTCTCTCTCTCTCTCTCTCACCCGAGAGAGAGAAAGAGACAGATGCATTGCAGGGTGCTCAGGAGTCCATGTTGTATATGGACGATATAGATATAGATATAGATATAGATATAGATATAGATATGGTGAGAGAGAGAAGATATATATATATAGAAAGAAAGAAAGAAAGAAAGAAAGAAAGAAAGAAAGAAAGAAAGAAAGAAAGAAAAGAAGAAGGGAAGGAAGGAAGGAAGGAAGGAAGGAAGGAAGGAAGGAAGGAAGGAAGAAGTCGATTTATTCTAAGGAATTGGTCCATGGGATTGTGGTCTCTAGCAGTCCAAAATCCACAGGACAGGACAGCCAGCTAGAAACTTAGGCAAAATGCAAAGTCAGTCTTGAGTCTGAAATCCATAGGTCATACCAGCAGTCTGGAAGTTCAAACAGGATTTCTGTATTACAGTCTTGAGACAGAATTCCTTTTTCTGTAGGAAACCTCAGTTTTTACTCTTATGGCTTTCAACTGATTGCATGAGATATACCTACATCATGGAGGGTAATGTTCTTAATTACATTTTTTAAATGTATTTAAATTTAATGTATTTAAATATGTTAAATTAAATTTAAATTTAAATTACTGTTTTTAAACACAAAATGCCTTCATAGCAACATCTACAGTTGTGTTTAACAAAACTGGGCACCATAGCCTAACCAAGTTGACACATAAACTTAACCTCATCGTATTTATCTCCTTGTAGTAGAAAATAGGATTTTATTTATTTATTTAATTTTTCATGCTCTCATGCATTTGGACAGTTTCATCTAATAATACAGGGAACATCTCATTATATTGGTTCCCAAAGGCTTCTGGTGGAAGTCTTTTATTTTTGTTATATAGGCCATTATTAATTTGTCCTACCTAGGATTTATTTAGTGGAGGTTATAAGCATCATTATCAAGTGAAGATAAATGTTTCACTAACTGGTAAAGTCTTAAGAAGAGAAGTTCAACAAGCATCAAAATTATTTTAGGCATTATTAGGGCTAATAAATAGTTTTTTAGATAGTGATATTCAAGTTAATGATCAGGGAAATCAAAAATCTCTTACTTTTAATCCATACCTGATTTAAAACATGTCTTTGTTGACCACATACTCTGAGGAAGGCCATTGTGCTAAGTGTAGTAGGATTTTCAAATTTTCATGGCAATAAATTCTTGTCCCCAAGAAGGGGAAATTTAAAACACTGAAGTGTACATTAAAAGTTGAAGTTGCTACAATATTTAAAAAATGCAAAAAATAGAATTATGATCAGTCCTATTCCTATTACAGTAAATCGGAATGCACATCTTCAGTAAACATCCTTACCTTGACTTTTCCCCACTGAGATGCTATTCCATTCGGTTAAGGTAACATCCTCCCTAAAAGTAGTAAGCAATAAACTGAGCTTTTTCTCATCAACAATTTACTCCAGTAACAAAGCATTAAGTTTAAAAGGATTTATAATAAGGTGGGGAAAAAGTGATTAAAAATAAACCAAAGTCATTTCAACTCAAAATTTTAAAGCTGTTATTTATTTTAAACACAGTTGATGTAATTAACTCCCCTTCACCTCTCTCCCCCACTCCAAAGAGCAGCTCTTAGATTTCATTAAAAATCTAATGGAGATTTTTTCTGTTTTAAGTTGAGACCCAGATCTTATCTGTACCTGGTGGGGTCCTGTTTGCTAATTAGCAAATGTGACTCTTTTTACATGCAAATCATTTCTAGCTTCTAACACCAACATTTCTAGCTTCATTATTGGGAAAGGCAAATTTTTGTAGCAGTGGATGGGGTGGCAATAGAATTAACATTTAACTTTTATTTTGTCAGGCAGATCTTGCAAATTCCTAGGTCTGATGAACAAGTAGGACCTTGCATGTATATCTGGAAGACAGAAATCAATTCCACATGCCTAGGATATAAACAACCAACTTTGGATGCAAAGAACATCAAGCGAAGGCTTCAAAAGGTGTAATTTAAGGAGCATTTTTAGTTTCCTAATTACTTTATTGAACTTTTAACTTCCTTCTTAAGTAAAGATTGTTTCTTGTTACAAATGGCTTTCATTAGGAGACATATCCTTTTTACCTCCTGTTCTTGGGAAAAACACTTTTCTTCTGAGTAAATTGGCAGGAAAGAGAACATGGAAAACTGTTGTATTGGAGGATGAGTCAAGGCCTTGGCTTTATGTAGCTGATTTACATTAGTACTTGAAAACTGTACAAGAACCTTAATAATCTGCTTATGTTTTCATTAATTACTGACATTCTACTTTAGCTCAGCTATGTTTGTGATAGTTCATAATCACTATACTCCAGCATCTTCTTCCTTCTGGCATACTGCTAATTTTAATTTTTCATATATTCTTAATGGAAAAGAAACACTTTTTCATGCACTCCCATGGCAATATCTCACAGTAAAGAATAAAGGACAATAAGAAATAGTGTTAATTTGCGTAAGAGTGATGTAATACTGTGTCTTTCTTTAGATAAAAAAAAATTATCCAAGGAAAATTTACTGAAATATGATAGGACCAAGCTAATTTAAAAAATATTATTTTGGAATTGTGAGTTACTTCTAAGATGGGTATTAACAAAATTTTGGACTTAGGCAGCTACTGCTTTGCACACTCCATCCCTAATCGCTCTTTACCTATTCTTTATTCAGCCGGACCCTCATACACATATACTATTGGTGAAACCATCCTGCAGATAGTCAATATTCTTCCTGCATTAGTCATTATTAGTCTCCTAATGTCAGTCTATGCATCTCCTAGAACTCTGAGAGAGCTCTGAGAGATGTTTGGTGAAACATCATGTTTTAATGGTAGCAGCTCTTAGTGGACTGTGCCTTTCATCCATCAGCATGACTCTTCTACTTGCAAAGGCAAATTATCTGCCCTGGGTAAAACTCTATTCCCTCTTAATTCATCAACAAATACCGTATATGCTATTTGAAAAGTTTACTATTAGGCCTAAAAACATTTCAGTGTTTTCCCCTTCTTAAAATTTTAAAATCCTCACAAGCCTTGCCAGGCCTGCCTGATTTGGCTCCTGACCTCCTCTCTAAATTTGTCTTTTACTCTCATTCCCTCATCACTTTACTGAGATATAATTGACATCCAATAAATGCACATACTTGAAGCTTACAATTCAATGTTTTGACATGCTTAGATCAATGAAACTATATCATCATCATCAAGATAACGAACTTATATAGCACTTTCTGAAGTTTCTTAATGTTGTTTTATAATCCCTTCCTCCCAACCTAACTCTTTTCCCTCTCTGGGAAACCAGTGATCAGCTTTCTGTCATGAATAATGTTTACATTTCAGAGTTTTATATAAGTGGAATAATACAATGTGTATTCTTTTTTATCTGGTTCTTTAGCTTAATTATTTTGAGAGTCATCCATGTTAATTATTACCAGTAGTTCACTTCTTATGATTGCTAAATTGAATTCCATTGTATGGAAATGCCATATTTATTTGCTTACCTGTTGATGGACTTTTGTTGTTTTTAGCTTTTGACTATTTCAAACAAATTGATATAAATATTTGTGCATAAGTCTTTGTATAGACATACCTTCCTTTTTGGGAGCATACTCGGGAGTAAAATGTTAGGATAAATATGATAAGTGCCTGCTTAGCCATTTAACCTGCCAGGGTGGTTATATCATTTTGTATGTTTAACAATTGTGCACGAGGGTTTTACTTTCTCCACATTTCACCAACACCTGATATAGTCGGTGTTTTAAATTTAACATTGTTACAAGTTTGTAGTGGTATCTTATTATAGTTTTAATATTTTTCTTTAATTACTAATGATGATGAGCATCTTTTTATATACTTATTTGAAATCCAATATATATTTTTGATGAGGTGTATGTTCAAAGTTTTATCCATTTTTTTTTTTTAGTTTAGTTTTTTTCATTTGTTTTCTATTGTTTTTGCTTGGTTTTAAGTGCTCTCTAAATATTCTGGATACAAGTCCTTTATCAGATCTGTGCTTTGAAAATAGTTTTTACCAGTTTGTAGCTTACCTTGTCATTCTTCCACCAGTATCTTTGAAAGAACAGAAACTTTCAATTTTAATGGAAGTCCAGTTTATTATTTTTCTTTTATAGATTTTTTTGTTTGTTTTGAGAGAGAGAGAGAGAGAGAGCATGTGCTCAAGAGCTGGGCAGAGGGACAAAGGGGCAGAAGGAGAGAGAGAGAGAGAGAGAGAGAGAGAGAGAGAGAGAGAGAGAGAATCTTAAGCAGGCTCCACACTCATCATAGGCCCAACATGGAGCTCCATCCCACAACCCTGGGATCATGATCTGAGCCAAAATCAAGAGTTGGACACTCAACCACCCGGGCCACCCAGGCGCCCTATAGATTTTGTTTTTTATATCATACTTAAGAAATCTTTCCCTATCCCAAAGTCGCAAATATTTTTTTCTATGGTTTTATAGTTTTAGGTTTTAGACTTAGGTCGAGGATCAATTTTGAGTTAATTTATATATCTGGTGCAAGGTATTGATCAAAATCTACTTTTTGCATATGGATGTTCAATCATTTCAGTATAATTTGTTGAAAGACTATCCTTTCTCTACTGAATTGGCATTGGATTTTGTCAAAAATCATTTCTCTTACACCTGTGAATATAGTTCTGGACTCTATATTCAGTTCCATTGATTTATTTATCTATCTTGATGCAAATACCATGCTATATTGATTACTGTAGTTTTATTTTGTCTTAAAATCAGGTAGTACTAGCCAGCCCTCGGGCTTTGTTCTTGTTTGGCTAAGTTGTTTTGCATATTCTTTGTTTGTTTATTTTGAGAGAGAAACAGCACAAGTGAGGGAGGGGCAGAGAGAGAGGAGAGAGAGAATCCCAAGCAGGCTCTGGGCTGCCAGCGCAGAGCCTAATGTGGGGCTTGAATTCACAAAACCACGAGATCATGACCTGAGCCAAAACCAAGAGTCATAAGCTTAACCGACTGAGCCACCCAGGCACCCCTGTTTTGCCTATTCTAAGTCTTTTGAATTTCATTAAAAATTTTAGTCAGATTGTAAATTGCTTTAAAAAGTTGTCATTTTTTTGTTTTATTGAGTTATAATTTACATAACATAAAATTCACACATTTTATGTGTGTAAATGAAAAAGTTTAAATACATTTATAGAGTTGGGTAACCATCAAAATTAAGTTTTAAAATATGTTCAGTACCCCCAAAATATTCTTATCTGTTTGCATTTAATTTCCTTTCCCACCACCAGCTCTAAGCAGCCACTATTTTTTTGTTTTGTTTTGTTTTGTTTTGTTTTATGTTTCTCTAGATGTGCCTTTTCTGGACACTTTATATGAATGGAATCATACAATATGTTATGTTTCATCTAACTTCTTTTACTTTATCAGTATATCGTTCATTTTTACTGTTGAATAGTGTTACATTGTAAGGATAACCAGATATAGTTTATCCATTAATCTGTAAGTGGACATTTGGGTTGTTTCCAATTTTTAGCATCGTTTAAGGATACTATATGAATATTTGCATGCAAGTCTTCACGTGGACATACAGTTTCACTCTTGGGTAAATTTCTAGGAATTTAATTGTTAGGTCATTGGCTACCTTAACTTTTAAAAAAGTTTTTTTTTATAAAAATGAAAAAAAGGTTTCACTTTTCAGAGCATTTTTAGGTTCAGAGCAAAATTGAGCACAAAATATAGAGGAATTCCTATAAATTCCCTATGCCCACAGATGCACAACCTCCCCCACTATCAGCATCCTTCACTACGGGGAACATTTGTTATAATTGATGAACCTACATTGATCCATTATTGTCACCCAAAGTCTGTAGTTTATATTGGGTTCCTTTTTGATGTTGTAAGTTTTTTGGGTTTTGAGAAATGTACAGTGACATATATCCACCAGTATAGTATCATATGAAGTATTTTCACTGCCCTAAATATCCTCTGTGCTCGGCCTATTCATTGCTGTCTCTCTCCTAATCCCTGGCAACCACTTATCTTTTTACTTTCACCATGGTTTCTCCTTATCAGGATGTCCTATAGTCAGAATCATGCAGTATGTAGTCTTTTCAGATTGGTTTCTTTCACTTAGTAATATGCATGTAAGCTTCTTCTATACCTTTTCATGGTTTGATAGTTCATTTGCTTTTATCACTGAATAATATTGTACTGTCTGGATGTACCAGTGTGTTTATCCATTCATCTACTGAAGGGCATCTTTATTGTCCCAAGTTTTGGCACTTAGGAAAAAGCTACTATAAACAGCTGTGTCCATGTTTTTGTGTGGACACAAATTTTCAAGTTTTCAACTCATTTGGGTAAATACCAAGAAATGTGACACTGGATTGTATGGTAAGAGGGTAATTTAATTTTAATTTATTAATTAAATTAATTAATTTAATTAAGAATTTATTAAATTCTTAAATTCTTAAGAATTTATTAAATTTATTAAATTAAGAATTAATTAATTTAATTATAAATTAAATTAATTAATTTAATTAAGAAACCACCAAACTTTCACCCAAAGTGTCTGTACCATCATCAGCAATGAATGAGAATTCCTGTTGCTCCACATGTCTGTCAGTTTTTAGTGAAGTTTACAGATTTTGGCCATTCTAATAGGTGTTTAACAGTAACTTATTATTGTTTTAATTATCAATTCCCTACTAACATATGATGTGGAGAATCTTTTCAGATGCTTACATGTCATCTGTATATCTTCTTTTGTGAGATGTCTGATCAGGTCTCTTGCCCACTTTTAAATCAGGTTTTTAATTTTCTTATTGTTGAGCTTTGAGGTCTTTGCATATTTTGGATAACAGTCTTTAATCAGACATTTCTTTTGCAAATATGAGACACATCTCATTCTTTTGATAACATCACTTGCAGAGTAAGGTTTTTTCTTTCATGAACTGTGACTTTGTTGTTGTATCTAAAAACTCATTGTTGTACTCAAGGTCACTTAAATTTTTCTTAAGTAATCTCTAGGAGTTTTATAGTGTCATGTTTTCTGTTTAGGCCTGTGATCCATTTTGAGTTAATTTTAATGAAGGGTGTTCGTCTGTGTCTGGATTCATTAAAAAAAATTGTTTAATTTGTCTGGTTTCACAAGTTCATAGCTGGAGAAATTTACTTTGGGATGAATTGTAGTTTGAATGTCACTTATAACTGATTTAGATTATATTTAAATGAGACTGTATATGAATTGATACTGAAATGAGTTAAGACTTTAAAGGCTATTGGGATAGAATGAATGTATTTTGCATTTGAAAAAAACAGGAATTTTGGGGGGCCAAGGGGTGGAATGATTTGGATTGAATTGTGTCCCTCAAAATACATATGTTGAAGCCCTATCCTCCAATGTGTGATAGTATTTGGAGACAGGTTTTTGGGAGGTAATTAGGGTTAGATTAGGTCATGAAAGCAGGTCTTTCAATATGGGATTTATGCCCTTGTTGTATCTCTCTCCCTCTGTGAGCGTACACTGAGGAGTAGCCACGTGAGCAAACAGTGAGATGGCACCTGTCTACGAGTCAGGAGAGGAATCCACACCAGAACCCAAATCCACTGGCACCCTAATCTTAGACTTCCAGCCTCTAGAACTATGAGAAAGTAAATTTCTGTAGTTTAAGCCATCCAGTGATTGGTATTTTGTTTTGACAGCCTGAACTAAGATACCATCCGTTTGTGAGGCATTATCTTCCCATAATCAGAGGATTGACCTAATGATTAAGCTCATAGTCCACTCCCCTACCCTGTTCTGTTTCTGTTGCAGTAGTCAGGACCCTCTTAATTTTTATAGATAGAAACTCAATACACACACACACACACACACACACACGTAAAGCAACAAAAGAACCAACTGGCTTCTGTAACTGGGAAGTCTTAGGGAAGGCTGAATCATGAGGTTAAAAATATTATTAGAATTCCATCTCAGCCCTGCATAAATCTAATGGCCTATGCTTGGAGACACTCCTCTATGTAGAAGCAAGATGGGTACAGGGCAAGTCACAGTTTCATATTTCCTGCTGAGCAGTATCATCCCTGTTGCCATCTACATCTTCCCCACATCATAACAAAGATACCCCAACTACATTTTCCTGAGCTCCTTGTTGGCAGAGTTTCCTGTTTAACAATGAGTGGCACATTTTGAGGAGACATGAAAATTCTAAGAGAAGGAGAAACCGTTATTCTCCAGCTGTAGACGGGTGTGGGGGCAGTGGGTCTATAGACATGAGTTTTACCATCAACTTCCAGGTATCTTGTTAGAATCGCCCATATTTATGCTGCCACCATCTGAAATGACTGGAAAACATTTTTGTAAATTTTGTATTTCTAATTTTCATGAAATCTACCAATGGCCTTTCTGATCTTTATATTTTCCAGCCCTTCCTAGGGCTGTGTAAGCCTCTGATAACCCACATCAGGGCCCTTGCTGCTTGAAGTGCTTAGGAAAGAATCTGCTTTCTTATCAGAATATAAATGATACAGTAAGAACAATGCATCCTTATAGGTGTTTCTCTCAAAGAATAAGAAAATGACCCTCTTTTAGTATCCATATCAATTTCTTCAAATAAACATCAATTGTATTAATTATGTTATTTGCCCATACCTGCAAAAAATCACTGTTTAGGCTCAGCCTTAGGAACTTCTTTATCCTTACAGCGTGGATGATGGGACCTTTTGACTGTCAGACAACAGAGTCACAAAGAATGGAAAAGTGGAAGTTTCTAGAAGATAGGAATAGAAATGATATTAGAAGGGCAAGATATATAGCATTTTGATCCACACAAAATAGCTATGCTACCACACATTTATTGTTTTGCCTTTTATAAAAAGTGGAATAAACTGTATTGTCCAATGAAGGGACATGGTACTTATTGAAGTCAGAGATTTCAAAATTCTGTTCGCATTCATCTTCAAAAAGAGTAGTTACATTCAGTTTAATTCACTGAATTATACCTATCAATTCACTGGCACAATTATGAAGGCAGAGAAACATCACATAACTGACAAATAAGAACTGTAATCTTTCATCTCTCTAACAGAGTTTAATACTCTTTTTTCACCTTAGCAACTAATTAATAATTTCAATCACTTACATAATTTTTATATACAGAAATGATGCACTTATTACAAACATAATATTTTCCTACACATTCCTTTATACATTTTGAACTTTTAAAACTTGATCTACATCAAATTATAAGAAATTGAGAAATAATGGAAGGTCACAAGTGGTATTCCATTTCTCTTTTTATATTATAGAATATTCTAGACATATAAAATCCACTAATGATGTTTTAGGGTAAAGCTAAAGAGTTCTTATAAAGACACAAAACCAAATGATACAAGCAAGTAGAAGTTTGTTTCTTCCTCTTATATTACTATTGCAAAGCAGCTGTTAAAAATTGGTAGTTCTCCTTACATTCATGGAGAAGGTCTTCAATTATTCCTTCGTTTTGTGTCTTATGGTATCATTCTAATTTTCTTGTTTGAGACTGGCCAATGCCATGTATTGGTTGAAGCCCATCGTAAAAGAAAGATGTGAATCATGAAGGAGACATACCTATCTCTTTCTTAAATTGAGGTATAATTGACATACATTATATTAATGTCAGGTATGCAATACAATGATTCAACATTTGTATATACTGCAAAATGAATGTCACAATAAATCTAGTTACCATCTGTCACCACACAAAGATACAAGATTTTTTGCTGTTGTGGTGAGAACTTATAAGATTTAGTCTCATAGCAGCATTCAAATATATAGTACAGTATTATTGAATATAGTCCATATGCCCTATATTATTATATTTACATGATTATTTTATAACTGGAAATTCATACCTCTTGACCCCATTTACCCATTTTGCCCACTCCTAAAACCCCATTCCCCTAAGTCACCCACCAATCTGTTACCTGTACCTTTAAGTTTTAGTTTAGTTTGTTCATTTGTTTTATATTTGAGATTTCATGTATAAGTGAAGTCATACAATATTGTTGTTCACTGTCTGACTTACTGCACCTAGCACAATACCTTCAAGGTCCATCCATGATGGACCTTGCAAATGGCAAGACTTCATTCTTTTTATGATTCAGTATTCCATTGTGTGTGTGTGTGTGTGTGTACACCGTTCATTCATCAGTAGATGTTTCAGTTATTTCCATATTTTGGCTATTGTAAATAATGTGCAGTAAACTTAGGGGTGCATATGTCTTATCAAACTTTGGTTTTATTTTTCTGGATAAATACCCAGAAGTAGAATTGCTGGATCATATGGTAGTTCTATTTTTTTTTTTTTTTTTAATGTTCATTTTGAAGGAGGGGGTAGGGACAGAGAATGAGAATCCCAAGCAGCCTTCCCACTGTCAGCGCAGAGCCTGACATGGACTGTGCTCCATTTGAGGAACCCTGAGATCACCACCTGAGCCGAAATCAAGAGTCACACGATTAACCGAGGGAGCCACCTAGGCGCCCCTGGTAGTTCTACGTATCCATACTATCCAACATTCATTCATTAGTTTATTTAGAACTACACTGTATGATTAGGGGCTTGATTGCGGGGATTACCTTCTAAGATTACTTCTGATTCATATCAGCTATAAATGCAAATTGAAAAGAAAAATAATAGAAATTATATTTGCTGACTATATTAGAATGTGAATGAGTGAATTTTCTTAGCAATAAGAGACGCACATGCCTCTTCACCTGGAACAATTTTGGGTAGCGATATACCCATCACTGCCCAAAGTTTCCTCCCGATCCCTGTATTGCTACTATTTGTGTATTAGAGAAGGACTTAGCATAAGATCTATCTTCTATGCAAAGTTTAACTATACAATACAGTATTGTTACCTATAGGCATGCTGTAGATTAGATCTCCAGAACTGATATATCTTGCATAACTGATACTTTGTATTCTTTGACCAGCATCTCCTTATTCTCCCTTCTCCCACCCCCTGGTAACCATCTTTCTACTCTCTGCTTCTTAAGTTTGCTTTTTCAAATTCCACATGTAAGTGAAATGATACATACAATAATGTCTGAGGCCTATCCATGGTATCACAGATCAGACTTTCCTTCTTTTTTAAGGCTAAATATTATTTCATTTTATGTATATACCACATTTTCTTTATCCATTCATCTGTTGATGGGCATTTAGGTGGTTTGTTGGCTATTGTGAATAGTGCTTCAATGAACATGGGAGTGCACATAGCTCTTCAAGATAGTGGTTTCATTTCCTTCTGATAAATACTCAGCAGCAGGATTGCTGGATCATATGGTAGTTCCAGTTTTAATTTTTTTAAGAACCTCCATATGTTTTCCATAAACTGTACCAATTTGCATTCCCACTAACAGTGTATCAGTATTCCCTTTTCTCCCCATATTCAGCAACACTTGTAATTTTTTTTTAAATACTAGCCATCTCAACAGGTGTGATGTGATATATCAGTGTATTTGATTTGCATTTCTCTGAAGATTAGTGTACATATACATGTACAGCATTTATTTGTCTTCTTTGGAGAAATATCTCTCTAGTCCTTTGCCCATTCTTCAAAATGGGTTATTTATTTATTTATTTATTTATTCATTTATCATTATTATTTTTGCTATTGAGTTATAGGAGTTCCTTATATTTTTTAGATATTAATCGCTTATCTGGTATATATGACTTGCAAATATCTCCCATTTTGTAGGTTGCCTTCTCATTTTGTTGATTTTTTCGTTTGTTTTGCAGAAGGTTTTTAGTTTCTTTGTTTTTACTTTTATTGTCCCTATGTTTTGGTGTCACTCAAAATATCTTTGTCAAAACCAGTGTCAAAGAGCTTTTTGCCTATGTTCACTGCTAGGAGTTTTAAGAGTTCAGGTTTTATGCTAAACCCTAATATAATTTGAGTTTTTGTGTGATATAACTGCTCTGCCATCCAGTGGGTTCCACTGAATCTTCTGCAGCTCATGTCCATGTTTGTTCCTCCTTAAATACTTTTTCTCATATATTATGTCATACAGAGTTTTGTTATATACTACAGTTATTTTATCAATTTACTAATTCTTTCTATTAAGCTTCCCCATTAAATAACTGAGAGTTGTAGCTCTAATTGGTCCAGTACAATGCTACAATATTTCTTACAATTTTATTTTACCCCTAAACTACAGATTCTTAATGGGTGACTTGGGTATATGTCAAATTCTCTCAAATGCATCAATAGATAAGAACAACACTTAAGAGGGAGTGTCAATAATCCCTCCCCCTGATTTTTATGTATTATTTTGAAAGAAAGGACCATAGCACTCCTTGCTGAGTGCACAGCCTTCTTAAGTCTCTCTCTCTTCCTCTGCCCCTGCCCCTCCCCTGCTCAGGGACACTCTCGTGCTCTCTCTCTCTATCTTTCTCAAAAAAGCACTCCAAGTGGTTCCATTGTGCAAAGATTGAGAAGCACTGCTTTAGATTCTCACTGTAATTTTGGTTTCTTATGTTCTTTATACTCTCAATCATTGCTTTATCATTCTTGTTTATAAGGGAGGATTGTTGGCCAGAAAGTAGGCTCCCTCTAGGGCATCAAAAGTGTTCTTACAACAATCTAATACTCTAATTTTTTAAACTATTTTCCTTATAATGCCTTTAATGTAAAATTATTCTATATTAGTAGTCACTCCCAAGCAATGAGCAGATGTGGGTATGACTCAAGCAGAGATAGAAAGAAAGAATCTATTTCTTTTATGTAGAGGTCAAAAAGCCCTATGGCAGGTAAATCATGCCCTCATGGTTATGACATAGAAAAATTCTCAAGATAAAATGACCTTTCAAGTGGTAGAAAATGACCTTTTGGAGAAAATTTCCCGAGTACTGTTTAGAGGGCTCATTTAGAAAATGCCACCTATCTGCTGAGTAAAGGCATGTTCTGAACAAAATGATTTTATATTTAGTTTGAACTTTATACAAGCAATTTGGCTATTCCTGATATAGCATGCAGTGGCAAGAAAAAAAGAGATTAACACCATTCTTTCTAAGCATTGAAGTATAAACTGACTAAGCATGCCAAAGCTAAGTGTCAATTTATTTTTTCAGATAGGGTCATGATAAGTTTTGTGATATTCTTTATTTCTGCCACAAAGAGATTAAAATGTTTTTTATAGAAAACCTTCAACATGATGTGGCACAAATTATGTCATATAAATAAAAGAGCAAATAAAATCTACTGTTACACATATTCTACATTATTTCTGGTTTTTTTACAAATATTCTTAGCAAAATCTTATCAGCGATGTGTTTTTATCTCTGTAGAAAGGGATTCTATACTTTTTTGGACCCTAGCTAGTATTCATATTATCATAGTTCTAAATTCTACTTCAGACATCTTTCTTATATCTGTGTTGATTAAGCCTCTGGCTGTTATTTCTTCCATTTTTTATTTTGGGGTGAATTCCTTTGTTATTTTGGAGTATGAAAAAAATTAATAAAATTAAAAAATAAAAATTAAGAAATTAAAAACAAAACAAAACAAATCAAATAATAGAAGTGAGATCCGGGGCATCTGGGTGGCTCAGTCGGTTAAGTGTTTGACTTCAACTCAGGTCATGATCTCACGGTTTGTGAGTTCAAGCCCCACGTCAGGCTCTGTGCTGACAGCTCAGAGCCTGGAGTCTGCTTTGGATTCTGTGTCTCCCTCTCCCGCTCGCACTTTGTCTCTCTGTCTCTCAAAAATAAATAAACATTAAAAAATAAAAAGAAAGAAGTGAGATCCTAGGTATGTTTTGGTCTGCTTGTTGAAATAAGCTTGATGGAATAGAGAAAAAATGGAAAAAAATCAAGAAAAGATAAGAAAATATTTAAAAATTTAAAAATATATATAAAAAACAGAATAAAATTAAATAGAATAAAATATTTAAAAATATAAAAATAAAGTAAAAGAAATTAAAAAATTTAAAAAAGAAAAGAAAAACTAGTTTTTCTCTTTCTGTATCCAAGAAAAAGAAAAGAAAGAAAAAACAATTTAAACAAAAACAGAAGAAAAAAAATGAACTAATAAATGGGCCAGCAAACAGAATGAAACCTGAATGAGGTACATCCAGTTTCCCCTAGAACTCAAACTATGAAGCACTCTACAGTCCAGAGACTAAGCAGGTGGAGGGACTTGTGCTAGTCTTCTAGGGGATGTGTTTGGAGGGCGCTGTTGGGAGGGGCTTGGTGTAATGGCTCCGTTCTCCACTAGGTGACACTGCCTAGCGTACTAGAGTGGATCAGCATGACATGCATGCATGGGAGAGGTGCCAGTGGCTTCACCCAGCTCCTTAGTCTCTGGCACAGGAACTTTGCACTCTTCCCGACCCATGATCAAGCACCCCTCCTTTGTCTTAGGCCTTTGTCCAGTCCCACCTCTACCCTGTCGGTGTCCAAGCCATCCGCTTGCCAGGACACACCTCCCTCCAGAGTTTTATCTCAAATGGGGATATGTTTCAAAACCCTACACTTCAGAGACCCCCCATGGCTTGGACCTGAGCCAACTTTCTGGGGAAGGGTCACACTGAGCAACAGCCAGGTGCAGGCTTGCCTAGAAAACATCCGTGCCATTGTGCAGCAGCAGAGATTCTGAGATTCTGGCAAATCACAACACAGAACCGGCATCAGGTTTCACCATACCCTGGTGTTTTTGTCCCAATACCAGAAAACGTGGCTGCTCTCCAGGGTCTGCTAGGACCTTTGCCTAGGGGGAGGCCATATGGCCTCTACCAAATGCTCTTCAAGCAGGGGAACTGCTTCTTCCTGTGTGGCACATGGACCCCTCAACCCCACTGTCTGCTCCTGGGCATCCTGAGCTCCGGAACTTCAGACGTTGTGCTCTACTCTTTGTAGAATCCTGGTGGTATTGAAACCCTCTCCTTTCTTCCCATCAGTGGTTTTGGGGAACAGATTTCTTGTGCAGTCAGTCCCCTGCAAGTGTTTTCACTCTTTCTCTCTCTTTCTCTCCAACTGCTTTCTGGGGATTGTTTTTCCTGCACTCTTCTGACACACCGCACTCTCCCCCTTTCTCTGTCTTCTCTCAGAAAAAAACAGCTCCCTACCCTCCGTGGCTTTTATTTCCCCCAGGTCACCTCTCCACACCATGTACATGCCAAGTTCTAGGGCTCTAGTTATGCATATTGTTGTGTTAATCCTCAGATCAATTTCCTAGGTGTGCAAAATGGTTTGGTGCTGATCTAGCTGTGTTTCAGGGACTAGACAAGCTGAGGGTCTCCCTGCTGCTCAGCCATTGGTAGATTATCTTAATCTACCAAAAATGTGTTGATTGGCTGGACTTGAGTTCCTATATATTTGTTGGTAATTGCTATTGACTGAATATGTCTCCCCAAAATTCATGCTGATGTTCTGACACCCAAGGTGATGAATTAGGAGGTGGGGCCTTTGGGAAATAGAGGGTGAAGCCCTTATGAATGGGATTAGCACCCTTATAAAAGAGATTCAAGACAGCTTTATCATTCCTTCTGCCATGGGTAGGACATGAGAAACAAATGAGAAACCAGCTGTCTCTGAATCAAGAAGCTGACCTTCACCAGACAGATGTGCTGGCACTTGGATCTTGTAATTACCAATTTCTGCAACTTTAAGAAATAAAGTTCTGTTGTTTATAAACCACCCAGTCCAGAACATTTTGTTTTAGCACCCAAGTTGACTAAAATAGTAATCTTATTAAGATGTCAGGTTCTTGATTTCCAGCTAATTCCCTAGTCTTGCCTAACAGAATCCTACTTAAACAAATGGTTCTCCTATAATAGATCTGAAGGCCAGCAATATATTCAGCCAGATCAGATTAGGACATTTGTTCACGTGTATGATTTATTGTGGAAGACTGTGTATCACCGGTGCTGTGAACCTAATGCTTTTGCCCTAACTCTGAGCAGTTTGACTGGTGAGAAATTATTTGGGATCAAGAGTGGAGGTAATATTGACATAAATGAAACCTGAGCTATATAGATTTTTCTTGATTTGAATTATGACTGTTGCTTTCTTCTGTATACTACAAAGTCTACTTCTTAGAAAACATATTAAGGACATTTGAAAGAAAGTAGTGGGGTAACAATATTAAAGAAAACAAGTTAGGGGAATTTAGGCTGTGGTTGGCTTTAGTACTACTGGTTAGAATAGACTTAAAAATACATAACACACACACACACACACACACTTTGAAATCTGGACACTGTCTATATATGAATGAGAAAGACTGAAAGAGCGGAGCTAAAATAAAACGAAATTCTGTAAGAAAATCTATGAAAAGAGTTAAAATGGATATTTCCTTACAGAAAAGTATAAATGCACTCAGTTGTAAAGTGTACAAAAATTGGTTATTGCAATTTTACTGAGAATTAAGAATGAGGTATTTAGGTTGGATATCAGGTGGTTTTGGCCAGATAGTGTATTATTACTAGGGCTGCCATAATAAAGTGCAACAGATTGACAATAGAAATGTGTCGTCCAACAGTTCTGTAGGTTAGAAGTCCAATACCAAAGTATTCGCAGGCTTGGCTCCTTCTGGGTGCTCTGATGGGGAAATCTGTCCCATGCCTTTCTATTACCCCCTGACGGTTGCCAGCAGTACTTGGCGCTCCTTAGCTCAGGTGCATTACTCCAAACTCTGCCTCCATCATCACATGTCATTCTTCCTGTGTGTCTCTATGTCCAAATTCCCCTCTTTTAATAAAGATACAAGTCACTGGATTAGGTACTGCCCTAATACAGTATGACCTCATCTCAACTTGATTACATTTGCAAACACCCTATTTCCAAATAAGGTCACATTCAAAGGTACCAGGTGGTAGGGTTTAAACATATCTTTTTTGAGGACACAATTTTACCCATTACAGATAGTATTTCAAGAAGACTTGGAATATTCTTTCAGAGATTTTTGGTTATGCAAACACGTTAGAACATTTTAATTTTTGCTCCTCAAATTATATGCTATTTTTGCTGTGTATTTTAATCCTTTATGTATATTTTAAACTTCATAAGACATTCTTATTTATACAATCAGTATTCATGTAGATTCATTCATATAACTCTCCTTTCCTTTCTTCTTGATTACTTCTTGAATTTCCATGTATATTTGTACATATCTATCATTTCTCTATATCTATATATGGAAAATTTATATGCAATTTTTCTTGTTAAAGAGATAATGTAATGGACTAAATGTCTTTTTATTGTCTCCTTAAGACATGGTTCTATGATAAATTTGTTCAGTGCCTTCAACAGAGATCACTTTACTCAAGGCAATGTTTTCAAGTTTTCAGTTTGCCAAATGCCACAATTTTTATTCTGCTTTGATATATAAAATGCACCTTTAGTCACTATTGAAATGGAATGGAAAGTTGAAGATCAAAAAGTGAAAGAATTTAATACCCAGTGTCTTTCTACATGTGGGGAAACAGGCACTCATAGCTTCATTTGTTGGAGGCCTTTTGACCATATGCATCCATAACTTAAGAAAAGGGATTTCACATATAATAATTTATTCTAAGGAATTAATAAATATGTGTGCAAAATGTATGTAAAAGTATTTACTGTAGAATTATTTATAAAAATAACTGGAAACAATTTAAGGGTCTGTCTGTAAGGAAAAGTTACTGCCTCAATAGAGAATTATATATTGTCTATAGTACACCTTCTGCATTATCTTATTCCAGGAGAGGTATTTTCAACTTTGTAATTGCAAATGACTCATAGTGTTGCAAAATATTTTTTGTCTATAGACATGTAAAGTCTACCCTCTGGAGGTTCAACTGACTCTCCCCACCTCCATCATGAAAGAGTCTAGTCTTGTCCCCATTTGCACATTCATTTCATCATTATCATTGCTCTATAAATCTCTTTCTCTCTCTCTCAGTCACTTACCTATAGATTCTCTTTTGAAGTGGTCGTATTACCTCAGCAGTTTCCTCCTTTAATGGGTTAAATAAAATCTCTATCACAATTTTTAAATCTTTGCAAGTCACATAAATTTGCGTCATTTTGTTAACTGCTGATTTTACCTTATTTTATAAGTTAGTGTTTAATGTGTCTTATAATGGGGCAGTATTCAAATATCCATACCAGGGAACACTATTAAAATTATTCTTGTAGACGAATTTGAGAACACAGACATGGCCTAGTGAAGTCCTTAAATTTTGGTCAAATCACAGCTCTGTCACTAACTGGCAGTGTGACCCTGTGCCTCTACTGTCTCCTGTAAACAGAGATAATAGTGATATGACTTCAATAGTTATGTGAACTATCATGTATTAGATACCTAGAGAATTGTCTCCACACAATATAGGACATATATACATAGAATATGTCATATTTTTAAAGGGTACACCAATAAGTAATATCGCCTAATTTTATTTTTCTTTTTAGTATAGAAATACCTGTTAGTCTTTTTACTTGCTCCTTTTATCTAATTTTCTGTATTACAACCAGCATATATTAATTTTCTAAGAAATAAAAAAATAACTTAACTAAAGAAATAAATGGTCATCGTGATTTTGTGAGCCATTTTAACAAATATAATGGAGAAAAGACGAAAACCTTCCTAAGATGAAAAAGCAATGTCTGGGTCCATTGTTTTCAAATGCCTTTGTTTACCAACTTTACCTGTGTCCTGGAATTAGCCTGGGTAGTAAGTTTGTTACTGGTCATGCATATGAATGAAAAAAAGGGGCAAAAGATAGCAAAGTCACTGCTTCCTTTACAGAAAACAGAAGCCTGTACATGGGCAGATGGTGCTTTATCCCTAATTTGCAGGGTATGTACATCTGGTGGTTCTGCACATATAATAAAACCTGTGGTCGGAATGAGGAGCTGAGTGAGACCTGGGTAACTGGCTGCTTCCCTGATAAGTTGTCATGAAAACAAGAGACAGGCAGAGCTCAACCTGGTGCTTATCTTTGGGTTTTTTTTTTTTTTAATTTTCTTCTGCATCAATAATAAAATATGTGTTCCTTCATTATTCTCGCCAAAAAAAAAATGGAAATTGGGAGCTTAAATTGTCAAGGAGGCTTTTTAAAAAGAGTCAACAACAGTGCTGCTAACCCCAGAACTTAATAGCACAACCTCAGCCATTGAGGGTTAGAACTCAGCTTTGGAAGTAGGTAGAGATCTACTTTATCAAAGTAATCCACTCATCATGATGCTGTTTTCCTAGGTTTTTAGTTAGCACCTCCATAGTATGATTTTAGTATGATTGTCCCCATATGGCTCCCTGTTCTGCTGACCACTCTGGAAAACCCACTCATTGTGTTTGTGATCTCCACAAAACCTAGAGAAGTACAGATATGTTAACTAGGAGGTACATTGTAGAAACTCATTCTATGAAACAGTGACCTTAACAAGGCAGAAGTAGATCAGTAGAAGAGAGGACCCTTTAAGTTATGGGCTAGAATAGGCCAATTTTGGTGAGAGTACACTCATTATAGGGGCAAGGTCTGCCAGTTTGGATCAAGTGGGGAATTCTGGAAGTTAGGAGATAATTTCTGGTCCTTTTATATTCAACAAAAGAATGAGGCACAATGAAAGGAAATCTATACCATGTAGGCACTGAACTAGAGTTTCACAGCTTAATAATCTGTCCAGGTTTTCATTATCTTGGAGGAGGGATAATGTGATAAATATTTTGTATACAAGAATCTTTTCTGCCCTCTCCTGTAGGTGGTTGCAAAATATGCACAAAAAAACAATTTTTTTTTTACTTTTGTCTATTAATAATGAATGCCTGTCCTTAAGGTGGTATGTGTAACTGTGAATCTCTACTTCCTGAGGTGCCTTCTCAATATTTGGGGAATCTAAAGCAATGAGAACAATGCAGTCCTATATTTTACATGGTAACCTTACATGCTTCTGCAAGTCATATTGATTGTACCATTTTGGCAATAACGATATAGGTATAAATATAGGATTACTTTTGTTGAAAAAATTTCTTTGAATGGAAAACTATGTATCATCTATAGTTTATCCTTCTTGATTTGTCAGATTCTAGCCCCGATCATTGTCTTTGGGCTATTTTCTAACTCTTTAAAATTTAAAATAGATGACAAAGAATCTGACCTGTTAGTATTTTCTGTTTGTGTATTTGTCTATTTTGAGCTTAAATCAAGAATCTGTAACCAATGGGAAAAATAAAAATAATTTGTACCAATTGGAAAAGGATAGTTCTTTGATATGAACCACTGAGTTTTGCAATTCTATGGTTACTCTTCACACATGGCTAACATTTGAAAATTGAAATGATAAATTCTGTGTTTATATTTCTGGCTATAGATCTGTAATTCAGAAAAGCCTTTATGTTTCATTGTATGAGGTTGTACTATTTTCCTGAATCTAGTGGTGTCAATAAATCAGATTATAAAATCTCTCTTAAATATATTTATTTATTAGAGAGAGCACACATGCATGTGCATGCACATGTGAGCTTGGGAGGAGCATTTAGAGAGGGTGAGAGAGAATCTTAAGCAGGTTCCATATTCAGTGCAGAACCTGATGCAGGGCTCCATCTCACGACCTTGAGATCATGACCTGAGCCAATATCAAGGGTCTGATGCTCAACCGACTGAGCCACCCAGGCGCTTCAGATTATAAAATCTCTTAAAGAATCTCTACTCTGGTCAGTTTATAGAAATAAATGCACTTTTAAAAATAGAATATTCCTATAATAAAAATTCCTAAAAATAAATTACAAATTTATAATTTATAAAAAATAAAAATTCTTAACAATTTTATTAATTAATAATTTCAGTTTAATAAAAACAGCTTTGTCTATTCTATCAGTGTTAAAAATAAGGGCAGATATTTATTCACCTGGGTATGTCC
Organism: Panthera pardus; assembly: GCF_024362965.1. NCBI lineage: Eukaryota > Metazoa > Chordata > Mammalia > Carnivora > Felidae > Panthera > Panthera pardus. The sequence goes on along the minus strand of NW_026527002.1, from coordinate 34,977,191 downwards.
TTCCTAAACTTATACAGGCTTACTGATAAAAAAAAATTAGCATTTCTTCCACATACTATTTAAGGCTATGAAATTATAAATTTGTGTTTAATCAAGTTCTTTATCCTGAACAATTTTATTTCAACTCATTATGCCTCTTAGTATATCAACTTGAAGACATTTCTGAGATCTTAAGGTAATTTAAAACTTTGGACTGATGTTAAGCCAAGGTATTTCATGTGTGTTCATTAGATAAGTAGATCATTTCTAATTAAGATAGAACACTGAAACATTGATTGCTAGGCTTAATTTTAAGTTTATATGCTTTTTTTAATATGCTATCAAAAAACTGTATCTTTGGGTCTGCTAATGAATATGCTAATTTTTGCCACTCTGAATAGTTGAGTCTAAAGTGTGGGGATGATTGCGGGCTATATTGGACTATGAGGATGCAGGAGTGTAACATTTACAGAGGTCCATCCCTCAGTTTTCTCTAAAATAGAAGTTCCTTGGTTAAAAGCTGTAATGGCTCTTTTGGAATCTGGAATTTCTAGACTCTAGGTAAGAACAGTTGAAGAGAAATACATCTATGTACATACTTCTATTTTTCAAGGAAAAGAGTAGTTTTCTCCTAATGGAGTGGTTTCTTTGGTCTCTGAATCCCATTGCACTCCCTAGGCTTACTGAGGTTCCCAAGAGCTTTTGTGGATTATAATCATTAATATTTAGTGTATTGGAAGTTAAAACAAAAACTTTAAAATGCATACTTACTTATCAATTAATTTGAAGATAACAACAATGAATACATTGCATATTAATAACATCTTAGTAACATTAGAAAATTAATTCTGACCTTGTGGAGCCCCTAGGATTGATCTGAAAGTTAAGTGTCAGTTTGTTCCAGAATATGAAAGAGCATAATAATAGACAAAATTTGGAAATGAATTTTATTTATCTTGCATTAATACTTGAATTTGAAAAGCTCTGATATATTTTAAACTCTTAGCAAATTGTGCCCAGTTTGGGGGGACTTGTTTACTTGGTTACTTTTTATTGCTATCACTTGTGATATGAAGGATTATTCTTATTTTTTTCTGTCTAATATGCCCAGATAATAAAGTTTTTTGCCTCACTGGAATAACCTTTCATGGTTTTTATTGATTTTCTAATATCCTTAATTATTTAAGAAAACAAAGTCATCACACTTAGGAAAGAATTAAGTTGCCTTACAATCATGTTCATTTTCATCTTTAATTTTCAAATGTTTTCTTGTCACTTTGAAAGGAGTCACACTTTGAAATGTGACTGAAATCTGTTATCAGTCACAACTTCAGTTACATTTTAAAATATTAATGTCATTGCATCAGCACTTCTCTAATTTGAATACAGCATCTTCTAGGTTAGTAGCTTTCAAGTGGGAATTCACAATATTTACTCATGGAGTTTTGCTAATATACAGCTATGTAAGACCTACTCCAGCCTCTCTCTGCTTGATGCCCTTGCTGTATTCTTGGTCTATTCTTACTATATGCTCAGGATAATTGTGATATAATATGTCAAGATTATTATTTTTATATCAAGATGTTTTCCTGTGAAGATTACTTACATCCATGTTTATAAATTGGTAGAGGATTTACTGCCTTCTTTGAAAATAGGATTATATTAATTATTCTTTGGTCCAATACTTCTTTTGAAGATCGACTTTATTATTTTGTTTTGCCTGCCACAAAAACAACCAAATTTCCTTGTCAGTTGCATCATCCTCATTATGAACTCTCATTAGATCTTTCACTTTTGAAAATGATCAGTTACAAGTTAGCCACAGCTGTTTTAAGTCTTTTGTCATTAATGGACGGGTTTTTGTTGTTGTTGCTGTTGTTGTTGTTGTTGTTGTTGTTGTTGTATTGTTTTACTATTATGTTTCCCTGAAAGCTCTCCAAGCAACAGGTCAAGAGCCTTTGCTTCCACAAAGGACTGAAAGCCCTTCTTTAAAAAGGACATTGTCAGGTAATTTTGGATACAGGTTTCTGATGGCATCACTTAAACAAATTTTGATACAAAGCCAGTGGAACTGAATCAGGATTTCTAGAATTTTAGTCATGAAGCACTTCGGTTCATGAGATTCTAAACAAAAAGTCCAATGAAAAAGAATGATAGAAGACTGAATTCACTAATGAGAGATGGTTCTGATTCTTTTATTTGGAATATTGTCGATGTTTTAATGTTCTATTTTCTGGGTATATAAGGAAGCCCTTTCTCTTTCCTCTTAAACTACCCTATATCTCATAATAACTTAGTAGACTCTACTTTTGTAAGGTGAAATGAAATGTTTGTGAATGATCTTACTCCTCCTACCTGAGCCCTCCAAAATTTGGGACCTCTTATATAATATTCTTATTTCCATAGCACTATAGCTTTTGGAATAGGTCCAATGACAATCTATCCTTTTTAGGGGGACATTATTGGAAACATTGCTTATGCAACCAAGGCCTTGCCTGGATTGTCATATTTAAGATTGGTGTTCATTTATTTAGGTATAAGTAGACACTACTGAAGAACTAAGATTGACTTTATGGAACCAGTGTTTACAGACCCCTTTTGGGAAAATAGGCATCAGGCTTACAGGTTGTTTTCCACTTTTACAGATGATTAAGACGATTACTTCCTGGCAGGCCCAGGAAACTGGATACTTTTGAGAATTTGAGAAAAGAGAGATGCACCCAAATAGTTTTTGGCTTCGCTTTCCGCCTCAAGAGGCTTTAAAAGGTCCAATCTGAGATTTCTTATGAAAACTTTTATGGGGAAAAAGAAAAAGGAAAGAAAAAAGAAGAGAAAAACCCTGAAGAATGCACATGCGGCAAATTAATACTCTCACTGCCCCTATGTAAATAATCAGGCCTCATTACATTTATGAGACTTAAAGATTTCTTTCAGATTATTTTTGATCAAGGGAAGGGAGATTATAGACAAAAAATTGTTTCGGCAAAGCACTATTCATCCTGTATAACATGCTCTTCCAGATTTATTCTAGCCTTGTTTATCATCTTTGGGCTACTTTGCAACTCTGTAAGTTGCAGATAACCGATGATATGTAAATTCTGTTCTGTCAGTTAATGATTTTAATTAACTTCTCTCCAATGTGGTAAACACAGTTTGCAATTTGTCTCAACATTCTCTTACTCCACAAAAATTTGCACTATTTTGACTTTTCCTTTCAATCAGTAATAACATGTCCTTGGTTTCCTCATAACATATGCATAAAGTAAATTCTTTAACACGTGTTTATTTTTATATCTGAATAAGTCATATTTTTTTTCTGAAAATTATCTTTTGACGCCTTTTTTCAATGATACTGATAATTAATTGACAATCAGTGACTGAAGAGAGTATAGTGCTTGCATTAACTACTATATGGATTATAATACTATCAATAATGTAAAAGCATTTCCTTTCTAATGTGATAAGTATTTAAAATTGTTATAAAATATGTACCTATTAATTAACAAAGAGAAAAAACTATGTAATTATTATTTCTTGCCATATAAAGGCCATTTTCACCTGCTTAGAATGATAAACAAAGTTGCCTCAAGTTCAGGTCAGTAAAGCTACAAGCTAAGGATTAAAAATACATAAACAAACAAACATAAAAACCTTGGGGCTGAACTAGTGTTTTGGTAGTTTGTTAGATCTTTTTTTTTTTCATAGTCCTATTAAACTTGGGTATACATATTATTTTGGATTTTCATTCCCTATTGTTATTTTGGTTGTTTTTGCACACTGAAAACCCATTGATGTGACAAGCCAAATAATGCTTCATCTATTCCAGAGTCTTATTATATAAGATATGCAGGAGAACAAAATTTGCACCCCAAAATATATCTCTTTGGCCTGTGGATTAGTTTAGATTGATTATTCTTAGAAGCAAAACACTCATGAAGAAATTTGACCAAAGCCTCCCATCTCTCCAACTGCCTAAAAGAATTTAGATAAAGCACCTGTTCCAGAAAGAGAGCTATCACCATAGAGAACTATCCTACAATATAAATGATGTATGGGAGACAGAGAGGAACCTTGCAAGCCCTGTTTTATGAAAGTCCTCTCTATGTCCCATATTTCTGGATGGCCCAGTAAACATTCATTTACCAAGTATTTATTCCTTGCATTCTTTTTGTGAATTGCCTCCCTGCTTTTTGAAGCCCTAGACAGACCCCTATGCACTTTTCCTTAGTCCAGAATGACATATATACCTAATTTTTCCTGTATTTGGAATCTGTCATGTTTACATAGATTCCCTATATGTATGTAATTAAATTTGATTTTCTCCTGTTAATTTGTCTCATGTCAACTTAATTCTTTGACCAGCCAGAAGAATCTTGAAGGGCACATAATTTTTTTCTTTCTCAACAGAAAAAAGAATTAATTCTATATTTTTATGAAGAATGAGCAAGGAAATCAAAATTTTATTCTCGTCTGTTCTCCTTTTTTAATCATTGTAATTGGAGCATAAAGATTTAGAATCTCACTGACATGATTTATGCCACAGTTCTTAGAGGGTAAAACTGGCTAGTTTAAAACAAAAGTAGTTTAATCTTACATAATAACGTTTTTTTTTAACATATCTATCCCACGATTACATTAATACATGAAGTCATTACCTTTCAATGTTTTACAGCCTAACAAGCAAACCTTGTAGAAATGTCTTCCTAGTCAGTGTTTGCCCACTAGAATGCCTTTTGGTTTTTAAGACCCAAACATTTTAGAAAAAAATATGTTTAAAATTTTTTCTTTGCATCCTGACATGAGTTTGATATTCATAAATAAAATTTGGTCAAGGATTTTGTGATGACATGGCATGCCATTTTATTTTATTTTAAGAAAAATCTCTTTAATGTTTATTTATTTGAGAGAGGCAGAGTGTGAGCAGGGGAGGGGTAGAGAGAGAGAGAGAAAGACACAGAATGTGAAGAGGCTCCAGGCTTTGGGCTGTCAGCACAGAGCCTGACGCAGGGCTCGAACTCACAAACTGTGAGATCATGACCTGAAGTCAGACGCTTAGCCAACTGAGCCACCCAGGCACCCGATGGCATGCTGTTTTAAATAATGGGATGTAGGTTGGTGGTTGACATTTTGGCATCAAATGTCCGGTTTTTTGGAATGGATCACTGACACCAAGTGGGAGATATCTGTTAACTAAGTGTTATGTTTGGAACAGTTCTACAGTTTTTAGGTAGAAATTGCCTTGAAGAAATATAAAGTGGGATTTTCTGATAATTTCCAAGTATTATTAAGTCAGTAAAGCTGTCATATTATATAAATTTAAGAAACTAACTTTTTCAGAGATAATGACAGAAAACAGTTTTAAAATTGTACTACTACTAAGTTTGATATTATTATTGTTATTGGTAATTATTATAGATTCAAAGGTTTACCATGAGTTTTCCATATCTTTTAATTCAATTAGGATGTAAAAATCATAGCACTAAGTTATTAGATAAGTCAGATGTTCCTGTAATTAAATAGTGAATTGAATTTTGAGGGAAAAAAATGGCAAAAGCCTCTGAGTATCCTGCATTTTAGAATTAGTGACATAAGATCAAAGCAGAAGTCCACGGCAATGCTCACTGTGTGTGGTAAACACAGTACAGATAAACTTATTTATGGATCCACTGGGAACCCATCATAAAATGATGATCACTTAAAAGTAGAATGATTAAATAAATCTCTGTTCCCTTTGGCAATGATTTCTACTAATAGCAGTTCACCCATGTGGCAATTTCCTGATTCAGCATTTATGCATAAATAAACCCTGAGACTCTTGTAGCAGTAATAATTTTTTTCTCTCTTATTTTTAAATTCTTTTGAGGCTATCTTTTTTCAAACTTCTTTGGCCACTGCCATTTTTCTCCTTAATTAATTTCACCAGGATATTAATATGCATTTTCTAACATGAAATGACAGCTACTTTCTAATAAGGTGAACATGAACAAGGAGCGTAGCTCCATTTTAAAAAAAAAGAACAAGGAATTGATTTGAATAAGTTGAAATATATCTCATTAAAATAGACAAAATTTTACTGCTAAACTCAGAACAGGTGAGATAGTTATCAGAAGGCATGCATTGCTTTTAGCACTTTATGATTAAATTTAGAGAAGTTTCAGAAGAAAGTAAAGTATTTTACAGTTTGGAAAGAAGAAAAGGGAAAGATGAATGTAAGTTAAAGATTTTCAGTAGAAGAGTTTAGGGATATAAAAAGGGCTGGTGAATTTTTTATCATGTTGCTTAAGAGATAGGCCCATCTTTATAGTTTTAGGCAATAAGTTGGTGCATAATAGGAAATAACTTAAATTTAAGAATTAATTTAACTAGAGTCCCCAAGAGTGTATGTTATTAAGAGACCCTCTCAGATTAATATGATCCATTTATTGTCTTCCATTTTATATTTCAAATTTGTTTGTTTTAGTTCATGCCAGGGTGTATGACTATGGTCTATTTCTTAAACTATGCTTATTTCCTTCTATTTATGCCTATAAGTATAAATAACAATGATTTAAAAATTTTTTTCTGATAAATTTTTAAAAATTTTTCTCATGGTCTTAGTTTTTTTCTCCTACTTCTCAACTGGACTTCTGTGAACAAGAATAAATCTTTACAGGGGTGCCTGTCTGGCTCAGTTGGTGGAGCGTGCGACTCCATCTCGGGGTCGAGAGTTCAAGCCCCACACTGGGCGTGGGACCTACTTAAACAAAAAAAATAATAAGTTTTTACAAAAATACATGAACAAACAACTCAGCAAAGGTATGTAACACAATCCAAAACATGTGTCATACTTTAGCAGCACAACTATGCTGATTATATGCAGATTATAAAGGCATGTTAACAGCTTGTTGAAAGATCAAGATGATATATGTATGTAAGTCTCAGTGTTTGATATATATGAAAACAAATGCCAATATAACCATGAACAGTATCTATGTAGCTTTACTTAGTCATTTGTTGAATTGATTAGCTAAGCAGAAGACCATATAATGAATATTTAACTATTATTTTTCATTCTTTCCTCTTTAGGTCTACTGGAGGTCCCAGCAAGGTATTGAAACAGTCATGGCTGTATTACTTTGAAACTGTGCCTGCATTCTTGTGTTTAACTTTTTTCTTTAAATAGTTTAGGACATTTCTCAGCATTGTAAAATGTCATCCAACATATCTACGAAGTGCGACAGACATCTGTGATTTCTCATGTTCTTCATACGTGTTAAGTCCATATTTCCTACTTGGAGAAAGTGGCTCTTTGTGAAGCACTGGGATATTATAACATTACTGTTACATTATTTAAAATGATTCATTACTTCTTCTTTGTTCATGAGGGAACTGAAAACTTCAGTAATTACACAAGTATACTACTGATATGTTATCCTAGACCTGCATGTAAATGGCAGTCTGTTAATTTCACAAGGTGCTGAGGGGTATCCAGTTACTAGTTGCTCATAAAGACATTAAAGTTAGGTGAACTCAGTTGCATGTAACAGCCTCCCCATGGCCTCATTTGGTTCTGATGTGGTATAGTGAAATGCATTCATCTAATTTCATTTAAAATATATTAGTAAAAGTGGAGAGAAAATAAAGAAAATGGAATGTAGACTTTAAGTGGTCTACTCAAGAACTTAACATTCTTACTCTAGTAGAATACATGCATGTTTAGTGTGAAATGATAGGACAAAAACTAATTCTTGAATTAAATCTGAATAAGCTGAGTTATAAAATACTGTGATTCACATAGCCTTTCTGGATTCCTTCCAATAGACTGATGAATGACTGACCTATCAATTTGTACAGATATAAACTTACTCTGGGTGTGTGTGTGTGTGTGTGTGTGTGTACATTACTCTTAATTTGGCAAAGGCAAAATGTAAAATAAAATAGAGAAACTTAATAATGTGAAATACTGAAAAGCTATAATACTGGTTATGATAGTATGTTTCTGAGAAATCACTGTACCCACTAAAATAATAATCAGTTGTGTAAATCTTTGTATAGACTAAGAAAATTTTCCCAAGAATGTATTGACTGATTTTCGGAATTATAATCTGCATGGCCTCTAGGCAAAGAGTATTGAAGAGGTCCCTAAATTATAATGACCATGACTGTCCCCTGCTACCAAACCCGACAGTCATAGACAGCTTCTCTAATTTCAAGGCTGTCAAACACATTAAATGACAGCATGGTTGAATGCTTTTGCAATGATCATACAACCATCTGTTTAAATGATGACCTATGATCTTTTGGAAAAATTTAGAACTTGGACATTTAATCTGATGAAAGCAGTTTACCTATAATAGATCATTATTTGTACTTGTAACCATTTTGAGTTATATGAAAATTTCATAACTATTAGCCATGAGAAATCACTTTAACATTTACAGATGACAATATACATTATATTCACTAATGTTTTAAATTTTAACCATCAATGTGTACATACATATATACCTGTTTATATAAAGCTAATATATTTTTAATATACTCATTAAGTTATTTTTACTTAACTCTTAAAATACATTGCTTTCAAATTTAAACATTTCATGTCAAGCTGACTGTCCCAAAATTTGGCTACAAAAAGCAAACACAAGGGGCACCTTGTGGCTCAGTTGGTTAAGTGTCTGACTCTCGATTTTGGCTCAGGTCATGATCTTATGGTTCATGGGATCGAGCCCCACATCCGGTTCTATACTGACAGTGTGGAGCCTGCTTGGCTCTCTCCATGAAGAGTAAATATTTTAATACAACTAAGACTTAAATTCCAAGTCCCTATGAGTTTGTCTTACTGTTGACACATATTTGGTCTATGATTACAGTGTTCATGCGCTTGTATGCCCTCCCATTTGCGAGTGTATTACATAAGAGGATCCTGGAGGGTAGAGACTATGCTTATCTAATTAATTTTCTTCCATTCCATGCTGAAGTGCATACTTATAATCACATATTGATAATATTAATGAGAATACTATAAATCCAATGAGGGGCTCAAAACAAAAGATGTGATCAGCTAAAAAGCATTCGTGACTTTGGTTTTTCCTAATATGCCTCTTTCAGTTTTCTCAGGTTATTGAGATAGGCAACCCAGTATTTTTAAAATGTAATTTTAAATCCTATTGCAATGCAGTCCTACTTTGGTTGTTTTCTCTGCTTCTGTGCCGCACACTCTACTCTTTGTGTCCAGTGTGTGTTCCTGCCACTAAATGCCACCTTGTTATGATTCAGGTTTTCTTAAACTTCAAAAATCTAGCTCTCTTTTAAAGGAAAAAAAAATCTCCTAGATGTGCAGAGTTGACTTAATTATTTTATTGTGAAGTTACTTAAAAGCATGTAAGTATATACAGCTAGATTTAAATTCCTTATTTTTATAGCTCTTAGTGGAAATATAAAACCCAAAGAGGTTTACAAGTTAAATATAAACAAAAGAGGAAAACCAATAAAATAAAAATAAAATAATTAATATTATGTGGTTTTCCTAATTTTGAGTTAGAGTAGAAAGCACGAACTTTTGTTTTACATTACCTGATAACTTTCTTTTTTTAACTCCAGTATTACTAATGGAGACTGCCTGTTCATGAATGGTATTAATTCTTTCAAAACTTGCTTGCTGGTTTAGATTAAGCTAGTTTAGATTAAGAGTTAAGTTCATAATTAATGAGATATAATTCAATACTTGTCTTTTGTAATTTTGAAAGTAAAGTTACCTTTCTGTATTACTCAGATGTTCATTTAACGTTTTTTTATTTATTTTTGGGACAGAGAGACAGAGCATGAACGGGGGAGGGGCAGAGAGAGAGGGAGACACAGAATCGGAAACAGGCTCCAGGCTCCGAGCCATCAGCCCAGAGCCTGACGCGGGGCTCGAACTCAGGCACCGCGAGATCGTGACCTGGCTGAAGTCGGACGCTTAACCGACTGCGCCACCCAGGCGCCCCACTCAGATGTTCATTTAAAATCTAATCTAATACAACTAAATTGGAATCTACAGTAATTGAGGGGCATTTAAAATCTAGATTCATTTAAAATCTAATCTAATACAACTAAATTGGAATCTAGAACAGTAATTGAGGGGCACCTGAATGGCTCAGTCGGCTGGACGTCTGACTTTGGCTCAGATCATGATCTCACAATTTGTGAGTTCGAGCCCTGGGTTGGGCTCTGCACTGACAGCTCAGAGCCTGCTTGGGATTGTCTCTCTCCCTCTCTCTGCCCCTGTCCCGCTCTCTCACACACACTCTCTCTCTCCCTCTCAAAATAAATAAAGTAAAACTTAAATTAAAAAAAAAAGAAAATAGAACATAAATTGATTTCTTTGCGTATACTTACTACAGAATACTTACTATTAGTGTACTCTTTCAGATAAGCACATTGAAAGATATACTCTTAGAAATACTTATGGAACAGTTTCTCTTGGGTTTGGCATACTGTTAGTGGCATAACTGACTTGCAACGTGTTGACTCAGTTTTGCCACTACTTTTCTTTAATAGAATCCTTTTGAAGCTTTGGTTCATACAGAAGAAAGTGATACCCTTTTGACCTTGTGTGATATGACTGATGATAAGCACATATATAAATACAGGCACTGTATCATATGGTGGTATTGGGTTATAGCAGTGGTGATTCAGGAGATCCAGCTTCTACCAACACGAATTTTTGTAATTTACCATCAAGTTAAATGTTCAAAATGAATCATATCTGTATCTATATACCTATATCTTGAGATACCTGTGATTGTGTTCAGAAACGCAGTTTGGGAAACATTGTAATACTAGAACAGATTCCAAAACAATCCTGCCTCTGTTACAACGTAAGAGCACTTATGCAGTTCACATAACTTCTTTCTGCTTAAGTTTCCTCATTTATTAAATGAGGATTTGGACTTGAAGCTCTTATTCAGCACTAAAATGTTATGATTCTATGCACATCACTCAAAATCAATAAGCTGTTACAGATATGAAGGAGGTGAAAACAAATAATTCCTGTGAAAACAAATAAACATTAATTTAGAATGTTTTAATACAATACAAATGAAATTCATTTTATTGTATTGCTCCATATTAATGTACAATTTGAAGTATATATTTATAAGTCATTAAAATATGAAATATTAAAATAAATTTTCTAAATTTATCTTTCAAGTAGCAGAATCCCTTTGCTGTGATGTCAAGATTATATTTACAAGTAACACACAAAAATACTCTATAGGTATCTTAAAATGTTGCATTTATTATGCATTTATTATTATTGTCAACATGGACATTCCTTTCTTTCATTTGCACAATACTCTATTAAAAACAAGATTAATAATACCTCTTCTACTTACAAAGATGCCAACCACATGTTTTGTAAGTTGAAAATCCTTATGCAAATGTAACAAGATACAGTTCTTATCATCACTGTTGGATAGATACTTATACATTTTAATTTGAGCCAATCCTGTTACATTCCACCCATTAGAGGGCAGTAACATCACATTCTCACTGTTAATACATTAGAGAGGCAGCATAGGATACACGTTCCCTACCAACTGGGCCTGAAGTCTTCTGAAATGTCATGGTAAGCAGGTTATTTAATAATTGTAAGACATTTTCCTTAAGAGCATCATTATACCTGGTGATGAAGTATATAGGTCAGATTACAAAAAGACGACTTAACCTCCAGTACATTTATATTCTATGTGGAAAATCTAAGCTTCTAATTTGCAAGAGTGGAAAGAGACCCATTTTCCTCTTCTGCCATGAGTTTAGGACTCTGTTTACTCTGCTTTTAGAGCTAGAGAATTGAGCCATTAACAGTTGTTTTCTTCCCCGGTTATCTCTTAATGGCAACCACCTTTTGTTTTTTAGAAAAAGGTATTTTGTTGTTTGTTTTCTCCAATATTTCAAGACTTTGTAATTTCACAGCTTTTTCATTGTGTTCTTATCCTGGAAGCAGTTCTAAAAACTCTGATTTTAGTAATGAGAAACCATAGGAAAATCTTTGATACTTACTTCTATAATCAAGTTATCTTATTTTTTAACATATTTATTGGCAATGGTCTGAAGAAGGGGGATGAGAGAATGTAAAGGAAATTTCACTAGATAGAGTTGATTAGTAGTTCTCAAAGACCAACAGTTCACCTGGCCATTTGTATTTCTTCTTTCCTTTGTTCCTGACTTCCTTCCTTCATTCACTTATTTATTCAACAAATTTCTACAAAACACCTATTAGGTGTAAAACAGTAATAGATGAGGAATTATAAAAGTAAAAGAGCATTGAAAGTCCTTAACAAAGTAGGAGGGGAACTACTGCATATTCACATGCAGATGTGTTATAGTGTTCATATATATTCATATATATATTTAATATGTATAGTATATTAAAGTATACTTAACTCACAAGTGTTAAAAGAGTTCGGAAGATTTTATGAGAGTATAAAATCAAAATATATTACTTCCAAATTAAGGCAACTCGGATTATTTTCATAAAAAGAGTAGAAAAAGAGGCGCTTTTTTTTTCTTAAGAATGTATTAGAGGGGCGCCTGGATGTGCTGACTCTTGGTTAAGCATCTAACTCTTGGTTTTGGCTCAGGTCATAATCTCATGACTTTGTGAGTTTGAGCCCTGCATTGGGCTCTGCAATGGCAGCACAGAGCCTTCTTGGGATTCTCTCTCTCTCTCTTTCTCTCTCGGCATATTTGAAGAAAGAGAAACTCATCAAAGAAATTTTTTGTAAGTAAATTTGAAGAGAAAGTCAAAGATACCTTTATAGTTTTGGTTTGATCCATCATGACTAGACAAACTATATTAACCACAACAACAAAATGACAAAGCCTAGGTGTTATGCAAAGAAGTTCTAAGCTAGGTACAGTTATAAGATTTGAAAAATTGGTTAAAGAATGTATAATAGTAATGGCTTGTATTCAGTAGAGTTTTAATAAATGAATGAATGATAGGATATCCCAGGCTAAACCACTTGGGGAGATTTCCATATTTCAAAATCTATTAAATAACTAGAAAGAACCACATGTTACTGTTTTCGGAAGTTTTCAATGGACTGATTTAACACAGATTCTTCCATTAATAAGTGCAATTCTAAGAAGGAAAAAAAAAAGGCCTTTAGACAGCTGAGAAACCTTCTTGACTCTAAGATGTGAGGGTGGGGAGAGGGTTGTTTTGTTTTCAATTTATTTTTTTAAAGCCTTGGTTACTTTCTTTAACTATTATTTAGGTTCTTATGGCCTAGATTCAAACCTTACTATTAATAAAAAGTTTTGGAGAGCAAAGTGATCCTATAATGAGGCTTCACTATTCTAGGAAGAATAAATTGTATTAATAAACGATGGGATCATCAGATAAAAAAAAGTATTTGCCATGTCCCCATCTCATGGGTAGTCATCGCCCATATGAGGCAACAGGGATTTTGTGTTACATTATGGCCACATTGCCCACTGCTCTCTGCTCTGATTCACACAGAAAAAGAATGCTTTACATTGAAGTTCCACATAAAACAAGCATGACAAGGCATACATTGGAGTTTGCTTTTATATCTTAGAACTATTTTGCTCTCAGACTAAATAGCTAGCTTAGGATATGACAGATTTAGAGATGGGCTAGTCTTTGAGTGGGTGTAGGAAGTGAGGTGTAATAAGTAAATTAAATCAACTGGCAGGTGTTAATCCACAGTGCTCTTTCAAATAAAAATTTATCTCAGGATTTAGGAAGAACTTACTGAAGGAATGGCCAATTTAGTTTTTCCACCAGTGTGTTTTACTGTTTCTCACTAATGGCCTCACTATTATTTAAGGAAACAAGGGCAAGGTCCTAGGCTCTAAAATTTCTTTCACTAGAGCCAGTGGAGCAAGAAAAAAATCCTTTGTTTGTTTGTTTTTTTTAAATTTTTTTTTCTCTTTATAGGGTTGCTCTTCTCTTCCTTTAGCACTTAAAAGAAAAGTGGCTCCATTTTGTATCCTGGTTCACATGCCTGTGGATTATAGCATCAAATAAATACATTTTAAAAACATACAAATATGAAGTTACAATGGCAGGCACCCGAGTGTCTACATTTGGTTGCTTTAAACCAAGCTTTACAAGTTACATTTTCCAGACACCCCCAAAAAATGCCAATCAAGATTATTTTTTGTTGCTTTTGATAGAAAATTCTTCAAAGGCTGTTGATAATTGCAAAAATGTTCAATGGAAATTTCATCAAGTTTGTTCAAGATAAATACTTGTATCATTGTATCTTTGTCAGCTTTGAAATCTTTTCTGTTAGTTTCCCAGAGGAAAAATTATAATTTTCATACACATAATGAGATTCATTTTTACCCAGATAATGGGAAAACCAATTGTCTGGTAAACGTTTCCTAGAATCCAGCAGAGAATTGTTTATTTTTAAAAGAAGTCATAAAAATGACCTTCAAGGCACTTAGGTTAGAAAGGTTTTGAGAATGAAAGGTATTCTAAGGAATTATGCTAAACTTATGGAAAGTCACATTTATGAGCAAGAAAAAGGATCCCCGTATAAATCTCTATGAATGTAGTGGACAGAATGTCGAGGAAGTAAACCATATTTCATGTTTCAACATTATCTCATGATTGACAAAATCTTTCTCCAGCTCTAATTAGTGAGGTTAACTTTTTTTTTGAAAGAGAGAGAGAAAGAGGAAGAGTGTGTGAGTCAGGAAGAGGGGCAGAGGGAAGCAGAAAGAGAATCTTAAGCAAGTGGGGTTTGACCCCACAACTTGAGCCAAAATCAAGAATTGGATGCTCAACCAACTGAGCCTCCCAGGTGCTGCACTGAGGCTAATCTTTTTTTTTTTTTTTTTCATTTTTTTATTTTTGAGAGACAGAGAGACATAGAGCACAAGCAGGGGAGGAGCAGAGAGGGAAACACAGAATCCAAAGCAGGCTCCAGGCTCCAAGCTATCAGCACAGAGCCCTATGTGGGGCTCGAACTCACAGACCGCGAGATCATGACCTGAGATGAAGTCGGCCGCTTAACCAACTGAGCCACCTAGGCACCCCTGAGGTTAATCTTGAACTATGTGTGCCTCACTAGATCCATCTCTTGCCATTTACCCAACCTATTATTATATTGTTATTTTTCTAAATAGTTCTGTTTCTGCATAAAGACTTTCCTCTATGTTTTCTTTTTTTTCTCCACTTGGTAAACTTTTATTCCAATGTGATGATTCAACTCAAATGGCTCCTCCTTTGGTAGGCATCAGCCAACATGCCCAGGAAGGCTTGGCTGGAATTTCCTCCTGGATCTTTTGCTATTCTGTTTATATCTCTAATGCAGCAGTTATTTCCTTGTATTATAATTTATTTACCTATTTGCATGCCCCTCCACTGTCTTTAGTATGTGATACTCCTTCATAATTTTTTTATGTTTATTTTTGAGAGAGAGAGAGAGAGAGAGAGACAGCATGCATATGAGCAGGGGAGGGGCCGAGAGAGGACAGAGGGTCCCAAGCAGGCTCTGCACTGACAGCAAAGAGCCCAGTGCGGGACTTGAACTCACAAACAGTGGGATTGTGACCTAAGTGAAATCAGACACTTAACCAACTGAGCCACCCATGCGCGCCTGTGATACTCCTTCAGACCAACAAAATACCGTATTCATTTCAATATCACTGGCACCAGATATGGTGCTTGGCAGTTCTAAACGGCCTTTAGAAATGCCTTAGACTAAATTGATGCGTGACTAACAAGGAAACACTACTCACATACTTTTAAACTAGAGGAACACATATAAAATCAAAAGTGAAAGACAGGAAAGGAGAGGTGAATATTATCTGGGACAAGAAAAACAGTATTAAGATTAAAGTTTCATTAATTCTTTAAAGAGTTTAAATCCTTTTTATAGCAAAACCATGTTCCTATCTGTGTAAAATGGCAGACTGTCAAGTATGCGTAAGGGTTTGTGTGTGTAAATGTGCAAAGCACAGTGAGGTGGAGAGGGAGACAGAAAAACAAAATTTTAAACACACAGCTTTGGGTTTGGAGGAAATGAGAGAAAAAGATTGTAAGAAGCGATGCTTGTTTTCCTAACTCTAAACTAGATAATATCTTCCCTCTACCTGACCAATTTATCCACTTCAAAAAACAAGCAAACAAGGAATTAAAAATCTTTTCTCAGAAGAAAAACTTGCTAACCAAAGATGGGTTGGTAACATTCCTTAGGAGCTGTGGTCTATTACAATGATATATTTGCTGTGTTTAATATAATTATGCCTTAATTACTTGGCTTATTTTTTTTTAGTGGGCAACAATTATAAGCTTCTGTGTCATGTTAACTCTTTTTCCATCGTTTATTTCATCCCATGCTTTTTCAAGTAAAGTTTTTAACATGGCATGTTAAACATAAGAAGTTGCATTAATTTGAACTTCTACAGTGTAGGAATGTGAGGTCCGTGCATTCCGGGATGAACATCAAGTGAAGATGTGTTGATATCTTAGCAGATTCTTGTAATCCTAATATTTTTAAGGCAATATATTTATTTGTTTCTTTTTTTTTTTATTTTTAAAAACTTACATCCAAATTAGCATACAGTGCAACAATGGTTTCAGTAAATTCCATAGTGTCCCTTACCCATTTAGCCCATCCCCCCTCCCACAACCCCTCCAGCAACCCTCAGTTTGTTCTCCAGATTTATGAGTCTCTTCTGTTTTGTCCCCCTCCCTGTTTTTATGTTATTTTTGTTCCCCTTCCCTTATGTTCATCTGTTTTGTCTCTTAAAGTCCTCATACGAGTGAAGTCATATGATTTTTGTCTTTCTCTGACTAATTTCATTTAGCATAATACCCTCCAGTTCCATCCACGTAGTTGCAAATGGCAAGATTTCATTCTTTTTGATTGCAGAGTAATACTCCATTGTATATATATACCACATTTTCTTTATCCATTCATCCATCGGTGGACATTGGGCTTTTTTCATACTTTGGCTATTGTTGATAGTGCTGCTGTAAACATGGGGGTGCATGTGTCCTTTAGGAATAGCATATCTGTATCCCATGGATAAATACCTAGTAGTGCAATTGCTGGGTCATAGGGTAGTTCTATTTTTAGTTTTTTAAGGAACCTCCATACTGTTTTCCAGAGTGACTGCACCAACTTGCATTCCCAAGCAATATATTTATTTTTGAAGAAAATTTCTTCAAATGCATATGTGCACTTCTGTGACTAGGAAATGGAGATTAAATATTCTAGCTTCTAATCTCTCCATTTTATTAAGATGTCCAGAGAGCCTTTAGACAAAAATATTTTCTATTTTAATTGTACTCTCAGATCATATCACATGAGGCATGATATATAATATGGGGAAGCTAATTTTATATTCCTGTAATCTAAAGCTCTTTTGTTCCTCTTTTATGACATGATTTTGAATTGATTTTGAAGTCTTATTTCTGGAGTTGCAAAATCTATTGGATGACCCTGTATGATCTTTCAGAATCACACTGCAACTACTTTTTTTTTTAATTTTAAAGTTTATTTGTTTATTTTGAAAGAGACAAAGACCACTTGGGTGGGGGGGGGGGGGGCGCTGAGAGAGAGGGAGTCTGAGAATCCCAAGCAGGCACCTGCTGCCAGCGCAGAGCCCATTTCAGGGCTTGAACTCATGAAACCGTGAGCCGAAACCAAGAGTTGAACACTTAACTGACTGAGCCACCCAGGCGCCCCTGCAACTACTTCTTTTTAATTTTAATCTTCTGAACTTCCTGTTACTATAGATGATGGCTTGGTTGTAATGGTAAAGCATCTATAGATGAACTATGAACTCCATTCTTTGTCCCAAGTTTTATCATATGTTTTATCACATCTTGGAAGCAATTCATTTAGTGATTCTGCACCTAAGCTATGAGGTAGTGAAAGGAAACTATCTTAGACTTGATTTATTTATTTTTACACAAATCTGGGAAGATCTTTTTCCTCACTGGAAATAGCTTCACTTGATTAAATAAAGTGGATTTTTAGCAGATTCTGTTAATGTGTTTTATGTATACTGATGCTTCTGACAGATAGTAGATTTTGGTTAAAATACAAGGCACCCAAATGTCATATTCCAGATGACCTTTGCAGATTCAGTTTTAGATTTATTTTGTGGGGCGCCTGGGTGGCTCAGTTGGTTAAGCCGCTGACTTGGGCTCAGGTCACGATCTTGTACTCCATGAGTTCAAGTCCCACATCGGGCTCTGTGCTGACAGCTCAGAGCCTGCTTCAGATTCTGTGTCTCCTTCTCACTCCGCCCCTCTGCCTCTCATGCTCTCTCTCTGTCTCTCTCAAAAATAAACATTAAAAAAATTTAGATTTATTTTGTATAAAATTTTCTTATTTAGCGTTCTAAGATAAGCTCTAAACAATGCCTAATATGTAATATACACACATACCTTTTTTGAGGACTACATAACAAATATTATATGCAAAATTAATAATGGGAAATCTAATAATTACATTGTCTAGGAATTAGAAATGAATGTGTATTAACTAATATAGGTAGTAGAGTACAGAACAATTGGCTAATAGCAAAGAGGAAATGAAATAAAAATGACAGAGGAAAAGATGTTGCCAGGGGTTGGACAACTAGCTGTATCATATTTAATTAGATGATATGGTCTCTAACTGTACTTCCATCTATGATAGGTCCAAAAAAGAGACTTATTTTTCAAGAGGAAATAAAGTTAGGAAAAAAATAGAAATTTAAGCAATTATGTACTCATTTATTTTTAAAGAATTAGATCAACTATATTTTCATTTACCTAATTGTTTTACTTTCCTGATATGAAACCAGATTCAGGAAATATGAGTCATGTTGCCTGATACTCCCTTCTGTGCATTATTACCTGCTGGGACACCAGTCTCCCAGTTGTGAGCACATAAAGCTCAGGCAGTAGTTGTTGACAAGCTCTTCCTGCAAGAACATGTGATTCTCAAATGGAAATGACCTAAAATTAAGCTTTCTCTGTTTTGAAAATGTGGAAAATATAAACTCCTTTATGAACTTTAAAATGGAAATATGTTTATTGTCTATTCAAATGGATCAAAAACAAAGATGTTTCTTTTGTCTTTTATTTGCTGTGAATTCTTTATGCTAAATGCTCTACTGGATGCCAGTAAATCTTGAAGTCTGTGATAGACTTTTCCTGCAAACTAGCATTGGTCATTATTCATTTACTCATTAATTCATTTAATTGCCTCTTTCATTTATTTATTTATTTATTTTTGACCACTTGGCTGACACTGATTGTACACTAATCCACCATTCTTGATCACTCTTTTATCTGGACCCAGATCCCATAAAGGCAGACAGATACGAAAACAAATAATGATGAGATAATATAAGAAGTGCCTGAGCACGAGTACATAGTATGAAAGGCACTAATTGAGCTCAGAAAGCAGCTACTTCATCTGCCCTTGGACAAATGAAGAGAGTTTTCACAGAGGAGGGGATACAGAGCTGAGCCTAAAATAATTAATATAAGTTTTCCCAGATGTGCTTTTGAGAGGAGGTGAGTTCTAGTCCCATGGATTTATTTTCAAAGCAGAGAGGTGTTTTGGATTTTTCTGATGTAATTTTATTAGTCTAGACAGCACAAATGACTCCTTGAGCAGTGTATTTAAATAGACTGTCTTACAGAAGATGAGGAAGAGGCACTATGCAGAGTGTGCAATGGAGACCTCCACTTAAACCCTTCCTTTTCAAAGCTTTGATTACAGTTTCACGTTTCCCTATGTTAGAACACAGATGGAGGCTTTTCTCTTGCCTCAGTGAGCTCCATAGCTCCATTTCAAACCATGTACCAGTTAATGACACGAAGCTGCTTCTCTCATACACTTTCTCCTCCTCCTATTTCTATCTTTATATATATAAAGCATATATATATATAAAGCATATATATATATAAAGCATATATATATATAAAGCATATATATATAAAGCATATATATATAAAGCATATATATATATATATATACTTTGCTAATATACTTAGCAAATATAGAAATAATTTATTGTAACTGAAACACTGAGGGTCTTAAAAGTGAGATTTATTGAGCAGGTAGTTTGGTGGTTGATAAAAAGGCAGTCCACACAGTATCAGGTTTTAAGTGTTTAAATAGCTATTCACCTGTCTCATATTAATTTGTTGGCCAATATTGGGATATGATGGTTATAGGGAAAATGTTAATGTTATCCTGAAAATATGATTGTGTCATCACTATCTGCTTTAAGAATTGTATCAGTTCAAATTCCAAAGAAGAAAAACTTCTCGGGGCACCTGGGTGGCTCAGTCAGTTGGGTGTCTGACTTCATTTCAGGTCATGATCTCACAGTTTGTGGGTTCAAGCCCCACGTCGGACTCTGTGCTGACAACTGAGAGCCTCGAGCCTGCTTCAGATTCTGTGCCTCCCTCTCTCTCTGCCCCTCCCTGCCCTTCCCTGCTTGTACTCTGTCTCTCTCTCTCTTAAAAAAAAAAACATTAAAAATAATTAAAGAAAAACTTCTCAATGTTGGGCTTTCAAAACACTTTTTTTTCACATTTAGAGAGAATGGTGATCTCCTAGGAAAACTGGAGTTGTCAGAGAATGAAGACACAAAAATCACATCAGAGAGACAGAATTTTGACAGCCAGAGTCACCTCTTTGCACAGTGTAATTGAAAAAAACAATGCCAACTGGGGATATCAATCAATTCTTTAAAAAATACCAGTGTAAACAAAAACTATAACAAAGTTAGAAAGACTGAAGCAGAAGGCAAGGAATCTATATACTTAAGGACATTTTCTTTTTTTTTTTTAATTTTTTTTTGATGTTTTTATTTATTTTTGAGACAGAGAGAGACAGAGCATGAGCAGGGGAGGGGCAGAGAGAGAGGGAGACACAGAATCTGAAACAGGCTCCAGGCTCTGAGTTGTTGGCACAGAGTCTGATGCGGGGCTAGAACTCACGAGCTGTGAGATCATGACCTGAGCTGAAGTCGGACGCCCAACCGACTGAACCACCCAGGTGCCCCTTAAGGACATTTTCTTGATTTTCCTTTATCAATTACATAGGTTTCCTAACTTTGTATATTTGAAGACTATTGTATTCTTTCTTTGTTGTTTTTTTTAATTGAAGTATAATTGACATACAATAGCCTATTAATTTGAGGTGTACATTATAGTGATTTGATATTTTTATGCATTATGAAAGGATCCCCCAATAAGTCTAGTTACCATCTAACACAATACAAATTATTACAATATCATTGCCTACATTTCCTATGCAGACTTTGTATTCTATAAGTCTATGATTACTTCCCAAATATGTCTTTGTTTATTTCCTAATAATTAGTAAGGCCATAAATGCATTCATATTTTTCTTCATATTCCTGGTTACTTTTTCACCAAAATTATATAAAATGAGTATTTAATGAGATCATAACAGATACTGAAAAATGTGCCCAAATCATAAGAATTCAGTGGAGTTTTGCAAAATGTGAACATATCTATATAAACCTACATACAGATCAAGAAACAGCCTTCACAGTACCTTGGAACTGTTCTCTCTCTCTCTTTTTTTTTTTTTTTTGAGCTTTTATTTTTTATTTTTTAATATGAAATTTATTGTCAAATTGGTTTCTATACAACACCCAGTGCTCCTCCCAACAGGTGCCTTCCTCAATGCCCATCATCCACCCTCCCCCCGACCCCCCACACTTCCCATCAACCCTCAGTTTATGCTCAGTTTTTAAGAATCTCTTATGGTTTGGCTCCCTCCCTCTCAAACATTTTTTTTCCTTCCCCACCCCCATGGCCTTCTAAGTTTCTCAGGATCCACGTAAGAGTGAAAACACATGGTATCTGTCTTTCTCTGTATGACTTATTTCACTTTGCATAACACTCTCCAGTTCCATCCACATTGCTACAAAAGGCCATATTTCATTTTTTCTTGTTGCCAAATAGTATTCCATTGTCTATATAAACCACAATTTCTTTATCCATTCATCAGTTGATGGACATTTAGGCTTTTTCCATACTTTGGCTATTGTTGAAAGTGCTGCTATAAACACTGGGGTACAAGTGCCCCTATGCATCAGCACGCCTGTATCCCTTGGGTAAATTCCTAGCAGTGCTATTGCTGGGTCATAGGGTAGATCTATTTTTAATTTTTTGAGGAACCTCCACACTGTTTTCCAGAGAGGCTGAACCAGTTTGCATTCCCACCAACAGTGCAAGAGGGTTCCCGTTTCTCCATATCCTTGCCAGCATCTATAGTCTCCTGATTTATTCATTTTAGCCACTCTGGTATCTCAGTGTGGTTTTGATTTGTATTCCCCTGATGAGGAGTGACGTTGAGCATCTTTTCATGTGCCTGTTGCCCATCTGGATGTCTTCTTTAGAGAAGTGTCTATTCATGTCTTCTGCCCATTTCTTCACTGGATTATTTGTTTTTCGGGTGTGGAGTTTGGTGAGTTCTTTATAGATTTTGGATACTAGCCCTTTGTCTGACATGTCATTTGCAAATATCTTTTCCCATTCCATCGGTTGCCTTTTAGTTTTGTTGATTTTTTCCTTTGCAGTGCAGAAGATTTTCATCATGAAGATAAAGTCCTCTTTCCCAAGGTAACTGCTATAATGACTTCTAACATCATAGATTAATTTTGCACATATATGAATTTGTTATAAATTAGAATCATACAGAATATATATTTTTTAAACTTTTTTAAAAAATGTTTATTCTTGAGAGAGAGAGAGAGAGAGAGCATGAGCAGGGGAAGGGAAGAGAGAGAGAGAGACACAGAATCTGAAGCAGGCTCCAGGCTCTGAGGTGTCAGCACAGAGCCCGACGTGGGGCTCGAACTCACAAGCCATGAGATTATGACCTGAGCCAAAGTCCGATGCCCAACTGACTAAGCCACCCAGGTGCCTCAGAATATACGTTTTTGCATATGTTTTCTTTCATACTTTGTGTTTGAGATTTATCCATGCTTTTGTATGTATAAATTTGCAATGTATTCTAAACATCACTAACTTCATGATAATTATTTTATCTCTTTTAGAACTCAATTTGACTACAAATAGGAGCATCTTTTTCTATGCATTGTATAAAGTCATCAGCTTAAAAAAAATAAGAGGCAAGTAAAGCCTTAAGATGTCGGGTTATCTTGAAAATAAAATTGTACTGATATTACTACTAATTGGGTGGTTAATATTTATTAAGGACTGAGTTTCCTTATTATTTCTTTATTTTGGATAAATTAAGCTATTTTGTACGTACACCAATTTTCTCTAAGTTGTATGGAAATTTTTATATGTGAGACAGTCGTCATATAACCTAATCCTGTGCCAATTATTTTATTTTAGCTTTAAGTAATACAGCTATTATGCCCCCAAAGAGCAAAATATTAGGTTTAATTTGGGCTTATTATTTATTAATTAGGTTTAATAACTCCTTATAAGCTTGGATTAGTTTTGGTGCCCCTGGTCCAGCAAAAGAGTCAGTAAAAAATGACAGAGCAAAATGGTAAGCTCTGAACCAAACTGATGAAAAGCTCACCAAGTCCTCAAGAAGGCAATAAAATTTCTTAGTGCTAATGGTTTTAAAGGTCATCAAAGCACTTAAGTGCTCAGAGATGTAGTTCTCTCTATCTCCAAACCCACTAGAACGTAGCTCATATTGGGAAACTGGTTGAACAATATTCTATGTCACTACAGGTTTTATTAGGCCACCTAATGTACAGTGATGGAAACTTATATGTTTAAAAGGAAGGTGAAGATACTCCTGGGCACCAAGCCCTAGGTCTAATAAATAGTATGTAACCGTGGGAAGGGATAATCAAAGATAATGGAAGCAGTCTTGATATCTAAAATAGTTAGCTGCATATGATTTTCATAACATCAAAATGTTATAAAATTATTTACAAGTGGGAAGTTGCAAGACACCAAGAAAAATACAAATATCTATTTCATTTTTGTAATATAGTTAGATTGCCTATTTACTAAATGCAGAATATCATTTCCCTTCCACAATAATGTTAAAATAGGAGATTCCTGAACTTACAATAAAATGAGTAAATCCTGAGGATTTGGTGTGAGAAATCCAGTGTGAGAAAGCTAGCCTATATTTATACTGTTTTTCCTATGTGTGCAGTATATTGGCAGTGTTTCAAATTAGGGATGCAAAGGAAATTTTCATTTTTAAGGTTACTTGCAGAGATTTTGAGCATAATCACATTTTGAAACAGAATCTAGTTATTATAATCCCTGTTAATCTTAATTGAATTTTAGCAAATCTGCAGGAACAAAGTTGGAGTGGAGCAAAGTTATAGTGGCCAAATGTTTAATAAGATGGTTTTTAACAACCTGGGAATATCACATCCAGAAATGATATTCTTTTTTTTTTTTTTTTTTTAATTTTTTTTTCAACGTTTATTTATTTTTGGGACAGAGAGAGACAGAGCATGAACGGGGGAGGGACAGAGAGAGAGGGAGACACAGAATCGGAAACAGGCTCCAGGCTCTGAGCCATCAGCCCAGAGCCTGACGCGGGGCTCGAACTCACGGACTGTGAGATCGTGACCTGGCTGAAGTCGGACGCTTAACCGACTGCGCCACCCAGGCGCCCCAGAAATGATATTCTTTATGCGATGTTTTCTAAGCATTCTTCCTCAATGGTCCTAAATTTAAAAAACTTCATAAGAGAAAATAGTGATACTGAAAACAGACATTCCTTTCTGGACTTTGAATACTAAAGATAAATAAAACATTTCTAAAAGTAGGGATTTGAGAGCAAGTGTTTAAATCAGGAAGATGATAAGAAAAATCATCATGAACTTTAAATAAGATATAAATACAACAGGCTTTCCCAGAAGGCTACAATTACTGACTCTTTTGTCAAATAAAGCAAAGGAAAGAGGGCACCTGAGTGGCTCCATCAGTTGAGCATCTGACTCTTGATTTTGGCTCAGGTCACGATCTCACGGTTCGGTTTGTGAGATCTGCACTGTCAGCGCAGAGCCTGTTTGGGATTCTCTCTCTCTCTCTCTCTCTCTCTCTCTGCTGCTCCCTCGCTCTCTCTCTCCCTCTCTCAAAATAAATAAGTAAACATTAAAAAAAAAAAGAAAATCAACTTGAAAGTAGAGAGTCAAGGTTTACCTAGGTGGTGACTGATTAACGGTCAAGGTTTACTCAAGAAGTATTTGTGGAATACAACTATTTTACTTATATTTAACCTAGGTTATATCTCTATCATCTCTCTATGTATCTATCCATTCATTCATTCACATTGGAGTGGACAGTGTCATATTATGTATGTCCTAGCTTGGTCAAGCCTTAATTCTAGGGCAGCTCGTTGCTGCAAATGAAATATTATACTCCAGGAATTGTCAGAGAGTCAGAAATATGCGGATAGAGGTAATTACTGACAGGATTTTGTTACTGATATCATCATAAATACTTCATGTTTTAGTAATGATCACCATGGGCTTTTATTGATGAAATTAAAGGTATTCAAGTGTTTTGTTGGGCTACAATATTTTAGAAACATACCCACATTCATATATTCTGGATGTAAGGATACAACAAACTCTCTATATTTTGCCTTAGAATAAGGCCAAAAACTTGGCCCATAAATTGTCTTCTATCTAACCGCTGATTGGGTGGATTTTACTTGCTTGTTGCTAACAATAAGAGTAACTAATCCTGCTTAGAAGTAATCCTGTCTTCCTAAAATGAGCCTTTCATAAAAGGCAGACATCAGATTACCTAAGAGGACAGACAGCTGGCAGTTCATGGTTTACAGAACAATTTATAAACGGTTTTGGTGCTTGCTTGCTAGTAAATGCTTAATAAATCTTTAGAGAAGTGGCAGAGGTTAGTCTAAAAATGCCTTCATTATACTGTGATGGTAAGGTTATAAGGGAGTATTTTCTTGTAACTACCATTATATACCACAAAGTGTGTAAGAGTTTGTATGACAAAAGTAAGTTTAAGTAAGTTCATAAAAGTAGTGAAGTATTATAAAGAAACACAAAACAAGACAAGGTGAGTGTAACTAGGGTGCATATGGGAAGATGATTTTATAATGCAGTCCACATTTTTATAATGCATTTTATAATGCAGTTCACTGAGGAAATGGCATTTGGGCAGAAACTTGAATAAAAGGCCCTGAGTTGGAAAACAACTATGCACATTCAAGAAACATTGTGAAGACCAGACAGTTTGGGGAAGGATGAGTGATAAGGAAAACATAAGGAGAGATGGTCAGGGAAATAAACAGGGGTCAAATCATATAGAGTTTTGTTGACCGTAAGGTTTGTTTTTACTCTGAATAAATGACAGGTCATTGGAGGAGTATGAACAGGAAGGTATTCTTAACAAACTTACATTTAAAAATTATCTCTCTGGTGGTTGTTTGCAGGATAGATTTTGAAATAGCAAGAGTAAAAGTCATGAGACCAGAGAGGAATCTATTTAGTAGTGTAGGTAAGAGGTCATACAGCCTTGGCATATTGTCATAATGGAGGTACTAAGATTTGAACACATTGGGGATACATGTTTAGGTGAAGCAAATAGGAATTCTTATTGGATTAATGTAGGATATGAAGTTTGTAGAATGTGGAGGGAATAAAAAGATGCTGGAAATTTGCAATACTGTAGCAATAAGAGTTTATTATTTGGGGGGTATGTTTTTATGTGAGGCAATCAGGAATACATGAAGAATGTGAAAAAAAGGAAAATAATCAATGATGAAGGTTGCATTCCTGGCAGTGATGTTCTAAGTGATTTGGATCAACATCCCTGCTGAGAGAAACTACAAAAGCTAGAAATATATGACAAGAAAACAATTGCTTGAAAATCACACAGTGAGAAATCACACAGTGAGTGATTGTGGGCCACGATCTGGAAGAGAAGAGAAATCTAGAGGATTAAATCTAATTTGGGGACCACTTTTCTCTATAAAGTGATGACCATTGACAAAGCAGTATCAAAGAGCCTGAGAAGCTAAGCAGAACTTCAGATGCAGAGTGGGAAACTCTTATGGAGAGTTCAAGATCCATAAAAAAGCGTGGTCCAGATGAACATCCTGGCATTCAGTTAGGACTTCAAGTTGGAGAAACAGTGAAAAGAAAATAGCCCACAGCTTTGAATAGTTTCAATTAAAAAAAGGCGATGATTGAAGATAGCTATTGCCTATAGCTTAGATTTCAAGAAAACAAAATACAACAAAACAAAAATCCATTTGTGAGGAAGATACTAGAGCTCTTAATCGATTTTACAATTTTTCATATATAATGTTCATTTAATGAATAATAACCAGGCATAATAGAAGACAAGATAAAACTGAAAAAGCAAGATCAAAAAGACAACAGGAGAAAACCCACATGATACAGATAATGAACTTTTGAGTCATGGCATTTAAAATATGGTCTGATGCCTTCAAGGAATTGAGTGACAAATTAGAGAACTTGGCAGAGAACTGGAAAGTGAGGGCAAAAAATTAAGAATTATGTAGCTGAAAAACACTATTACAGAACTAATTACAATTAAATTAATAGTATATTAAATATAATAGAGTGAAGAATTAGTGAATTAGAAGATAAATCAAAAGAAAATATTTAAAATGAAGTCCAAACAGACAAATGAAAGACAATTTTATAAATGGTGCAGGGTCAATTAGTTATTCCTGTGGGAAAAATGAAATAAAATCTACTTAATATCATATGCCAAACTCAATTTCAATTGGATTGTAGATTTAAATGTGAAAGAAAAATTTTTTTTAATTTTTATTTATTTATCTAGTTATATGTTTATTTTTTATTTATTGGGAGGTGGGGGCACAAGTGTAGTGAAAGGGCAGAGAGAGAGAGAAATTCTGAGAGAGAAGCAGTGCTCACCCGAAGCGGGGCTCATGTTTTATCTAAAAGGGGACACAAGCTCACCCAAACAGGGCTTGACCTCACCTGAAGAAAGGCTCAAGTTGACCTGAAGTGGGACTTGAACTCACAAACCATGAGGTCATGACCTGAGACGAAGTCATAAGCTTAACCGATTAAGCCACCCAAGTGCCCCAAGAAAAAAATGTGTTTAGACTAAACAATATATAACTTTATGAATTTGAGGTATAGCAATTTTTCTTAAGGGATACAAGAAGGAAAAATCATAAACAAAAGACTAATAAATTGGGCTATATAAAATTTAAGAATTTATGCTCATCAAAAAATGCCATTAAGTGAGTGAAAAGGCAAGCCTCAAAATGGGAAAATATAATTGCAACATAGATAACACATAAGGGGCTTATATTCAGAATATATAAAGACTACTATAATTCAATATGAAAAGACAGGCAAAACAATTTTTAGAAAAATGGGCAAGAGATTTCAACAGCCTTATTAAAATATAGAATATTCATGTGGCCAATAAGCATGTAATAATACTGTGTTCCACCTCACTAGGTATCACAAATATGGAAATTGAAATCACAATGAGACATCACCTCTCATTCAGGAGTTGGTGATGAAAGCATCAAAAATTATATCAATGACAGAAAGTGGTTCTAAGGATATGGAACTTATACAATAAGAAATGTAAATCGATAGAGCCACTGTGGGGACCTACAACATAAAAGGAATAAGTGAGTTAAGAGATTCAGATATTTCTGTTTCCTTGCTGTAATTCTAACTTAAACAATTATTATCTCTAATTGCAATGCCATATGCTCAAGAGTAGCTACCAAAAAATTAAAAAACAAAATTATTTCCCTCCTCTACAGAAATTTATGGTCTTGTTATATTACTAGAGAAATACACAGACATAGGTAGGTGTCAAGCCACTTATAAACAAACTTAAAACAATAAGCAAAATTGTATGTGTGTGTACATATGCTTAGTTATGTAATACCTACAATAGCATATGGTAAATTTTTAATAAATATTTATGTAATGAAAGCATGAATTCGTAACCCATGTGTTGCTAGGTATTCTCTTAAAATACCAAAATAGAATTAAAAACAAAGAAAATCTGAAAGGATAACATAATGGATCAATAAAATTTGCTGTTATTGTCCCCAGAATCAATGAACAAGAGAAAGATGCAAAAGGAGATAATGTGTACATTGATCTCTATTTTTTTTTTCTTGTTTTCCAGGGTTTGGGAATCTGGTTTATCAATATTGTGTGTGTGTGTGTGTGTGTGTGTGTGTGTGTGTGTGTGTTCTACCAATAATATTATTATGCTAGTTACTGAAACAATAGAAATCAAGTGATTTTAGTACTTAAATGTTAACTATTTTCCATATTTGGGTTATGTGTTAATTATGAAGGTCATTTGTAACTGCTTCTCTCCAGATGGTAGGATTAATCAAAGAATGAACAACAAGAAATGTTTTCAATAAAGTGCTGTTACACATGAACAGCAAAATGGCCTTTCAAACATTTTTTATAGGAAATAGATTATTGTGTCTTAAATTTGAATAGTGAAATATTGATGATCTTTTCTTATAAATTGTGTTAGCTTGCAAGGTTATGCCACTTCTCAGTTGATTTATAACGGAAACATTCTATTACAATGTTAATTTTAGTGCACTAGTTGCTTCTTATTTGCTACTTTGGGGAAATGTAAAAAATTCAACAATTTTAAATCTTCTTTTACTATGCATATTATATTTTATGCATTGGAATGTAAGTCTAGTTGAATGACTTTAAATTTTATTATTTTTAATACAGCACTGAAGAAAATTAACAAACATTAAATGCTCCCAATATTCCAAATATTCTTGTTAGACTACAAATTCAGAGATGAAAGATTGTCTTCTGCCCTTTGGGAATATCCACACAAGTAAGTTAAAGTATTTTTCTAGAGTTTTCAAATCTTTTCAAAAAAAGCTTGCATTATCTTTATTTGGTTTAGTAGGAATTGAAGGCAAAAGCCTTGTTTTGAAAACAAATTTAAAAGGGATGGATGTATTTTTATCAACTGTTAGAAGTTCTGTTTGCTCTGCTGAAATAAGTTGCACATTTTTTTTTTGTCTCATAAGTTTCTTTTGTTTTGAAATCCCCATGTGTCTTACCAGCAGTAAACTGAAACCAAACCAAAAAAAAACCCCAGAAAACAAGAAAGGAGGCTTACATAAAACTGAATTGTAGAGCATCATGCAAACAAAGAACTTATTTCAGTGAGTTATTCAGACACAGCTTAGGCCATATTATGTGTAATTTCAAACATTAAGTAACTATAACTGCCTGTAAAGGCAGATTTCAAATGTTTATAAATAAAAATTACTATGTTGGACGATAACTGAAGGAGAAATATAAGAAAACCATAATCTTTCCCTTGGCAACATCTTTTCTAGACAACACAGGTACTCAAATTTTAGATTCTAATTCAATGTTTTCCTTTCTGACCAACATCCTCTTACAGCTCTGTAGCAATTACAAGATAGATCCTCCAGAGTAAAGGCAAAGGCAGAGATGAAGTTCAAGTGCTTCGTGCTACATTTCCTTGTCATAGGATTACATATTGATCTTCAGAAGTGGATGTGGACACTAATCATTACATTGTAGGTACCTTTTTCTCCCCTCTTCAACCTATTCAGCATGCGGCATGACAGGGGCAGCTCCCCATATAAGCCTAGTTATTCATTCATTAATACATAGAAATGATCATTCTGTATTGGTCACATCACCTCCAGGAGAATTTGTGTGATTGTGAACATTCTAGTAGGCTTATTCCTTTTATTTGTGGTTCCTGGGAGATGTTGTCAAATTGTAATTTTGTTGTACTTAATTTCCTTATTGGTGATCTGTAAATAAATGTCCTAACCTTGGGTTTTCTCCTCTCAGATTTAAACATAAAAATAGGCAATGCTTCCTGCTTTTCAGAGGATAAACAATAAAATACATTTATGTTCTCTATATTACAGGATATTATTGTTGTATATGCTGAACCAGATTCTCTGAAGGTCTGTTATAGCTTGTTTTAAAGATAGGTACCTTTGGAAGCTGTTTGGGTTTTCAGTATTCCAGGACCAATTGACTATTACCCAAATTAGATGAAATAACTAAGAGAAAGGGACTAGCATTATTTGAATAACTGCTGCAAAACTAAGGATTTCAGTTCATCTGATTTAATTCTCAAAACAACTTCTTGAAGTAGAAACAATTACCCTCATTTTATTAATGAGGAAACTAAAACTTAGGTCAGTTACAGGTCAGGGTATAACTAACATTGCCTTAGAGCACTGCTAACTAACAGGGTATAACTAACATTGCACTTAGATCTAGGACTCCCTTTTACCAAAGTTCTTTCTACTCTGCTATGCTATCTCTCTTGCCCTGAGTCAAATATCATCTGGAAAATGCATTGGATATGTAGAATTTACATTGGTTTATTAGAATAATTTCCAAAGAAAAACAATTTTTAAGGCTACATATCAAGATAGATCTTTAAGTGACTCAGTTACATCATCTATTGCATTAACAGAGAATTGTCTTGGTGGTGCTTTCTGCCTTAAAATAATCCTGCCTATTAATATTTCAAAAAGGTTTGTCTGTTTCTGAAAACGAGATTTGGAAGTGAAATGTGATGGGTTTTCAAACCAAATTATGGAGTTCACTGGAAAGAACAGTTAAGACTGGATGCCACATGTTGTGGCGTGAAATGTGTTGTGTTCCCGCCCTCCTAAATTCATATGCTGAAACCCTAACTCCTGGTACCTCACAATGTGACTTTATTGGGAGACAGGGTCTGTAAAGAGGTAATTAAGTTAACATGAAGTCATTAGGGTGGGCCCTAATGCAATATGACTGGTATCCTATAAGAGGAGATTAAGACACTGACACATAGAGGGAAGACCACGTGAAGATATAGGGAGAAGACAGCCAGCTACAAGCCAAGGAGAGAGGCTTTACAAGAGTCAATGGTGCTGAAACCTGGTGTCAGACTACTGATCTCCAAGAAATAAATTTTTGTAAAAGCCACACTGTCTGTGGTACTTTGTTTTACAGCAGCCCCTAGTAGACTAATATGTCATCTTATTTGGTACTTTAAGAACTAAGTTTTTGCTGGCTCACATTTTCAAGAATATTCACTTGGGACTTATTTTTAAAATATAGAAATGATATG
This sequence comes from Panthera pardus, assembly GCF_024362965.1. Classification (NCBI taxonomy): domain Eukaryota; kingdom Metazoa; phylum Chordata; class Mammalia; order Carnivora; family Felidae; genus Panthera; species Panthera pardus. The sequence goes on along the minus strand of NW_026527002.1, from coordinate 34,945,096 downwards.
AGATGGAAAGAAAAATGAAATTAGTCATAAATAACTACGAGCAGTCATGTTTGTGATGGTATTAAAGAAATACTCTGGATGTGATATGAGAGCTTAGAATCTCTATCATTAGGTTGGATGAACTGTAACAGTTCTGTGTACTCTATTGTTAAGAACATGAAAGAACAATTAATTAGAATGCTGCAATTATACATTGGTAGTCAAGTGTCTGTAAGATTTGAAATGAAGACAGTGAAGAAATGTTTTCACCAACAAGCTGACCCAAAGTATCCAACATCATTGGGCTCACCACTGCTTTGTTGTAGGCTATTAAAGAGTTCAGTTAATATGCATATTTGTTGTGTAGGTAGAACAACAAATTAGGTTTGAATTATTCATTAATATGATAGTAGAAATTAATTTAATAGATTGTATAGCTAATCACTTAGCCAGTTCTGTGGCAAGTGGACACATGAGTTTTAATGGAGAATGTATGAAAGCTGAACCAGGGACAGCATATACTGTGGGTGGGTGTGGGCAGAAGAAGGGGAATAGTAAAAGAAGAAATAGGCATACAAAGAGAGACATAGCCCACAAGCGAAAAAAGATGATCTGCTTTAACCTAGAGCTGGTATTATATAAAAGTATGACAAGAAATGTGGGCAAGTTTGTCATTTATAAATTGACAGTGATTGCAGAGAGGTGGCGATGGTGATAGACATCTCTCAGGCACATAGTGGGCAATTGAGTCATAACAGCAAGCCTAATAATATGATTGTGCACCTGATATCAGCCATGCCCTGATTTTGGAATTAAAACATTTCTAGGAGAAAATGTAAGGTATATGCATATCCCAGTTTGTTTAGGGCATTCTTTGTTTTCTCCGTTAGTCCCCTGGTCACTACAGGTTGAACCAAATGAAATTGTCCATTTGAATATTTGACCACTTTGACATATAAAGACAACAATTTTCATGTATATTAAGGTAATATTAATAAAATCTCCTTTGACTCTCAAGAGTGTCTACATTTGATAAGTTATATGGTCATTCTAATTTATGTGTGGTATTTTTATCTTTCCAGGGTTGTCTGGTAATGATTTTCCTTATTTATTTTATTTATTTATTTTTTAAAGTTTATGTATTTATTTTGAGACAGAGAGAAAGCATGCGAGCAGGAGAGGGGCAAGAGAGAAAGGGAGAGAGAGAATCCCAAGCATGCTCCATGCTGTCAGCACAGATCTGATGCCCAAAGCAGGGCTAGACCTCTGGAACTCTGAGATCATGACCAAAACCAAGAGCCAGACACTTAACTGACTGAGCCACCCAGGCACCCCACTTATTTCTTTTAACTGACATCCATGATTTGTTATATTTAGAAACATCTTTCCTTTTTGAAACACATGCACACAGGCACAAGCACATACACGTACAGCTGTAGTGAGAATAGAAACCAAGAAAATGAGCCAAATTCTTCCACCACCAAATATGAGACCAGTAACAAAACAATGTATTTGTATTAAATAGGTGTTGGAGATTAAGGAGTGCACTTATTGTGATGAGCATCAGGTGTTTTATGGAAGTGTTGAATCCCTGAAACTAGTATTACACTGTATGTTAACTAACTGGAACTTAAGTAAAAACTTAACAAAATAAGAAAATAAAAGATGACCATCTTAGCTTGCAATTTTAAAATACTGCTTAAGTGTTATCTATCTTTTTGGAGGGAGAAAATAAATATATTTTAAATAAAAAGATAAATTTCACTATGTCCTTAGTTAGAAACTGATCATATTTCTTGCAAAAAGGAAGCATAAAGATTTCATTCTCTTACAACCCAGTAGAACTCCTTACACTAAATTCAGTAGATATTGGAACCTCTCCTAGGACCATGACACAGACATGTAATAATTAACTTTGTCAGATGGCTAGCAGCTGAAACCAATAATACAGCAATGCAGACATGTACTACCTCTCATAAAGAGAATAGAAACTTACCTAATAAAAAATATAAAATCATTTTTACAATCACGATAAATAACCATTACTGCTTCATGGTGCTTTTACTTTAGTTATTCACTTGTTCTAATATATATAAAATAATCAATAATCCAAACTCCAGTGGCCGAAATTGAATTACCAAGCCCCAATAAACATGCAATCTATCCTTTACTTCCAGTATTGCTATTTCTTTCATTATGTGATATTTTTTTATATTTGTTTATTTGCCCTTTATTTATCATCAAATATGTCAACAAGGGCAGGGAATCGCTTTTCAGTTAAGGTTAATGCCAACATTTCTCTCCTTAACTAGTATTAAAATATGGATTTGTTTTCTCAAGAGCAGTTGTGCCTTACTTACTCCACTAATCATTGTGCTGCTGAACTGCAAAGAATGGAGAGAGGGTTTGTTGACAATTCTCTACTGCAAAGGAAACTCAAATCCTTGAAAAATGCAAAAATGGAGGCATCTGCAAAGAAACTGTTAAAACACAGCAGTCTACTGTTATGTGTGTGTGGGGGGGGGGGGGGGACTTTCATTGCATGTTTTTAGTGCCCTAAGCAAGTTTACCTTTTATTAGAGATCCCTTTGGGCCTAGCTATTCTTTTCTTTTAAAAACTGAGAGTTACCAGACTGATTAAATTTATTAGCTTAAACTTAGTTTTTCACTTACTTGCTCTCTGATTATGGAGTTATTCTTAAAATTTTTTTTTTCCAACATTTTTTATTTATTTTTGGGACAGAGAGAGACAGAGCATGAACGGGGGAGGGGCAGAGAGAGAGAGGGAGACACAGAATCGGAAACAGGCTCCAGGCTCCGAGCCATCAGCCCAGCGCCTGACGCGGGGCTCAGAGCCTGACGCGGGGCTCGAACTCACGGACTGTGAGATCGTGACCTGGCTGAAGTCGGACGCTTAACCGACTGCGCCACCCAGGCGCCCCTGAAGTTATTCTTTATAAACACATTTGTAAATCCTAAATGTAGAAATAAATGCACTCATCATTTCTTAGCCACCCAAGTGGAATTGATAGCATACACACACACACACGGGCACACTTTCATGCACAGAGAAATTTAAATACCAAACCTTGAATGAGACTATGCTGTATATGGTCAGAATTAGACCTTGAATGGCATAGTTGGGTACTAAAAACTTATTTGTGTTTCCACAGGCAGCACTACTGTTAAGTAATAAAGTCACTGGTTCATACAAAGTCCATTGAGAATTAAAGACTAATTCATTTCACAATGATTACTAAGTAGAGAAGACAACATGAGGAAAAGTAAAATGCATAATGTATGTAACTTAAGAAATGTACAGTTTTTAGTATTATATGGGGGGGGGGAGCCTAAAACAGTATAGTACAAGACATCGCCATGAAAGAAAAAGAGAAGCGAGGAATACTTAAAATGTGGGCATAGTTTTTCATCTTTACCCTCTCGTCTGACTCTTACATACTGCTTTCACACCTTTTAGTGTCTTCCTCATTTTCAAAACGAGGTTACCCACGCTGCACTCAGGTTGCCCCTCTCTGAAAACCCATCTTGGGATACTCCTTCCTTCTTTTTGTCTTTAATTTATCCATTCATTCAACATATATTCTTCCCTGAGTGTCCCTTTGTGCCAGGCAGGTACTAAGAGATACTGAAAAGAAAAAGACATAGTTCCTTCATGCTAAGAACCCATAGCTCATAGTGGATGCCAACGTGTAATCAAGTAATTGGAAACATGTGAAATATAGGTATATAGACAATATACAGTGAGGGTACAATTGCTTGGGAAGTAGTGTGTGGGGACTCTAGGGAAATAAAACCAGATGTGAGCTCAGACTCCTTTACCTTCTAGCTGTTGAATTTTAGCCAGTCCTTAAACCTGTCTGATCCTCCATTTCCTATTTGTAAAATGGGAATAATAATGCCTGTCTTGCTGTATTGTTGGGTGGGTGAGAGAAAATGCATGCAAAGCGCCTGAAATTTAACAGATACTAAGAAACAAATGCTAGGTAGTTCATATTCAGGGGAGGCCTGGTCTGCCATGTCAGCAAGCAGTTCTGAATGCTCCTTGTGTCTGCTAGAAATTCTTTAAATATTTTAAAGCAGCAGAATGACAGGGTCAGAATGACACTTTAGAGAGATTAGTTTGGCAACAGTGAACGAAGAACCTGGAGATCAGAGACAAGTTAAGAGACTATTGAAATAGTTCAGGCATGAAATTAAAGGACCTGAAAATAGAGGATAGAAGGCATCCCAGGTGACTAGATTGATAAAATGGAAAAGATTTTGCAAGGGAGAAAAATGGCACTTCATCTTCAAAAGAATGGGCACCGGTATCCCTTCAGGGAGAAGGGAACCAGCATTATCTTACACCTAACAGTTGCTCACATTAAATTAGACATTTTAGGCATTTGAACTCACTAAAATATTCCAGTAATTCTATGAGTTATGCATTGTTCCCTCATTTTTTAGATGAGAAAGCATTAGTAAGTTAACTTGCTCAAAGATGTGCAGGTGGAAAATGCTTGAGTAAGCTTCAAATCCTGGTCTTTTGCTGCTAGAGTATATGAGCCATCCATTATCACACTAACCTGCCTTAGAGAGCAACAGTGAACATTCAATAGTCAGTATTGGGAAGTGATAGTGATAAAGGTAACAATAGGAATTGAACAGGAAAGAAGGTGTTGGGGACACAGAAGGCAATTTACTTCCTCCCCCAACAACCCCTCTAATAGCCACGAGTGGAAAATGTAGTGCTCAGCTAGTGTCAGGCCCTGTCTCTGCACTCTCCCGCTGGGCCTCCTGCCCACACCTCCCACGTGTATGCACCCTGGTCTAGATTCTCACGTCACTACTCTACTTGAGGAGTGTGGTTAAGAGGCATACTAAACATGTTCCTCACAGTTGAAAGTTAATCAAGATTCCTCTTAATTTTGATTCATTTTTAAGTTTTATTTAACTCGAAAATGGTATTCATATTGATGAGTGGGTCTCAGGCACTAATTGATATCAGTATTATTGTCTTTTTTATTTTTGCACACAGAATACTTTTTGCATGAATTTTTTTTTTTTTTTTGTTCTATGGGTCTTAAATAGTATTTTGGCTAAAAAAAAAAAGTGAAGAGCATGAAACTTTGACAAGCTGTCAAATCAAAACAAAACCTGCACTAAGCTCATGATTTTTCACTGGAATACACAGATCAAATCTATGTCTTCCAGATCACCTACCTTAATCATTTGATAATTTACCCTATTCTCTAAGAGAGTTTTAGCGAAAGCAGTTTGAGCTGTTGAGTGCAGAATGTTTGAGAAAAGTCCACATTTATAAATAACAAATAGGAGAACTGGTAGACCATAATAAGAAAATGAGAAAGAAAAGGTTACATATTATATTGAAAAATATCTAACATTTAAGGCAATAACAGTAAAGCCTACTTCTCCTTAGAATATTAATCATAGATATAATCTTACTTGTACTTGCTTGACATTTGTATAATTATCCCAACTGCTATAAAAAAAATCACCTAAATAGAAAACATGCCCATGTTATGAAGTCATAGAGAGAAGAGAATAAAGCATTGTCTTCATTTCCTTATAACGTTTCACTAGTTAGATATCTTAACAAAACTCTGACAAAACTCTTTTGTTTTTATGTTTGTTTTTCAAGGAGAGACTAAACAGCTACTAAGTTTTAAAAAATGGTATCAACTTACTGGAATGATAAAAATAATTCAGCTATTCATCTGGCTTTTAGGTAGGACCATGTCTGTATCATCCCAGATAGATGGAAATGTACGCCTAGATGTCTTGACTTTTATAAGTAATTGTATTTCATAGCCTCCCTGAATGAACAGACCCTTTAAAGGGGGGGAAAAAAAGAAAAAAATTATTATAGTCTAAATCTCTCCTATTGTAACCTATGTCCACTTCTTTCATGTTCTCCTAGTCACCATTTGTAAGTCATAACGTTCACACTTAAAAACAAGTGACCTTTACTATGTGATGAGTTGTCCTTTGTTTTTCTAAGTTTACTTCTTTTTTTTTTTTTTGGTAATTTCTGCACCCAATGTGAGGCTCGAACTCATAACCCCAAGATCAAGAGTAGCATGCTCCTCCCACTGACCAAGCCAGGCTCCTCAAGTTGTTTTAATATAGTAAATGCTCACAGACCAGGAAAACGGCAGTGTGCACAGGCTTCATCCATAAGGGGGCAAATCAATATTTCTTGAACAATTGTTAAAGTTTTTCCTGCTTTTTTATTTCTCCTAAAACAATAAGATTGTTTTGTTATGTAGGTACTACATTGTTTTATTTACAATGAAGCATTTTTATACCCTTATCCCTTGGCTTTTTATGGTTTATGAGACAAAACCTTTTGCTTCTTAATGGTTCTTCCTTAAGGTAGTTCTTCTGATGCTAGCATAAAGAGACTTTTTAAAAGGGACTTTCACCAACAAAGTAACTGTTTTTGTTTATTCCTGAACCATCTTTGAGTTTTTATGTGGGAAACTAGCATTGGAGGATAAGAACAAATAAGAGAGATAGGTGGTCAATTGTGTAATGTTAAGATGCAATTCTCAGGGACTTTCTTACCAGGGCCTCATTCAGTCTAATAGAGAAGCAAAGCTTAAAGACAAGGTAAATCTTCAGAAAGAGAGAGAAAATCTGAAAATAGTTCTGGTACAGTTATAAACACAAGAATATGAAGGATATATAACAATAGCCCTGTATTCCTACATAATATTAGGCTTGACATTTTCATTTTTCCCCATTCATACTTGTGGTAATCTATGGCGTTCCAAGTTTTTCAAAGCAGTACCCTGAACTGTGGTCCTGACTCATACATGCTATATATCCTCCTAAGTACCACTTCTCTCCCATGCTAGCACATTGATTTACATAACTAAAATAGCGACATTTCAAACAAATGTTTAGCAAGATAGCTTAGCAAATTATATTAGTTCACTACAAATTATCATAATGTCATTAAAACAATGATTTTGAAGTCCATATATCAACATTAAGATATGGTAACTGTAGGATATTGGGTGTGGGAAGAACCAAAGCTTGGAGTTACACTGTAACTAGTATCTTACTGTTTAGATATAGTAATGAAAACTGTCTTGAAGATATATACCCAAATGATAATAAAGATTGCCTGAGGGTGATAGGATTACAGACTATTAATTTTCTCTTTTCCTTTCTAGATCTACTGCAACATAGCCAAGTTGCATCTATAATTTTATAAAGTACTTGAATGAGAAATTTCTCATCACTTTAGAATTTAAAATATTTTAATGATAAATTTCTCATAATTTTATAATTTGCAATATTTTAATTGTCATTTTCTCAATCACACACTGAAGTGAGGAGAAACTAAAAAGGAGGCAATTATGCAGAAAAGGTAAAATTTAAAATAGCCATTTGAGGGGTGCCTGGCTGGCTCAGTGGGTAGAGCATGAGACTCTTGGGTCGTGAGTTCAAGCCCCACAGTTGGGCATGGTACTTAAAAAAAAAAAAAAAAGGAAAACTGAAAATAAATAAATAAATAAAAGGCCCATTTGAGGCAGTTATTGAAATGTGGAAAGAACATTAGAAAAGAGAGCAGCAAGGTTAATGTGGTCCGGGCCTTGATGTGTACATGTCCGGAGGACAAGCCAAAGTCCTGACCTGGCTGGCACATGAGACTGAGCTACGGCAGCAACAGGAAGGCAGGTTGTGGGTCAGGTGCTCAAATGAGCCAGGAAAGAGTGCTGAGCTGCCAGGTGTCAGAGAAGCAGATTAATGCAACAAGCCCAAAAGGAAAGTATCGGTACAGCTTTTAACGACTTACTGCCACGGTATAAGCAGGAATCTGAACTGGAGAAAACGCTGACTCCCCTGTTCCACTTTCTCTAAGAAACGGGCATTGCTCCGGGGCAGGAGGTCATGGCGAGGATGTGATCGCGCGGGACTCGCAAGCAGGTCCTGCGTGAGGCGGTCCCCCACACCCCCTCCCTGCAATGTACTTCCGCTGGGGAATTTCCACAGCCGCCAGGCCTTTTGGAGGATGCGGCCTGCGGGGAGCTGCCTGGACATCGGGCAGACGCAGGTAAGGCCTCTGTGTGAACGTTTAAGATTTGGTGAGCGAGTGTGGAGATATTCTGGTCTTGAGGCTGCCGCTGGCGGCGACCAACGTCGTAAGGAACTTCCCTTATTTATCAAACCTGCCACCTGCAATCCGGGGTGGCCTTCCTCTTTCTTCTGTCCTCCTCCTCCCCCACCTAGGTCTTCGCGGTTGCAGATCCCCCGAGAAGCTCCTGGGATTTCGGAGCAACACCGGTGGAGGGCCAGGGAGGTCAACGCGTGGTGGAGGTTGACCCGTTATTGAGGAAGACCCCAAAGGTTCCCACAGTTTAATGGACCCTGGGGTACTGAGTCCAGACTTGAGAGAAGTGTCAAGTGTTCCCTCCCAACCTCTCAGGAGGCCTTGGCAGAGAAGCCTGGGGGCCTCTGCCAAAGGCCTCAGATAAAGGGATCCAGAGACAAAGGTGCCCGGGCTACAAATGCAAATATACAAAGGGTATGACCGGCAGAGGGCGCTGCGTCTTTGACTGCTAACCCCGCCCCTGCTTCAAATACCGCAGTGCATTGACTGTGCACTAAGTTGCGCTTACCGAGGGCAGCTTCTGCCATGAGACCGGCCAGGTAAACGGCCTTTTTAAATTAACCATGGCCAGGCCTGGAAGATCACACAAAGGTCTTACCGGGAGCTGAGCATCTCAGATGGCCTCAAATGGTGAAGGTTACAGATGCCATCATTGGAGTCTGGTGCTGCGGAAATTTTTTTTAAAAGTCACACAAAAATTGTAACTTTTAGAAAGGTGCACACTGTGTGTGTGGGGGTGGGGGGTGGGGGAGGGGGTTAGCCAGAATAGGGACACTTACTTATTCACTATTCAGATATGAGTATGGCAGGCTCATTTCCAAAAATATAAAGAATTTATAAAAGAAACCCAGAGAAAATGAATGACTTGTTGAAGAGAATTAAAATCAGTTTCTTTTCTCTGCTTCCCTGGATTAATTTAAATCCGCTTTGAAGTTTTACTTATATTCACTGATCTACCATTATATGGTTAGATCTTCTCAGTTGCCTTTAAAGTATTTAATCATCAAGGAAAACATGTATGAAGTTAGGAATTTTACTCTTAATTATGAATCATGTTATCCATTTTCAAAACTAGGTCCCATGGACTAATTCTATGAAAACCATGTGAAAAATTGCTTAAGGTTTTCATGACTCAGTTTGCATTTCCAAAGACATTTCTCAAGAGCAAGTTCAATAATTTGAAAGCCATCTGTTCCATACACTGAAATAATGCAGCCAAAGCAAAGAATTGAGAAAAAAAAAAAAAGCCCTGTATTCTCCCTGTAGGAAAGAGAAAAATGAAAAAAAAAAAAAAAGTAATGGAATTTACCAGAAATGTTGAGAACCCTTATTTCTGACAAAGAATCTAATTGGAGAAACATAACACATTATGTCTACAACCACACATTAATTAATACACCATTTCAAAGTTGTGTTTAATATAAGTAACTTGGACTCTCTTTGACCTAATATGTTTATTTTCTAAATCAAGAGCCATGCAGTTTAAAATACACAAATGAAAACAAAAAACAAACTTTGATCTTGTGGGTCAATTAAAACTGAAAACCATGTGAGAGGCTAAAGAATACCTATATTTGCAGACTTTATAGTTTAATTATTTTTTGATCATTATTAAGAAACTATCTCTCAGAATAAAAAAAAAGAAAGCCTGTTAAGAAAAATAATCATATGTTATGTAATAGGTGGGTGGTTCTTTAAGAATGAAATAAGTCCAAAGTGTTGTCAGAAGAGGGAAGAATTCTTAGAGCACTCAAGGTCTCTCATCACCCTAATTTTGCTTGGTATGTCATTAATTAGCACTGCAGCTAAGAAAATCCAGTTATTTAAGAGAATGTTTCTCTGAACAGTCAATGAAAGAATATTTTAAGTGCATTTGTAAAACTAATGATAACCTTCTTTGTGGACAGAGAAAATTTATTCATTAACAAGTTATTATTGAGTAGCTATTATGTATCAGATACTATTATTCTAAGACCCTTAAATACAGTGATGAGCTAGATAAACCTGCTTCGAGCCTACACTCCATGAAGAGGTAAGGATTAATCGTGGACAAATAACTACATAAATATAATAATTTCCAAACTACTAAGTAAAAGGAAGAAATTAGATTGAGATAAAGTATTACTGGATGGAAGGGTAGGAGAGACTGCTTTATAGAGGCTGACCAAAAAAGATATCTCAGGAAGGGACAGTTCTAAAGATATTTTAGAAATGGACTAAAAAAATAAAATATTGGTGACTAGAGGTTAGATGTGAAGAAGAATTAGAGTGACACTTAGGTTTCTGGTTTAAGTAATTGGGTAGAGGACTGTGTCATACATCAAGTTAAAAAATTTATGAAGCAAAGTGGATTTAGAGGAAAATACTAAGCTAGGTTGTGAATACAAAGAATTTGAGAAGGCCCACCCCTACATTTTTAGAGCCTATGGCAAGAGTACAAATGGAGGCACACATGATCTGTTTCTAAATATTTAAAAGTTTTGAGCCAAGCTAAGGAAATGTTTAAAAAAATACATCCTTTCCACTTTGAAAAATATACTTTTTCATATTTTCCCTAGGAAAACTTTTTATTTCTTGTCTCTTTTTATCTTTTTTCCTTTTCTGGGCTACACTTTTGTACTTGGAATTACTATCATGATGTTGAATTGCACTCAATGAATGATTTAACGATTGAAAGTAGAATATAATTCTGTTTAAAGTATGTCCAATTTAAATATAAAATTCATCCAAAATTTAAATTAAAAACAAAAAATAAGGAGCGGCTAGGTGGCTCAGTTGGTTGAGCATCCGACTTCAGCTCAGGTCATGATCTCACGCTCCATGGGTTCGAGCCCCATGTTGGGCTCTGTGCTGACAACTCAGAGCCCGGAGCCTGCTTCAGATTCTGTGTCTTCCTCTCTCTGCCCCTCCCCTGCTCATGCTCTGTCTCTGTCTCAAAAATAAACAAACATTAAAAAAATTTTTTAAAAGCAATTAAAAAAATGTTTTTTCTATAATTATGAAAATTATAATTCAAAGTATACTAAATGAATATAAAATTTAAAATAAAATTATTAAAAAACTGAAAATTTTAGGAATTTAATTAGATATTATTAAACATTTTTATGAAAAAATGAACTATTGTGCTTATAATACGCTGTGTTCATTTAGTTGTCAACAAAATTGGTATCACGTTTCATGCAAATTTGTCTAGATCTACATACATATAGACAGTTCCTCAGTCCTCATATGTTACTGTTTCAAATACCATGCTAATTCCTCAGAACCTTTAGAAAGAGAGGAGAAAAAAAAAAATAATTGCCCATCCTGGAAAATTCTTCTCCTTTAGATATTCTGAGGTAGGGTTTTACAAGATAATTAAATTGCCCTTCTTTTCCCTAACTACTTCTGTAATTTAGTTCTCCTTGTCTGAAATAGCATCTGTCTCTCACTATAGCAGAAGAACATTCCAATGCCAGTTGCCTTTTGTTTCGAGGGCAAGAAATAGAGATTTAATTCCCAGGGGAATGGCTTCTCTGGTCTGGATGTAAAAATTGTACTAAGTTTTTGAGGTATCTGTAGAATATCTGGCTAAAAGTTTCTAGCAGGAATTAATCCTTAGAGCTTTGGGTTAGATTGAGAACCTCTGTTTGGGAGCCATGTTGGGTGTTAGTTGAAGACTTGGGTAAAAATGAAATTACTGAGAATTTACAGAATAAGAATAGAAAGAGTGTGAAGGAACAATAGAGAACACCAAAATTAAGAGAGCTTGAGGAGTAGGCCCTGACAAAAGAGTAATGAAAGATTTAATAGAAAAGTACTGGCAAAATCTGCAGAGAGAAAATTGGTGAGGGTAAGAGTTTCAAGGAGAGAATTGGAATGTATTTGTTCCTTAGGCCTTATAGCTATGAATATTAGTGATAGCTCCGAGTTTCCCCTCAGGTATTTTATCTGTCTACCCTTTGAAACTAAGGTGTAAATCAGGTCAAATTTTAAATAACTTTCAGCCTGGGGAAATTTGTACAAGCGTGGTGCAGTAAGCGATAAATTATTAATATAAAAGATTTCTGAATGTGTCAAGATGAATAGAAGAGGACAAAAACATCTTGATTATTTCCTTCTTTTTTTAATCATGAAAAAATCTAGTTACATAAAGAAATTACTAGGCTTTCATTACATAAAGGATATGAGATAGTACTATAAAAATCTGATGCATCCCCCAAGAGCAGAAGCACTTAATGACATCCAAGTGAAAACCAGATGACAGTATTAATTTATGGCCAGTTGGACACTCATGCTATCAAAATATTACTTAATTAGATGGCCACTTCCATCTAAACTCCTTGGATTGTAGCATTTTCCATTTCCTCTTTTTTAATGACAGTGTCATTGCATCTATTGATCCCATATTATCTATAAAAATGTAAAATTACTGTGTGACCAAATCATAAAATTTCCTACTAGTTTTATAACTCTAAATTTAAATTTGAATTCTATTAATTCTCATTATTTTGGGTTCAGATTCAGTTTTAAATTAATTAAGTACAAAAACACAACTAACAAAATAGAAGTAAGCCCTGTTTTTTTTTTTTTTTTTTTTTTTTTTTTTTTTTTTTTTTTTTTTTCAGAATTGGGTTACTGTGATAACAAATAGATTTTTTTTTAAGACTCAGAAGTTCAGGAGCACCTGGGTGGTTCAGTCAGTTAAGCATCTGACTATTGATCTCAGCTCAGGTCATGAGCTCATGGTTTGTGAGATGGAGCTCTGTGTTAGGCTCTGCACTGACAGCACAGAGCCTGCCTGGGATTTTCTCTCTCCCTTTTTCTCCACCCCTCCCCTGCTCACATGTGTGTTCTCTCTCTCAAAATAAATAAACTTAAAAAAAAAGACTCAGAAGTTTAAAAATCCATATCTTTTTCAGTGTAGGACATAGCTAGATTAATGCTACCAATGACATTCAGGATCTTATTCCTGACATTATTGAAAAGACAAATCTATGCAATACTTTGTTTTCTAATTTTACATTCCTAACCTTAAATGAATTTGACCTAATTCTGTTTTGACAAAATTAAACAATATTTTTTTTCTAGAAAAATTCTAGAAGTAATTGCTGTTATGACTCAGATGGTTTTTGTTTTTTTTTGTTTTTTTTAAGTTTATTCATTTTTGAAAGGGAGAGAGACAGAGTATGAGCAGGGGAGGGGCAGAGAGAGACGGAGACACACAATCAGAAGCAGGCTCCAGGCTCTGAGCTGTCAGCACAGAGCCCCACGTGGGGCTCGAGCCCACAAGCTGTGAGATCATGACCTGAGCTGAAGTCGGACGCTCAACTGACTGCGCCACCCAGGCTCCCCATGACTCAGATGTTTGCATTATAAATAATACAATCAACTGATCTTTTTAAGAAATCTTTGCTGGGATAACAGTTACTTTGGAGAATAAATTTATGACCCATCTTGTTATGTAAAATCTTCACAAGCAAAAATTAATTTTCAATAACATAGTTTTTAGTGACTAGTATATGTAAACATCATGGTTATAGTTGAACTTCATCACTGCAACATTGTGTCAAGTTTGTATAAACACAGAAATGGGATGGCAAGAGCCTTCAAAATCCCTCCATCTCCAAAACTGGTAAAAAATCCATACTCTGGGTGGGAGACTGTCCCACAAAATGGTATTTCTTGTTTTTGATTAAGCTAAAAATATCAACCAGAGAATTTTCCTGGTAGGTTTGTAAAAAGGTTGTATTTCTCAGACTAAGACAGAAACCAAATGGGAATTGAAAAAATAATAGAGGGAGATAGGAAAATAACAAAACCCATGCTCACAGCATGCTGCATTTGACGTTTTCAACATTTATCTCTCCTAACCCTTATTTCCACTCTCATTTTTCAAAAATTCCTATAACTTTTTACCATTAGATATATTTCTCTGGCCGCAAGTGCCATTGCTCACCTTGTCAATTTTCCAGTCTTAATAATATGTGCAAAATATATAATGTCTTACTTGAAATATATCAGTTGCTTAATAAGAAATAGTTTTATTATCAATATTTCTTCCTAGTGGGGCACCTGAGTGGCTCAGTCAGTTGAGCATCTGATTTTGGCTCAGGTCATGATCTCATGGTTCATGAGTTTGAGCCCTGCATTGGACTCACTGCTGTCATCATAGAGCCCACCACCCACCCTCTTTCCCTTCTCTGTCTTCCCATCCCTGGATTGTGCTCTCTCAAAAATGAACACCTCTAAAAATTAAAAAAAAAAAAAAAGTTCCATTTATTTGTTAGAAATCCCTCTCTCCAGATTTCCCCAGAACCTTTGATGGTGTTAAAAGTATTTGTTTAAATATACAGGATATATCAATTAATAAGGCTATGTTGAATAAACATAAAATATAAGAAAATGAAATCAGAAGTATAAAAATTACCCTCAGAGAATTGAATGTACCTTTGCAATATAAAAGCCTTTATGTAGAATTCAGTGATGAAATTCTGTATCTTTAATCTACATTTGTTCATTCCATTACCCTTTCACTCAACAAATAGAAAATCTTCTCTTAGTATCTTATGACTTCAAATAAGTATTTACCATTCACATCACATAGGTTTACCATACTTAAAGTGAAATTGTTTGAAGAATCCTTGCCAAAAACTTCTTTCCCCAAATACAGATAATCCAAACACACTTGGCTAAGCAGAATAACAAGAATCAGATGCACACAATTTTTATTTTTTAAATAAAAGTGCATGAGTAAAGGTACAATTTCAGCCTTGTCTATGTCAAAAAAGGAATGTGTGTTTATCAGTGAAATTTTAACATTTTAAGCATTTGCTCTCTCTGAATAATTGGACTTACAGTAACAAAGAAATTACATAACTCTTTATTGTAAGACAAAATAAAATCACAGAAAGAAGTTTTACTCTAATTTAATTAACCTTTCATGTTAATATTGGCTTAAATCATTTTTTCAGGACAGTTCATGAATTTTCCATTTTTATTTAATTTATCAAGAGGGTAGTGTCAGTAACACTTGGAATTATTTTGATTGAAATGTATCTTCTTTGACTATATTTTAGATGAACTATTTTTATTTAAAAACAGAATTTATTTTCTATCTTACATTAAATAAAAGACTGTATAATGGGGGAAAACACTGAATAAAATAAAGTGGCTGCATAAAGAATTTGACGCTACAAAGATTATAGTACAGATATTACTATTATCATACTCTCAACGAAAATAATGAGGATAGGCCCAAAGGTGGCAGTTGTTGACAGGTGTTCACAAATTGTGCAAGCCAAAAAGCAAGTGAACAAATGTCATCTGAATTAGGACATAGAGAGAGAGAGGAAAGATATGTATAGGATGCTAAGAGGCACATAAATTCATCTCTGCAGATTTATTGCAAACTTCATGAATTGAGGGCATTAGGAATCCCTAAAGATCACACTCAAGGAAGTTTTAAAATAGCTTGGTTGACTGAAAATCTGTTTAAGAAGTAGTTGTACCTCTGGATTCCCTCCTCTTTCGCCAACAATTCAGACAATCCCTCCCCATCCCAAGAGCAAAAGATTACAGTTTTGCTCTCCAGAGCATTTGAATCAAAAAGATTGTGCATCTTCAGACAACAGGCATTATTAAGTATGAGGTGCTATGACAAAAATTCCACATAAAAGGCAAGTTCCCTCTTTCTAGTCCCTTCACTACTTGTTTCATAGAACATGGTAGCAAAGGTTATGAGCAAGTGAGAGGATTCCTTTCTGGGAAAACTGACCAGTGCAAAAGAAATGATCCACAGATAGTGAACACCCATTGAAAAGCCTGTCCCTGTTTCATCATCCTGTAGTAAAGTCCACACCCCAAGAGGCTTTATCCTTAATCATAAAGGGAGGGTCAAGGGTCATCCTTCACTGAAGAAAGTCTCTAATATTTAAAACAACAACAAAAAACATCCCAACAGACAAAAATGAAATTGAAGAAAAAGACAATGCAGACAGCAGGAGAACCCTCACAAAAATTATAATTGATATCCATAGATAAGAGGAAATACAACATACTAGATGCTATGAAAGAGTAGGAGAAGAATAAAGAAGAGTTCATTAACATTAAATACAAGACACTTTTATTTTATTTTATTTATTTATTTATTTATTTATTTACTTATTTATTTATTATTTGTTTATTTATTTTGAGAGAGAGAGAGAGGAAGCACACATGTGCACGCACGAGGTCTCTCCATGATCCATCTACACAGGCACAAGTTGGGGGTTTAACTCAAAAAGTATGAGTGGTCTGGGCTGGCGGGAGGTCTGGTCAGAGCAGTTGCCATTACCTGAGTTTGGGTTTCTTATGCCTGAGTTAAGAGGTAAGCCAGAAGAAAGAGCCTAAGGAAAAATGTAAGACAAAGGTTAATGAGTACAAGGAAGTGGACAGTAAATGACAGGTCTTGGGTTCTAGTTGGTGACAATGATGGAAGAAAAGGAATGTTTGCCTTTTTTTGAGCTTCATGATGTGTGTTTGAACTTTTTCTTCTGTTGTGGGAAATTTAAAAATAGTTTCAACAAATGAAAAATCAGAAAATAGTCAAAATTAGTTATTTTAAAATATCTGGATAGACTTCTAGTAGTAATGTAACTATGTAAATCAACAACTATCTAGGGGCGTCTTGGTGGCTCAGTGGGTTAAGCATCTGACTTCAGCTCAGGTCATGATCTCGCAGTTTGTGAGTTTGAGACCTGTGTTGGGTTCTGTGTTGACAGTTCAGAGCCTGTAGCCTGCTTCAGATTCTGTCTCCCTCTTTCTTTGCCCCTCCCCACTTGCACTCTGTCTCTCTCAAAAATAAATGAACATTGAAAGAAATTTAAAAAAAAATAAAACCAAACCAAAACAAACAAACAAAAAACAACTGGCCTTCCTTCTTCTCCTGGAAGTTATTTAAAAACAAACACTATCACAACTCCAAATTCAGCTAAAGGAGTAGACAATATACTCCCCGGGTGTTGTGTTAGAAGTAAGGGTTGCCAACAGAGCTGAAATTAGGCAGAAGCTGTGCAGGAAGAAATGAAGCTGAGAAGCCACGGAGAAAGATCACAGCATTGAGAAGGGCCAGAAGCAGTGCATCTCAGAAGGTACTAGCACAAAAAAGCATGTTGGAAAGAAGGACTCTATGAGTTACAAAATCTCTACTTTCTGTTTTTTAACATCAAGTTGAAAACGGGTGAGCTGAGCTGGCACAAGATGTTCCCTAGAACACAGTATGATTTTGAGATGATGAGTATATGAGGCTATAATAAAATCACCTTGACAAACTTTTTTTTTTTTGCAAGGTATCTGTAGTTTCTTAGGAGAAAGAGAGAAAAGAACACTTGTGTGTCAAGAAATCCATTATTCTGAAATGCCCTCTTGATCCCTTGTGTGCCTCCCCTAAAACTTGCAAAGAGGTGGTTCAGAAAAACCTTGTCATTCATGGGTAAGGAAATAAAAACTAAGCCAGCATAGATACAAAAATGATGTAAGAAAGAAAAGAGTGATTAGTTATTAACAGCATATTGAACAGAAAAAACGTTGCCCTGAGCAAATGAAAATTATGACCAGGTATATTGCCATGATAAGGAAATAGAAAACATTAATAAAACAGTCACACCTTAAAAGAAATCCATAAAACAGAAATGCAAGAAGCAGAAAAAAAGATGATATAACAATAGTAGGAAATGGTATGTGAACAGGCAAAACAGGAAAAAAAGTAAAAGAAATACAATAAATGAAGAAAATGGAAGAAGCATTTGGGAAAGTAAACACTGCAGACATCAGTAAGGAATATAGAAGAAGGAAATTATACAAACAAAATAAAATGGTATATAGGAAGTATCAAAATTTTTACAAAGAAAATCATAGCTAAACAGATGGCAAAAGAAATACCACCAGATCCATGATTATAATCTACAAAAAAAGAGCAAGAAAGTAAATGTACAGAGAAATGTAATAAAATATAATTTTTTAAAAATATGGAAATAAAGCATGTCTTTTGAGTAGATATTTAAATGGCACACTAAATATCGGAGGAGAACATGACTTAAAATGGTCAGCACAAATATATTGTAATAACATTGCAAGTCTTCAAATACATGGAAATCAGCAGCGAGGCAAAAAGATCATTTATCAGGATGAAACATTTCAGTTGGCCTCATATTTCTAACAAAACCATTGGTGATATAGGATAAAGAGCAAAGAAAACAATATTGTCTAATATCCTATGGTCAAGAAAAATAAGGAAAGGATGAGGAGGAAGAGAAGATGTGTTACTTTTATTATTGCTCTTAGGGAAATAATATTGTCTACAAAAATAAAAGGTTAAGGGAACTAGATAAAGGATTACATTTTAATTACAAAGGTACTCTAAAATGAAAAGACAAACCATCCAAAATATTGGAAGTAAATGCAGGGGCGCCTGGTGGCTCAGTTGGTTAAGCGTCCAACTTTGGCTCAGGTCATGATCTCATGGTTAGTGGGTTTGAGCCCTGCAGTGGATCTGTGCTGACAACTGGAGCCTGGAGTTTGCTTCAGATTCTGTGTCTCCCTCTCTCTCTGCTCCTCCCTTGCTCTCACTCTGTCTCTCTGTCTCTCTCTCTCTCAAAGATAAATAACCATTAAAAATTTTTTTAAAAAGTAAATGCAGAAAACATATCACATAACAAAATCTTACAATTATAAAACAATAAATAATATGAAGGAAATAACAAAATAGCTATTACATCGATAAATGTAAATAGTCTAAATTCATCTGTTAAAGAATTTCAGATTGGATCACTAAACAAAAATCCAACTCTGTTTTGCACAATAGATTAATTTAAAACAAAGTGAGTTTTAAAAATTAAACTAAAATTCTAGCAGGGAAATTCAATAGCAAAGAAGGAGGAGGAGAAGGGAGAAGAGGAGAAGAAGAAAAAGAGAAGGAAGAGGAGGAGGAAGAGGGGAGAAAAGGAAAAACCAAAAGGGAGAGGGATAAGCAAAGCAGTAAGAGGGGGGGATGGGTTATAGTATCAGATGAGGTGAAATTTAGGCAAAAAAATAAAATAAAATAAAATAAAATAAAATAAAATAAAATAAAATAAAATAAAATAAAATAAAATAAAATAAAGCATTACATAGACCTAGGAAGGTGAATTAGTTAAAGAAACACTGGGTACGATAACAGATACTATCCAGATCTCAGAGATTTTGTTTGCTTACTGACTTAAGAATCTAATGTAGTTGTACCTGATTAGATGATTCAATGACTGACTTTTTCCATCTGCAACTCTGCCACCTTTAACAAAGTGCCTTATTTCACTGGTTGTTTTAGTTGCCCCATTTTCTGCCTCTTTCTACCCCTTTTGTTTTGTACCATTGCTATAGCTTAAATGTTTCTCCATATCTTTATTTTATAAAATTCTGCTTTTTGTTTTGGAAGTCATACTCCCAAACCTCCCCATCTCTCTTTTTAATTTTGTCTTTTTCTGCCTAAGAGCATAGATTTTTTAAGATTTCCCTCTGTTTTGGTTTTGGTTTTGGTTTACTATTTACTAAATCATGAACTAACTTCTGAAGAAAAGTTATACAGTGGGAAAAGTTTCTGAATCTTGGTAATTTTTTATTCTACCTTTACATTTAATCAATAGCTAGTATAAAATTCTAGGGTAAAATCATTGTCCCTCGGAACACTGAAAGCACTGTCCCACTGATGAGTTCAGTGGCAGTTTGTACTCATTCTTTTGTAAGCATATTATTTTTTTTCTCTTTGGAAACTTGAGAGATCTTGGATTTGTCTTTTTTGCTTTGAAGGGTTATATTTCTTTCATTAAGTTAGTGCCTTTTTACATTCATCCTGATTAACACTTGGTAGGTGATTTCAGTTTCTACATTTAGAAAGTTTAATTTGTTCTTGGACACCTTCCCTGATTATCCCACCCCAGACTAAATCATTTCCCTTGATCTGAGTGTATCAGATTTAGCAACAAGAAGTCTTTAATTACCTTAGTGAAAACTGAATGATATGGTCAGAAGTTAGAAGTCAGTCAAATGAGAAATAAACTGGAGAAAAAGAATAGTGGACAGAGGGTGAAAGTATTTCTTTTTTTTTTTAAGTTTATTTATTTCAAGAGAGAGAGAGAGAGAGAGAGCATGAGAGGGGGTGGGGCAGAGAGAGATGACGAGAGATTCCCGAGCGGACTCCATGCTGTCAGTGTAGAGACCTACTTGGGGCTCTAGCTCACAAACGGTGGGATCGTGACCTGAGCCAAAAACAAGAGACAACCATGTAACTGACTGAGTCGCCCAGGTGCCCCACTTTTCCCCATTATTAATATATTAGTATGGTACATTTGCTATAATTACTGAACTAATAATATTGATAAATTCTTATTAACTGACGTTCATAATTTATTCATATTTTCTTACTTTATACCTCTTGTTCTTTTCAAGCAGCCTGGTTAATATTGAATTACATTTAGTCATCATGTATCCAAATACTCTTGGATATGAGAGTTATTTAGACTTTGCTTGTTTTCTTCTTTCCTTTTTTTTTAATTGGCAATTTCATTGTTTTTCTTTTGTATTGAAGTATAATTGACACACAATGTTACATTAGTTTCAGGTGTACAGCATCGTGATTGGGCAAGTCTATATATATTATACTATGCTCACCACAAGTGTAGCTACATCTGTCACCATACAATGCTATCGGTGGCTATCTTCCCTATGCTGTACCTTTTATTCCTGTGATGTATTCATTCCATACTGGAAGCCTGTATCTCTTGCTCTCCTTTACCCATCCCCCCCTACCACATTTGTGTGTGTTTTTTGAATAGGTCGATGAATTTGTGAAATGCTTTATTTATTTATCTATTAAGAGATTTAATGAATTTTAAATACTGATAGGAAAAAGCAGGTGGGAGCAGAGACAGTAGATGGAGAGAAGGAAGTTGACAGAGCAAGGTATATGAGATGGTAGCAAGTGCCTTGGAGAAGAGATAGGCAAGAACATTAGGTTTTCTCTAAAATTGTTATATTTTCTTTACAAAAGTCTGGGTTTAATATAAATACATTAAAGGAAACCATTTTATTTAGAGTCACATGTGTGCAGATGCATATACACACATTTTCACACATTACACAACAATGCCAATTCTATCCAAAGTGACAGGTGGAATTTAAATAAATGTTCAGGGAAAGTAATTTGCTTACATTGGGAGTATATATAAAACATTAAGTATACCCATTAATAAAGCAACGGATAGAATGTTTCTGTCATCACAAGACCACCTGAGCTAGCCACCAGAGTTCAGACTAACTTTTTTGTAACATCTGATTTGCTACTGTTCAAAAATTCACTCTTTAATGATTCAAAGCCCAGAAGTAATTAAATAGAATTTGGAAGAATCCTAATACAACTAAAACATGAGTAATATTTGTCTCTCTGTGAATTTTATTTAACAACTCATTTAACATTCTTTAGGCCCTTTGTAATAATTTTAATATTGCTCTGCTTGAGGCCCTGTGATAAGAAGATGGGGTCATATGATGAGAAAAATCTTCCTCATCAGGTGAAGTGGCAATATACAGGGACCCCCATCCAGGCGCAGACTGTGGACTTGGTTGGTATAGTTAGCATTTGTGGCAGAGTCTACAGGGCGGGAAAGAAGAGCCTAGAACTGAAGTTCTGGACTTAGGGAACTATTAGTTAAAAAGAAATGCTAAGAGAAATTCTCAAAACATGTTGACTCTAATAGATCAAATGAACTCTTTATATAAAAATAAAATGTAACATGGGACGCTTGGGTGGCTCAGACTGTTAAGCATTTGACTCTTCATTTTGGCTCAGGTCATGATCTCGTGGTTCATGGGTTTAAGCCCCGCATCAAGCTCTGTGCTGATAGCGTGCAGTCTGCTTGGGATTCTCTCTCTTCCTCTCTCCTGGCCCTTCCCCCACTTACGCTCAAAGTCTCTCTTGCGCATGTGCTCTCTCTCTCTCTCAAAATAAATAAACATTTAAAAATAAATAAATAAAAATAAAATGTAACATAAAGTGTTTCTTTCACAGAGAATTAAAAAGCCAAAAATTATGGTAATTTTAAATTGTTTGTGATTATATTTTGCCTGTTGGCTTCTTTGATCTTTTTTTCCTAGCATTGTGCTTACTGCTTTATTCTTATGCAATATCAGAGCTTATTATTTAATATAGGAAAAATTCAAGGGAAAAAACATTGTAACAAAATTAAGAAATTATAAAGCATTAGAAGTAATTAGAATAATAAAGATACCAAATGCAAAAGCTGAAAATGAGATAAAACAACTGAGGACTCTAATTGATAATGGTTTGGTATGATTCTAATACCACAAAGAAATAAAAGCAAAAGCCAATACACTTCTTTAAGCAAGTAGAATTATAAAATGTTAATTTTAGAGAGAATAATAAAGCTAGTAAATCAATAAAATTGTAAACTCCTGAAAGATATAAACTTATGGGAGCAATATAAAAGTAAGAATAAAAGTAAATTTAATTTAAAAACTCAGTCAAATGGTCTCTAAAATTAAGAATAAGAGAGGTACAAATATGCAGGAGCTAAGATCGTTTAGGAATGCCAAGAGCCAATACTCAAAGTCCTTAAATTTGTAGTTAGTGGGGTCTTCAAGTAGCTGGGCAGGTGAAGGGGTTGAATTCCTGGCCTCAAGGCATGAACAAGAGTTCTTCAGATATATATAGAGGAACACAGACTATCAAGTACTTCAAACTCAATTCTTGCAAAGACAATAAAGAAACACATTTTAATAGATATAAATCCTATCAAAATCAAATCTCTTATTTCTCCATTAAGTAACTACCAGACACAAATGTTTTAATTATTAAAGAACAAAAATGTTTATTTAGCCTAACAGATATTAATATTTTTCCTTTATAAGCTCCAATTCTTTAGGAGACAATGAGTTAACTACCCTAATGTTTCTCAATATTATATCCTGAGCACTAGTTGAGACTAGTTAGTGGGCCATAGGACAAATGTTCAGCAGTCCAAAGCTGAGCCCCGTGTTTTGGCCGTTAAGAGCCTGTACCCTACTTACATTACATAGTGTTACATGGTATTTTAATAGTGCATTTGGGACTGCCTATCTCTTAAAACTTCTGCTAATATATTGACTTCTTGTGGCTGCTAAATAAAGTTGTCCAAACTCTACTTAGAAATGTTCTAAAAGTGATTATATTTCTCTCCGAAGGTATTAAATCATAGTCCCAAGTTCATGACAATTTTGAAAACTGCTGTTCCTTCTGATTCCTTTGTAACAGATTACTCCCGATACAATCGTCTAGACTTAAAATCCTTAAGTGGAAGCAACAAAGCTGTTTCATTTGCCATTATATCCTTAGCACCAACCATAATCCCTAGCACTTAGTAGATAGTGAATTAATACTTAATTAATAAGTAACGAATGAACAATTAGAAAAAGTCACATTGAAAAATCTTACCTTCTATAATTGATGCTGATTGAAAGCCAGTAAATATATTGAGTAATTCTTTGTTAGTAATGTTATAGTTTTAAAAAGTACAATCCCATTTCCTTTTAAAGGTATTAGCTTTGTATTATTCCTACCAAAAAAAAATTTGTTATGTTGAAGATGTTACTCCTAATGCTTTGATCCTTGCACTATGTTCCATTGTTCTTTCTAATTCACTTCTCTGCATTTAACAAGGCTGAAGGGCAGAGAGAATCTGGTACCAACATTGGTGCATCCACTGTCATACTGGGTGTTGATTTGGGGAAGGATTCATTGCCTTTATATTTAGAACTGAGAATCAGTTACAGTCTGTGCGTTGAGGACCAACTTGGCAATGACATATGGAGTATAGGATGGTTGCTTAACTGTAGCCTGTCACACAGGACCTACAAGCAGACCCATGGTCTGATGTGTGATTGTGTCTTTTGGAGCCAGTAAGATAAGCTCTTTGGCTTCATGTTTCTCCTTTCTTTAAAAGAAGATTTGTAAAATAGCACATTTATCAAAATACTCGGGTCTTAATAAATGTATATTTAAAATGATTGGCAGATTGTTTTTAAGTATTAAGAATAAATGCAAGAAATGTTAGTATTGACGAGAGTGAGTATAAAGCGAATTCATTGCTTGGCAAAACACATTCCATATTCAAAATATCCAAATTTACCAACTCTATGGGGAAAGAGAGGGTTCTAGAAAACTAGGTGTTAGGAAAGAAACTAGCTAATGAATTATTAAGCAAGTTTTATATATTATTTATAAAATCTGTTCTAAATTTTTTAATGTGCATCATTAGGCTATATTTTTTCTTCTTTTTATCTTCCTTACTTTCTGTACCTGACAATGTTCTGTCAAAACTTTTCAGAAGTGTCTACTTTGCTCCTTTTCTTTCAATTTCATTTTCCTCACATGTTGTTTAAATATTTCATAGTAACAGTCCTGTAGTTCCCATATCCATGAGGCTTAATGAAATAGTGTTTACCATGGTATTATATTAATACCAATCTGGTTTTCTTCCTTTTTTTCACCTCACTAATGCTTTAATCCTTGACAAACATACGTGTCAAACACATGTCTGCATTATTTCATAATATTTGGATATTTTTTTCCTTTGCTGAAAAACAAGTTCCATAAGACCATATAAAAAGGGGTTTGGGGACTCTCCATTTCTATCTGTAGGGGTCTCGTTGTTTGAGAAACAAACACAGGGGAAAATATTTTTATAAATACTTTGAGTTTCAGCAGTTATCTCTGCTGACAGCAGGGGATTTGGAATGGGTGTCAGATGACCTGTTGAGTGGGGTTTCTGAGCCTGGATTCTCTAGAAAGCTAGAGAAATTTTCTCTCAAAAGTTCTACTTTCTTCACGAATTTCAATTACACAATACAGTGTTATCAACTATGATCACCATGTTATATTTTAGATCCTCAGACTATTCAACTTATAACTGAAAGTTTGTACCCTTTTACCTACCTCTTCCTATTTCTCCTATTCCTTAGCCTTGGAAACCACTTCTACTCTCTCTTTTCTGTGAGTTTAACCTTTTTTTGGGGGGAGGGGAGGAGGGATTGTTGTTTGCTTAGATTGCATATATAAATGATCCCATGCACCATGCAGTGTTTGTTTTTCTCTGTCTGGCTTATTCCACTTAACATCATGCTCTCCAAGTTCATCCAGGTTGTCACAAATGACAGGATTTCTTTATTTTTAAGTCTCAATAATATTCCACTGTATAAACAGCACATTTTCTTTGTCCATTGATCCATTGATAGACATAAGGCTGTTTTTATATCTTGGCTCTTATGAATAATGGTGCAATTATGGGAGTACAGACATCCCTTTGAGATAACAATTTCCTTTATGTTGGACATATATCCAGAAGTGGAACTACTGGATCCTATGCAGTTCTTTTTTTAACTTCTTGAGAAACCAGGCTGTTTTCCATAGTAGCTACAACCAGTTTACATTCCCACCAACAGTGTACAAGGGCTCCATTCCACCACAACCTCACCAGCATTTATTATCTATTGTTTTTTTTAATTATGGTTTTATTTATTTATTTATTTATTTATTTATTTACTTACTTATTTATATGAGAGAGAGAGGGAGAGAGAGAGAGCATGTGTGAGTAGGGGAGAGGGGCAGAGGGAGAGAGAGAGAACCTTAAACAGGCTCCACGCTCATGAGGAGCCAGATGAGGGGCTCGATCCCATGATCTGAGCTGAAATCAAGAGTAAGAGGCTTAACTGACAGAGCCATCCAGGCACCCCTGTTATCTCTTGTCTCTTTGATAACAGACATCCAACAGGAGGGAGGTGATATCACATTGTGGTTTTGATTTCCATTTCCTTATGATTAGTAATGTTGAGCATCTTTTCATGTTCCTGTTGGTCATTTGCATATCATCTTTGAAATAAAATATCTATTCAGGTCTTTTGCTCATTTTTTAGTTGGGTTATTTGATTTTTTGCTATTGAGTTGTAAGCATTCCTATATATATTGGATATTAACTCTTATTGGATATGTGGCTTCAAATAGTTTGTCCTATTCCATAGGTTGTCTTTTCATTTTGATAACAGTTTCCTTTGCTATGTAGAAGCTTTTCAGTTTGAAGTAGCTCACTTGTCTAATTTTGCTCTTTTTGCATTCACTTTGGTATCCAAATAATCATTGCCAAGATTGCTGTCAAGGAGCTTACCCACTATGTTTTCTCCTAGCATTTTCACATTTCCAGGACTTACATTCAAGTCTTTAATCCATTTTGAGTTGATTTTTGTTTATCATGCAAGATAGGTGCCCCATTTTATTCTTTCACATATAACTATCTAGTATTATCAAAAACTTTTGTTGAAGAAACTATCCTTTCCTCATTATATATTTTTGGCATGTTTTTTTCAAAAATTCCATGGGTTTATTACTGAGATCTGTATTCTGTCCCATTGATCGATGTGTCTGTTTTTATGCCACTACCATACTGTTTTGATTGCTACTGCTTTGTAATATAGTTTGAAATCAGTGAGTGCCATGACTCCAGCTTTGTTCTTTCTCAAAATTGCTTTAGCCATTCTGTCTTTTGTGGTTCCAAACAATTTTTAGGATTATTTTTTAATCTCTATAAAAATGACATTGGAATTTTGATAAGAGATTACATTGAGTGTATAGATGATTTTGGGTGGTCTGGATATTAATTCTTTTGATCCATGCACATAGAATAGCTTTCCATTTATTTGTGTCTTCAATTTCTTTCTTTAGCATCTTATAGCTTTCAATGTACAGATCTTTCATCTCCTTAAACTTTATTCCTAAGTACTTATTCTTTCTGATGATACTGTAAGTGGGATTATTTTCTTAAAGAAATGCTTTATGATTTATGCTTATTGATTTTGTTTTATGCAACTTTACTGAATTTATTTATTCTAACAGTTTTTGGTGGAATCTTTAGGATTTTCTCTACATAGGATAATGTCATCTGCAATAAAGGCAGTTTTATTTTTTCCTTTCTAATTTGGATGGATTTTATTTCTGTTTCTTGCCTAATTGCTTTGGCTAGAACCTCAAGGACTACGTTGAATAAAAGTGGTGGGGGAGGGCTTCCTGTCTCATTCCATGTCTTAAAGGAAAAGTTTTCACCTTTTTACTGCTGCACAGGATATGTGGGCTTGTCATATATGGTCTTTATTATGTAGATGCATGTCCCCTCTATACCCAGTTTGTTGTGTGTTTTTTATCATGAATAGATGTTGAATTTTCTCAAATGCTTTTCTACATTTGTCAAGATAATCAATAGGATATGAAATGAATGGTTGATCTATTCACTAGGATTGGAAAGACACCACTTTGTGTGGTAGTAGATATAAAATATCTTAAGTCACTTTTTGATACAGATATGTTGTTTGAGGTAGAAAAGTGGAGATATCAAGGTGGCAATGTTACATGTGTTTGGAACTTATAGGAGTGTCTGCACTTGAAACATTGTATTCTGACTTATGTACGTATGAATAGTAACTAAAGACTTAGCATAAATAGACAAGCAAAAATGTGTAAAATGAGAAGAAAGCCCATCATTGAGGGAAGTGAAACTGAAACAATCTCTCAGTAGAAGAAGATGAGCCAGCTGAAAACAATCAAGTCATCTAATTTTAATATTTAACTGCTATGGTGCCATAGTGGCAGTGCAGATGATAGATCATTTATAAAGTGGACTTTATATTTTTTTTATAAATTGATCTGTGATATGATTTCCCAATTAGACATTCTGGAAAAAGAGATGGTTGGTGATCATTCAACAAAATGTACTGAGTATTTACTGTTTACCAGGCATGAAGACACAGGCTCACTATGTTCACCTTTAATAATTCAGTAGGAAAGTAGAAATTTAAAAGCTAGTCAATCAGTAATCAACATTAACTGCCATCATAGAGTTCAGGTGCAATGAGAAAGGCAGTTGTATTATGAATGATCAAATAATTGCAAGTATAAAGAATATAAGTAGAAGCTACAGAGAAGCATCATATAATCTATCCAGTTTGAAGGATCACATAAGTGAATTACAATAGATGGTGAGGAATTCTGTGTTAGAGGGAAACAGAAGGTCCTGGCAGGAAGAAAAGCACCCAATCCAAAATAAAAGTAGGTACTGGTTTGTAGATATTTGGAGGAGTTGTAGATTTTGAAGATCATTTACTATGAATCCAAACAAGAATAAACTATTAAGATTTGTCTAGATTGGAGCAATACATTAATAAAAATAGATACATAAGGAAAAAAGAAAGTAAAGAAACATTGAAACAAAATATTTATGAGAAAGATTAAAAAAAACTTGCCATGTATTTCAAGATATATTTCTTTTTACCTTCAAGACTGTTCTTTTATGGATAGAAATTTGTGATTAATTGAAATCATGCTAAATGTGAAAAACCCAAATTACCAGTAGTATACCTTTGTTCTGTCATAGATCTTCAAATGTGTAAAGGTAGCATATAAATTCAAAATCTATGTAAATAGAACGGTCATGATGATATCTATAATATTAATTAAAACCATGAAAGGGGGCAAACTGACCAATTTTTAACTTCTGAGTGTGTATTTCAGAAACTGTTCTAGTTCAGCCACTTGAGAGTTTGAGTTACTCTTTATTAGTATGGGAGTCATTTTTATCCATACTGTAGGTGGGATAGACCTACAGAATAGGTCTTTAGTGTTCACACAAAATTCTCTCAACACTTTAGTGCAACTTCATTGAATTAGTATTGCTTGGCTCTGATTCTAAAATAACTTTTAGAGACCAAATCACTTGTTAGTTCTAAACTACAATGTATGATTTATGATTTTAATTTCAAATTCTCCATTGTTGCAAAAGAAAAGGTGGAAAAATTGCTTGTCCCTGTGTCTAAATCTAGAATATTGATTTCACCTGGTCCATGACATGTGACATTATTTAGATCATGGATGTGACATTATTTACATCAGGGGAAGAGTGTCCACAGCTTGATTCTTGAGTTCAGTGTTCCTTTCATTTAAATCAGAAGGCATAGTTAGCTTCACTTAATGGTTACTTTGACCTCCTATGGAAAAATTGAGGTAAGAGTGTTTTCAGAGGAAGAAGTCATACTGAAATTCAACCCTCAGGTTTTGTAATCAGAAGTGATCATCATAGGAAAAAGATTAATCTAGTTTTCATGTCATATCCCCACTTCCAATGAAAACAGTAACAATCAACTTACTCTGTATGTCATATTGCTAATAGTTGTGATTATTTTTGGCATATTGTATTATACCTCCTAATACAATGGCTATATTACAATTTACAACTATGTCATACACCTCTAAAAATAAATGGATCATGTAATTGAAGTTTGTTCAACTGTCCATTAGAAACTGAAATAAAATTATGTTTAGGTTCATTCTATGAATAAATAAATGTTATGGCAGTGGGGATGGGAAGAACTTAAAAAGAGTTTTTAAGGTTCTGAGTCATTAATTGTGGCATTGTTTTGTTGATATTTGAAAGTAAACTGGAATTAGTTGTTTTTTTTCCTAGGTGCTGACTAGGATAAAGACTTCTTATTAACATTCAAAGAATATTCTAAAACCCTCATTGATCTTTTTTCACTGGGTAAGTTACATTTTTTGGAGAATGTGTATGCCAATATAAGAGAAGCAAATCCTATATGAAGAACTGTGCAGTGAACACATTTTGGGGGTTACATATTAATGGTAATAAGATTATAGCTCAGTGTTTCACCCTTAAAAGATGTGGAGAATGAGTAGATATTGGTATTCTATATTTTATAGCATATTAACCAACTCTAAATAATTTCCTTCATGAGAGGCTGGTTTTCACTCAGGAAATCTGATGTCAGATGTTGGATAATCTTAATATGGAGAATGAACATCTTTCTGCTGCTATGTTGTTATATGTATTAAAATATCTTTCTGTGTTCAAAAGGCAAATAGAAATATTTTATCTGAATGGTTTTATCTATGACTGACTGATATTTTAGAGTATTTATCTTGCTTTATGATCTTGACTTTTTATAAAATGTTATACAAATGTTATAAACATTTTTAAAAAGTAAATGTTCCTATATGTACATAAAAAGTATGTCTTGCTATATGGGATGGTTTTTATTTAGGTATTCTGACATATTACAGAAGACCACCACAGTGCTTTGCTAAATTATACAAAATAAGGTGTGATGTGCATGGCTAAAACTTTTATTTTATTGTGTCTGATAACACCATGTATCAATTCCAGAAATATTATGATTAAATAGAAATTGTAGATATTTTGGGTGCTAATTTTACTATATTTACTTATGAACAATTTGTTGTTAAGATCCTGTTTCCATGGGGAAAAATGGGGTGAAAAACATTATATAGATATTCTGGATTATTTGTATCTTACCTACTCTTATTTTCAGAATCAAGCATAGTTACAGCATATAGTAGTATTTCAATTAATTTTTGCTAAATCATCAGTGTCCAGATAATTGTAGTTTAAAATATTTTCCATTTTGAATAACCCAAATATTTGCTTAAGACCTTATTTCTATGTCTTTGGGGGGGGAATTAAATGTAATCAAGAAACAAAGCATGTCACTCAAAGTTTGGGCATTTGCAAAGATGTCTTAGCTCCTTAGAAGGAGCTTACATTAGAAATTATTGTAATAAAATCAAGCTTCTACTATATGCTAGAAATTGCTTTAAAGACCTATAGGTATGTATGTATGACCTGATTAAATCCATATAACTTCCTTAAGAATTAGGTATTATTTCTATAATCTCCATTTTAAAAATAAACTGAAACCAAGGTGAGGTTTCAGTACATTAACAACAGAATTGCTTGTGACATTATCCCTCCTGTATATAACAATTATAAATTCTGGATAAAATATAGAAACAGCTATTGGAGAGTTCTTAACAAATTCCTAACCAGGCAAGAACTAGAGGGAATCTATTCTTAAAGAAAGGGATTTGAGTCTCACTGAGTGATATTCATGTTCATGAAGACTTTTCCCTGGGGGCATTTTGCAGTACATGCATTGTGAGGCACCATAAACTCAAGTAGACAGTTGCATACTTATTGGCTAAAAGAGTCAGAGGGTAGAGTTCAGGGCAACCAGAGCAGATAGGAATTGAGGGAAGAAATATTATTAAAAAGTTGCCATGAGGAAGGGCCCCAGAATCTGCTTATAAACTTCCCTTAAATCCTTGCATAACTCCTGAAAAACACATGAACAGATTTCACGAATACCAGGAGAAATCAATAGCTTGAATGTTAAAAGAACTGAGGGATATTTTCAGTTTGCTGCCTCCATAAGAGGAACAATGTTTGGAGTTAAGAGCCTTGCAAAGTTAGGAAGGCTTAGAAGTACCTTAGGCTTCATCAGCTGTTCAGGAAAGCATAAAACAAAGCCACATAAACTCAAGGTGATCATGTAGTAAGTTAACTCTCTGTCAGAATATAAATCAACATAGAAGCAAGAATCCTTGCTATATAGCATTGCAATGTCCAGTTTACAAACAAAAATTACTAGATATGTTCCAGTTTGGTTTCTGCTTAGGTTACAGAAAACTTCAAGAGAACAGCAGTTCACCTAGCAATGAAAAAAAGTCGAGATAATAACAAAATCATAATTTTTCTGAGCCTATTAGAGATATTAGATCGCACATAACCTAAATTCCAAATAGTAACAACCACCTCTGAAGGACATCTATAAAAGTAGGTAAGAAGAAAACAAATAAAATTTTTAACAAGAGGGCATTTATAAAAGTAGGTAAGAAGAAAACAAAATTTTAACAAATTCTTAAAAATTTAACAAATTCTTTAAGCATGGGCTAGTGTAACAGTTCAGAATCCCTAGGAGCTGCAGGCACAGTGGCTTTCTGCTTTTATGAAGTGCTGAGAAGAAAGATTGAGGGAGGGGAAGTACACCAGTAACAGTGCTCCTTGGTGGTATACAGGCTTGAATCCTTGCCTACTTCCTAGACCCTTCTCTCATAGGAAGCAAAAACAGTCAGCCTGCTAGGGGAAGGGTGAAGACACATTATAACCCTTCCCAGTTCCCTCTCACTACATATCTAGAGATCCTTCATCTACATATTCCATCAAATATGCAGACTTGACCCAGGAGTGGGGTGAGTCAAGAATGTATGTGAATAAAATGAACAGTAACAATCATGAATATGTCCTTTAACTATTCCATGAACACTACTTACATTTGTCCTTTAACCATTCCAAAGAATTTCCCAGCATGAAATATATTTCTTAAAAGTCTTAGTTTGGCCACAGTTCAGCTTAAACATTCTCTGATTCACCTGTGATCATAAAAATCTACAAATGGGGAAAAAATAGCGATTTTATCTCACAAATTCAAAACTTAATGAAAAATAATTGAATGTGTCCTAATTAATTTTGTTATGTGGATGGTTCACATTTTATATGTGAATCCATGATATAATGCACATCTTTCCCTGAGAAAATGAGATATATAATCTTTTTGACATTTCATTCCTATGATCTTTGAGAAATACGAACTTTTTCCTGTTTCTTATTACTTTAATGAAATTTTGACATTTTGATATATATGTATACATAACATGTGTATATTATCTTTAATTGAAGATTTTTTGGTCTTAACTTTTCTTTTGTAAGGAAAAATTGTGCTTTACTAGAAAAGGAAATATATAATGTTTGCTATGGAATACTATACAGTTTATGTTATGGGACTTAATTTTTGAATCCAGAATAGGAGAGTGAAAATTCACTTGGATTGACTTCTTTTAGGTTATTAAATTTGCCAGTGTGCATCTTATACATTCTGTCTAGTTTTATCAGTGTTCTAGTGCTTATTGTTCTGAATTGTAATTACTTAGCTGCAACATAAAAGAGATTATAGGATATAGTTTCTTCATATTTTGAAAGGACACTGAAAATTTCCCCATACCCCTCTCCAAAATGTTTTTCTAATCAACCAATCATTTAAATTAATGTTGTGATATTCACACATAAGATATATTGTCTTGCCTGCAAGGCATACAGGTTGTCCAGTATAATATACATGAGAATAAAGGGGCACCTGGGTGGCTCAGTCGGTTGGGCGGCCGACTTCGGCTCAGGTCATGATCTCACGGCCCCTGAGTTCGAGCCCCGTGTCAGGCTCTGTGCTGACAGCTCAGAGCCTGGAGCCTGTTTTGGATTCTGTGTCTCCCTCTCTCTGACCCTCCCCTGTTCATGTTCTGTCTCTCTCTGTCTCAAAAATAAATAAACGTTAAAAAAAAAAATATATATATATATATATACACATGAGAATAATAAGTATAATTTCTTCATATGAATAATCAACAGATAAATTCCATGACTGTAAAACACCATATAATTTAGGAATGGCTTAAACAATTTTCCCCAAACTAATGAGATCAACCAAAGGCCAATTGGGAATGTTGTGATTTATTTGAGTAATATCTCAAAGTCTCTAGTTTTCATTAATGAAATGTCCTGCAGGTGTTTCAGAATATGGATATGCTTGAAAGACTTTATGAAATTATTTCTCTGGCATTACTTCATGAGAAATCTTAGTCATTCTCCATAGAAAGTGGCTTTATGGGCTGCCTGGAGCAATAGGTTTAATACGTTTTTGTCGTACGTTTAAAGACATGCTTGCAGCATATTCACTCCTTTCATGCTTACTGAATATCTGCCACAAATGTGTCATTGGACCTTACATTCTTTACACATGAATTTAGCACACATATTATTAATATGACATGAAATATGGAAAAATTAAGTTGACTTGCAAAAACTCTTTATATAACTAAAGCATCCATCCTAACAAAATATTGGAAAAATTGAAATGATTATGATGGCCATCATTTTTTACATCATAGGTTAATTCTGTTGAAAATTATTTCATTTCTTTAGTAGATTCAATAATATATTCTGGTAAATTGCAGTGAAACACAGTTCCATATGGATTAAAATAATTTAATATTTATTTATTTACTTATTCATACATAATAAAACATACATACTTTAGTTTTTTAGAGCTGGTTTGGGTTTAAACAAAATGAGAGAGAGGTACAGAGATTTCTTTTATATTAACACATCATAATCACTGAAGTCCACTGTTTACCGTAGGGTTTGTTCTTGGTGTTCCACATCATATGGGCTTAGACAAAAGTAATTACATATGTCATTATAATTTCATACAGAGTATTTTCACTGATCTAAAACTCTTCTGTGCTCCACCTATTCATCTCCCCCTTGGAAATATAAAACCCTGGCAACCACTGATCTTTCTTTGTATCTTTTTATTGTCATATAGTGGGAATCATACAATTCACCTTGGCTCTTTATGCTTAGTAATGTGCATTTAAGATTCCTCCTTGTCTTTTCATGGCTTGATAGTTCATTTCTTTTTAGTGATACATAATATTCCATTGTCTAGATGTATCACAGTTTGTTATCCATTTACCTAC
This sequence comes from Panthera pardus, assembly GCF_024362965.1. NCBI lineage: Eukaryota > Metazoa > Chordata > Mammalia > Carnivora > Felidae > Panthera > Panthera pardus. The sequence continues at coordinate 34,910,486 of NW_026527002.1, read as the reverse complement.
TGAAGGACATCTTGGTTGTTTCCAAGTTTTGCAAATTATGAATTAAGCTGTTATAAATATCCTTCTGTAGGTTTTTGTGTGGACATTAGTTTTCAACTATTTTAAGTAAATACCAAGGAGTGTGATTGTTAGATTGTATGGTAAGAGTATGTCTAATTTTGTAAGAAACTGCCAAACTGTCTTCCAAAGTGGCTGTGCCATTTTGCATCTCCGCCAGCAATTCAGGAGAGTCCCTGTTGTTCTACATTCTTGTCAGTATTTGATGATGTCAATGTTCCAGATTTTGGTCATAGTAATAGGTGTGTGATATGTCATTGTTGTTTTAAAAGAACTTACATTTTAGTGATACTTTTAAAACTGAAGTTGAAATTTTAGTGAGGATCTCTATAGAATAGTTTCCATCACCCAATTTTGTACTTATCTCCCATATTAAAAGGAAATAAAACTCTCTTTTGTTTTAACATCCCTCCTCAAATACAGCAATATGTGATGGTATTTACAAGTTTTATATTTCCAAGGTGAGTTACCAAAAAAAACCTTTAAATTAAATACATAGATGTATTGTGTATCTAAATATATATCAGAAGCTAAATATATATCATAAAGCTAAATATAAAGCTAAATATATATCAGAACTTTTCACTTTTTAGTTAGATGTTTGCCTCTTATTTGATGTCATGTTGGTAGCATCAGGAAATGAATATAAATTATAGCAGATATTCAGAGAGGAGCTACCAACAGGACTTCAAAACCACAATTTGGAATTGGATAGAAATTAATTACTTCTTCTCTTTCTTCTTTTATCACATAAGTATCTCTCTTCCACAGAATGAAGCTTACAAAGCACCCCGTTCAGCTCTCTGAAACTCACTTTGTCCTCTCTGAATGAAAAATAATACTGATCACTTTTCTTTCTTTACAGAACATTCTAAAGAATTGATTATTTTGTTTCTGAACTTAAAGCTGTTGCACCTTATCTGGAAACCTATCAGAAACTTTTTATTGGATTTCCAAGTAGTCAGAGAATTAGTATTACTTAATCTTCTGAAATACCTCTGGCTATTTTTCTTTTCAGAATATGCCATGCTAATAAATAGCCAGCAATTTACCTGCAAATAAGTCTCTGATTACTAGTATAGAGTTATGCTAGACCAATAATTCACTGTTGAACCTTTGATATAGTATATAGATTCCTGTCTATGCAACAAAGGCAATTCATTAGCACATTGTATATTACCAAGAATTTCTATATACTCAATTATGCTGACTGAATGAAATGAATGTGATTGTGAAAAATGTTCAGATAACATGTCAAGTTCACTTTAGAGCAATTCAAGTTATTGAAGGCAAAGTCTTTAACTCACAACTATGGGATTGATATTAACACCAAAAAAAAAAAAAAATCACCAAACAACAAACACTTTAATGATATTGAATCCTGCCATAATCTAGACAGCTTTTATGTATGAGCTCTGCAAAGTGTACACAAATGTTACAATGGAGAATTGAAGCTATTATAGTTATGCTAATTCTGGACCACAACCAAAAGTAAAATAAAAGAAGTTTGGCTTCTAAAACTAAATAATTCAGGAAAACATGTGTTTATATGGAGCAAGCTGTTAAAAGAACAGTCTCTATTGAGAGTCTGATAGGCCAGCATTTGGATCCAGGACTCTGTTATATATACATATATAACCTGAATAATCTAAGGCAGGTCACTTAGACATTTAAAAATCTTCATCTGAAAAAGGAAGTCAGAGAATGATACTGAAGTATAAATGGAATGTTGTGTAAATGTCACACAACTACCTTTCTTTCCTGAGAAATGTTTGTTCTTTAAATACTTTAAGATATCCCATTTTCCTCCATAAGTTGTATCATGTAAAATTTACCATAGAATTAAAGCCTAGAGTGTGAAAAAAATAGTTCTTATATCCAGTCCCTATAGCAACACATACAATAGATGATAAAATCCAAATTCATAAATACTGCTAGATCTGTTATCTCCAGAAATTAAGCATTCATTTCAGCCACACATTAGTTGTGTCCCAGAAATTAATCATATCCAGAACCGTCTGAGGTATGTGAATTGTGTTTTCCTTTATTACAGGAGGATCGATAGATGAGAATCTTCATCCGTGTCATGCTTAGTGAAAGTGTTCCTGAATGTCTGACACATGCACTACCTAGTCAGAATTATGGGGTTATTGTGATTCTCATTAAAAATACAGAATGTCCAGAACTGGGGCAGATAATCCACATTGATTAATAGGTTCCCTGGTTATTTTTGTGAAGTTAACCTCTAAGAAACTTAAAAAGCACCAAAGGACACTGATAGGCCAGTGCAACTAATCAAGTCAAAAGATAAAGAGGGTTCATTTTTTTAAATTTATATACATTTTTAGATCTACTCTACCCCTAGCTCTAGACACCAGGGTGGAACATTTCAGTATCTACACAGATGTTAACTCTCCAGTACACTGGCCCCAAAATTACTTTTCTTTGGTACCTCAGAGTAACTATCCATTGCGTTTTTTACAACTTTCTCCAAACATTCTACACTGAGTTTTGACATATCTCAGAACTGAAACACTTGTAAGATCCTAAACACTAAGACACTCTTCCCCAAGTAAGGTTTCCCATTTTTCTGACTCTCCCATTCCCATATTCACACCACATTGCTTCTCAGTCTCACTTAGAGCTTAGCCCATTGCTTTCTTCTACTTCTTAAGCCCTGTGTAGCTTCATTCCTTTCTCTAGTCACAGAGCCCACAGTGGATAACTTCAGCTGCTCTGGTTTTTTTCACACCTACAATTTCTTTGCTCCCTTAGATTTATTTGCAGCACACTTGATTAGAATGCTTCTAATGCTGGACAGCCCAAAATGCTATTAAATTACCCAGTTTCCTCTTTATCAACATATTTATTAAAAACTCATTACGTCCTAGTCACTATAGTACATATTGTTTTCTAATCTGCATTATTACTCTATAAGGTAGATTTTATTTATTTAATTATACAGATGAGAAAATGAAGCTTGTAACAGATTAGTTTTCTTTTTACCACAAAGCTACAAATGAGTCAGAAATCCAAACCCAGGATATTTCACTCCAAAACATCTGCTCTTTCCACTACATGAAAGTGCTACTTCCTAGAACCTTTCTGCTCTTAAGAGATGCCAGGGAGAATTGCATAATGGTATATAGGAGCCTTAACTTGTTATTCAGTACTTAAAAAAAGAAAAAGTCCTTCATGGATTGCTGGCATAATTCTTCTGAAATTTTCTTTAGCAGCTACGCCATTCCTCTACCTTTTCTATGCCCCTCACCCAATAGATGTTTATTTATTTTCTCAATTTAAATGTCTAGAGGGTTTCTGATTAAATAAGGCATTTACCTCCTTACTGCTTCTTCCAATGACTTTCTAAAATTTGAATAGAGATACAAAAGCACAAAAATCACGAAAAGAAAAAGAAATAGACAAGATGACAATGGATGAAATAAGGCACCAAAGGATTGTAAGTTTAGAAAGTAGATATAAGATCTGCAATTGATTTAAGATATTGGCAAAACTTAAGTGACTAATCAGAGGAGAAAGAAGGGGAACCAAAGTAAGTACATAAGGAAGTGCATTCACACAGCAGAAATACTGAAGGACCCAGAAGTAGAGTCAAGTAGAAGAGACTTGAGTGTGGCTAAAAATAGGAAGGTTAGATGACAATTTATATAAGGAGTTGTTAGGCCCTTAGATATCCTTTCTCTACATAATCAGGTAAGCACTCCTTTCCTCCTTTCCTCTGGCAGAAAGTGAACATTTATATTCTGGAAAGGTAGACTCAGGAGGAGATTGAACTTGAAGCCATTAGGCTCATTGGAAGGTGATAGCCATACTGAAATATGAAGGATTCTTTCCTCTCACACAACCCCACCACTCATCTTGTTCACCCCCAGCCTTCTGTACCCAGTTGGCTCCCAGAATACCGACACCCAGGCATATACTGAGTGGGGAATGGTGCTAGAGATTGCAGAAATGACTTTATGGGGAAACTGACCATCCAAGAGACTATATTTACAGATTTTGATATTTGGGAATCTCCAAACAAAAAGACCAAATTTTTGCCCAGTCACACTGCTGGTGAAAGCTACTATCTACCAGTCATATTCGAGAACAGCAAGCTTCTAATGAGCTTTGTAATGCTTCTTCATTAATACGAATGAGCATCCAATGACCACCAGACATTTGAGAAAAACTACCAAACAAATAACATGGAACATATAGAAAAGTGGAAAAAAGTCAGTAAATAATAAGAAAATTTATTTAGACATATAAAGATAATGATCAGAAGAAACATCTACAAGATTTGAAAATGGATACCTCTGAGGAGAGAGAATTGGGAATGGGTGCTGGTATGTCAGGGCCTGCACTGCTATTTCTTATTACAGAAGGCATAGGACTTTTTAAAAAATTGTGTATGTTTATTACTTTGATAAAAATACAGACTCTCTCATCATCCTGCTCTTCCCTCATATAGATACTCACTGGTATCTGTATCTAGACCAGTCTTTATCTTTTCCATCTCACAGAGAAAGTGGTGTTTTCCTTTATCTCTCATTATTTGTGGCCTTGATCAGTAATTCTCAAACTCTTCTGCACATTATCATCATCTGGCCATTAAAAGAAAAACTGTCATGGGGCACCTAGGTGGCTCAGTTGGTTAAGCGTCTGACTTCGGCTCAGGTCATGATCTCACAGTTCGTGGGATTGAGCCATGTGTTGGGCTCTGTGCTGACAGCTCAGAGCCTGTAACCTGCTTCGGATTTTCTGTCTCCCTCTCTGCACCCCACCTGCTTGTGCGTGCGCTCTCTCTGTCTCTCAAAAATAAATACACAAATTAAAAATAAAAATAAAAATAAAAATAAAAATAAAAATAAACTATCAGGCATCACCCAAAGTAATGAAATCAAATCTCTGTGTGTGAAAAGCCTAGGCATTTTTTTTTTAAGTTCTGCAGGTGATTCCACTCTCTAAAAAGTTTAAGAACAGTGGTCTAGATTCTTGTTAATCCAAGGTCTCCTCTTGTTAATCCAAGGCATCACTTGGGAGCTTGTTAGAGATGCAGAATCTCAGGTTGCAGTCCAGACTTACTGGATACATTTTAACAAGATTACCAGTGATCCCCATACAGGTTAAAGTTTATGATTCTTTGTCTCCATCTCACCCCATTCCTTCTCAGTTGGGTATTTCATCACTGTTCCTTCTGCACCCATCAGTTTCTTAAACTCTCTCTCTCCATAAATTTCTTCTCTAAACACATTAAATTCCTTTATATATTAAAAGGAAAAAAAGAACAAAAATAACAAAAGCAAAAAATTGAAAGCAAAAACTCTAGAGTACCCCCTGTATTCTACTTTTTCTTACTAATTACCTATATTCTCCCATTTTCTTCATAGTCCATTTTATTGAATGGGTTAGGTACATTTTTTTCTCCTTCTTCATTTTGGACCCAGTTGTTTACTCATTGCAATCTGGAATCTTCTACCATGACATGGAAGCTGGTCTTCAAAAACACAGCCAATGAATTTTAATGGGCTAAATTATCTTATTTTATTTTATTGTGTATAACATTTGATATTACTGATGTCATGCCATACATAGCCCTTTTAAGCAGTCACCCCTATAACTTCATAATACTAATGGAAATATGCATTTATGCATAAATATGGTCAATCTCATTGATCTTGATTGCCTTAAATCCTAAATGTTGGTCCTACTTGCCAATTATTAAAAATTAATGTTTAAAAATATATTGTAAACATGTTTCAATGAAAGTAAATAAAATTAATCCATAATACCATCATCTTGAGGAAAACACTGCCTAAATTTGAATATACTCTCTCTAGATTTTATTTATATGCTATATACATATTTCTACACACTACTTTATAACCTGCATTGGCAAATAGGAAGATGAATATTTTAAAATGTTATATTCTGTTCTATAGTATCATTTTAATGGCTGAAAAATTTTTCGTTGTATGAATTAACTGCAGTTTTTTTAGCCAAAACCCTCTTCCCCTTTGGACCTCTTAGTTCTTTCTATTTCAGTAGTATTGTTTGTTTGTTTTTAACTTTTTTAATGTTTATTTTTGAGAGAGAGAGAGAGAAGAGACAGAGCACAAGTGGAAGATGGGCAAGGAGAGAGGGAAACACAGAATCTGAAGCAGGCTCCAGGCTTCAAGCTATCAGCACAGATCCCTACACAGGGCTCAAACTCACAAGAGATCATGACCTGAGCTGAAGTGGAATGCTTAACTGACTGAGCCACTCAGGCACCCCTCTACTTCAGTAGTATTGTAAACAATATTACCTGAAGTATTCTGATATATAATTTCAAATTTAACCCTAGATACTAATTTCAATTTACATAATCACAAGCAATACATAAGTTCACATTTCTATACATTGTTACAAGCAATGGGTATTTTTATTTTTTATATTTTTAATTTTTTTGAGAGAGAGGGAACACGAGCAGGGAAGGGACAGAGGCAGAGGGAGAGAGAGAATCCCAAGAGGGCTCCACACCTAATGCAGAGCCCAATGCAGGGCTGGATCCCCCAACCGTGAGATCATGCCCTGAGCCAAAATCAAGAGTCAGCACTCAACCAACTGCACCACCCAGGCACACCAACAATGGGTATTTTAACAATGTGTTTGATTTAGGGATAAAATTTGTAACATTTTAATAAATTATAGTCAACATTAATTGAACACTTCACGGTAAGCATTTTACCACTTTATTTATTTTATATAGTGTCACAGAAACTTTGTAAATTTGTCACTAATTTTAATCCTAATTTCACAGATCAGTAAATTTAGGCATAGAAAGTTAATATATGTTGTATAAATTAACACAGCTATAAAATTGGTGCCATGATTAGAAGTATTTATTATGATTAAATATCTTTTATGTTATGTCTTTTTTATTTTTTCTTTCACTCATTATCTGTTTATTTCTTCTATATTTTCATCCAAATTTTGGCTTTATATTATTGATTTTAAAAACTTATACTGTGCAAAAATATTGCCACTTTAAGTGTCGTATAGTTAATAGTTTTTTCCCCAATTTATGTGTTGTATTTTTATTTTGTTTATGACAGCATGGTAGTCTGAAAGACCATTAGTCAGAGTCTTTCAATCTTTTGTTTTGGTTAAGACTTTTGAGGTCACGGTTAGAAACTATTTTTCTGTGCCCAAATTATATTGGTAGTTTATAATAAAAAGATTATGATTTCTTTACATGTTTTGGTTTTTATACTGTCCTAATCCCAGTGTATTGTGAGTCCCATTTGCATTGTCCATTGTTTGGGATATAGTGAGAGTATGTATCAAGTGGCTGGAACATGAAGTTGCATAAGAGGGAGTTTATCAGTATGGGAACATTCTCTTGGCATACAGGATTTAACACCCTAAAAAAAAAAGACCTGGGAGATGGTGCTAAAACATCGCTAAGATGGTGCTTAGAAATATGCAGAAAGTGATTGCCTGTGCTATATGAAGTAAAAATGCCAGGACTGCTGGGAAAGACACGGGAAGAAGAACAAAAAGCTTAGAGAAGTGAGCATGCTGGAATGTGTATATCAGGCAAGACTAGAAAAACTACCAGATGACAACATTTCATGGGAGAGCTTAGAAAACACTGCATTTACCAAAGCAATAGAGTGAAAAGGGCAGCAGCATTACCGAGAAACTCAGTGTTGGCTTTTTCTTTTGGCAAGAACTTGTTCTGTTCTGGCCTGTTATGGGCCAGGGCTTTCTAACAGCAGTAGGGATGACAGCATCCCCCAAACAAGAGGCCAGGTGGTTGGTCTCAGCCATAATTATTTTTTGGTGAGTATCAAGGTTGGAGAGAATCAACCAATTGTCATCAGCCTGTCTTTCTTACAAGTCACCCCAGTAGTCACAGCAGTAGGGAGAGACACTGTGTGTGGGACCAGCCTGTCATTGATCAAGGCTGACCTAGATGCTATTGCTGTTTAATATCCTACTGTCCACATCATAGACCAATGCAGAGTCTCCACTAACAATATTATCTATCTCTTTCTAACAGGCCACTTGGTAGCAAGTTGAGGGCCAGTGGTTTATTTTGATTGGAATTCATACTTCTCTGCACTGGTTTGGCCTCTTTAGTCATAGGGTATCAAATAGCCCCACTATCCAAGGTCCTGCAGAGTTTTTGACTCACTGATGTGGCATCCTATATAAAATGACTTTGAACTAAAAGACCCACTTTACAGCAAAAAAAGTGATAGTCACGAGACCATGGGATCCACTGTCTCATTCTGCACTTCATAGAAGCTAACAGCATCATGGACGAGGGGCACAGTCTGCTGAAGGACTCTAGTTTAGAGTCTATTTTAGAGATGATATGTTGAAGTATGGGGCACCATCCTGTAGGACGCACTATATACCCAAACTATGACCATTATATGGTGCTTCTTCCACATATAACATTAAATATGTTGATCTAAGTGATGCATCAGGAAGATTGCTCAGATTGTTTTCATAACTGAAGCATTTATGCTCCCAGCTCTTAGTGGTTAGTCCTCTTTGGGAACTGTCTCAGCTAAATAGAGTTACCTTGTTAAAGGACATACTCCCATCTGGACTAGTTTAATCTAGTGATTATCTTGGGCGTATAAAAGTCCAGCCCCCTTATACCAAAAGGGGATGATTCTAAAGAGCCATCTCAGCTTCAGAGCTCCCCACGGGGTTGGTACAGGGCTGATTTCTTACTTCCTTCCTTTTCTACCACAGTTTTTGAGCCTGAGAGAACTAGTATTCTTTGTGCATACTAATTTTAAGTCCAGAGTCTGATTCCTGAGAAACCCAACCTGCAAGACTCATGCATTCAATTTGATGTGCTTATTCAAATGTATGATTTTCCAAGTAGAGGAGGATGGCATTTAAGAAGGATTTGTTGTGTTTTTATCCAAAGTGCTGAAATACAGCATGAGTCACAAATAGGTTTTCCATCATTCTCACATCTTATCTTAAAGCCAGTTGCTTTTACAAATCCAATGATGATTCATAAGAAGATCTTTTTTAAATGAAAGATTTTAAACCAATATTCATTCATGAATTCCTATAATGTCTGCTATTAAATATAAACAAATATCAGTTGTCAGGATTTGGCTTTAAATAGAATATTTATAGATAGGTAGATGAGCTAATGGCTTATTAATGAGCAAATACTCATGAAACCCATAAGAGAATATACAAAAATAAACAGATTATTCAATTTTTACTCTAAAGGTTTAAGCTTTTATGTAGTATTAATATCATTTTACAGATTGTGTATTATTTATACTTTCTTTTCAATGGTAAAAAAAATGGAGGATATAGGGGTGTCTGGGTGGCTCAGTCGGTTAAGTGTCGGACTCTTGATTCAGCTCAGGTCATGATCTCATGGTCATGGGATCGAGCCCTGTGTCGGGTTCTGTACTGACAGTGCGGAGCCTACTTGGGATTCTCTCTCCCTCTCTCTCTCTGCCCCTCCTCCCCTCAAAATAAAAAACTAAACTTAAAAAAAATGAAGGAAATAAATTTTTGGTATGTAAGAGTCCAAAAGCCATGTGCATTATGAGAAACATGGTATCTTGTCACTGTGATGGCACACACGTAAAAAAAAATGTTCAGTAAATGTTAATTAGTATTCATTTTAGATTTTTTTTTACAAAAGTATATAAGCTGAATTATGGGAATGAAGATTTTAATCACTCCAGAAAATTAAAAAAATAAAAACCAACCAGCTGAGGTGCTGGAAGAGGATAAGGAGAACATGAACATATGGTAGAAGAAAGATATTGTGACATTAGGCCTCATGATCATCTACAGATTGGGAACTGTAGTAGTTACGTTTTATGTTATTTAATTGTGTTACATAATTGGAATGTTTTGGTGCTGGCTAACATTACAGTTTCTGTTCCAGGCAGGAGTATGGCTGAATTGAAATCATAGTCATAATATATTATTTGCTAACATTTTGTTTCCCCTAAGTTGAGGACAGAAATCACCCCATAACAATACATTACCTCATAACACCTATGTTTTCCCTAAGTAGGGACAGAAGTACACACACACACACACACACACACACACACAGAAAGAATGGATGCCCATGGGCATGAAGAGGTGGTGGTTACTGGTTATTCTCTACCTCCCAGTTACCTCTCCTCTCTATCTATTCCTGTTTCCTTTTCTGCTCTCAGCTGTGCTCCAGAAGCCTGAGCCCTACAGACTGTCCCCTTCACTCCCTTGCCTCTGGCTTGTGATCGGTTTCAGCCCCACTGAGATCCGCTTGCAAGAGATCTGAGGTAGGAGAGTGAAGACAAGTATTTATTTCTCCTGCTCCCTCCCTGCACATCCCAGACCCTGGGATGTATGCCTTTATCTATGGCTTCTGAAGAGCTCTGTAATATTATTTGCTAGTCTAGGACTAGAAGTGGTGACAATTTTCCCCTTTGCTAGTCTATGGGGGTGTTATCAGATAGCTTTGTTATTTTGTCCTGATCCTTGCCCACTCCTTTGTGAATAATTTCTTCACTAACTTTCTTCCTTTAGGCTATTATTATTATTATTATTATTCCTTTATGTGTTTATTTTAAAGAGACAGAGAGAGAGAGTGGGGAAGAGAGGCAGTGGGAGAGAGGGACAGAATCTCAAGCAGTCTCCAGGCTCAGCATGGGACTGATTTCACCACCCTAGGATCATGACATAAGCCAAAATCAAAAGTTGGTCACTCAACCTAGAGCCACCCAGGTACCCCAGTTAGGCTGTTTTTAGCATGCTGTCTTTTCCTACCAGGATCCTGGCTAATAAATTTATTTAAAAAAGATCTTGGGCAGGGCGCCTGGGTGGTTCAGTCTGTTGAGTATCCAGCTTCAACTGGGATGATGATCTCACGGTTTGAGAGTTCTAGCCCCCCATGGGGCTCACTGTTGTCAGCTCAGAGCCTGCTTGGGATCTTCTGTCTCCCTCTCTCTCTACCCTTCCCCCATTCACACTCTGTATCAATAATAAATAAACATTTAAAAAATATTGATCCAATCTAGTGTAATTTTTTCATTCAACTTTTTTTTAAAGTGATGTCAAATATTATCATTCAGTGCTATAACTTTTTCTAACGCTTATTTTAAACCATTTTTTTAAAAAACATGCAAATGAGAATTGCATATATTAATTACTTGCTTTGTGTTTCTGCAAAGCAACAAATATTTATTTAGATTGCTTTTAACCTCTCAAACTTTATAATTTCTTTAAAGATTTAAACCATTTACATGTATCCAAACATCTATACATGTATAGGTATTACGGGCTGAATTTTGTACCCATATGTTGAAGTAGCAACCTCCAGTATCCATATTTGGAGATCAGGTCTTTTAAGGAAGTGATTAAGTTAAAATGAGCTCCTTTGGGTGGGATTCTAATCTAATAGGACCACTGTCCTTATAGAAGAGGGAGAGATACCAGAGATGAGTTCATACCCAGAATAAGACCACAGAAGACAGCCATCTGCAAGTCAAGGAGTAAAAAGCCTCAGGAGAAACCATACTTCCAGACAGAACTTGGCCTTCTAGCCTCCAGAAACCATGAGAAAATAAATTTCTATTGTATAAGCCACAAGTCTGTCATGTTTAATTGTGGCAGCCCTAACAAAACAATACAGTGGGTTATATATTTTTTAAATTTTTTTTAACGTTTATTTATTTTTGAGACAGGGGGAGACAGAGCATGAACAGGGGAGGGTCAGAGAGAGGGAGACACAGAATATGAAACAGGCTCCAGGCTCTGAGCTGTCGGCACAGAGCCCGACGTGGGGCTCGAACTCACGGACCATGAGATTACGACCTGAGCCAAAGTCGGACACCCAACCGACTGAGCCACCCAGGCGCCCCCAGTGGGTTATATTTTTATGCTTTCGTATGTATAATATATATCTTCTCCTTGAGAATAATGTTTAATATTTTCATATAGTTTTAAATCTCAATATTCAGGAATTACTTAGATTTAATTCTGTGTTCCAGAGGTTCTAATTGATCTCCTGTAGGCTCTCTATGCCATGGTTTCCCCACCCTGATCTTTCTTAAGAAGGTAGAATTTGTTTCCTTTTACATGAATATACTATAATTTGGGAGAACTTATTATAAAAACTAATATTACACAGAAAATATTTTTAAAGATTTTAGTGAAACTCCTTAACACTTGTTTTTTTTTTTTTAATTTGTTTTTATGATGCCCATGTGAGACAATATCCCATTGCAGGTTGATTTACATTTCCCTAACGATTAGTGATATTGAATATCTTTTCATAAGCCAGTTGGCCATCTGTATATCTTCTCTGGAGAAATAGCTATTCAAGTTATTTGCCTATTTTTTAACAGGATATTTGAGGGGTTTGCATGTGTGTTTTCTATTGAGTTACAGGAGTTCTTAATATATTTTGGGAATTTATTCCTTATTATATATCTGGTTTATAAATATTTTCTCCCATTTGTAGGTTGCCTTTCACTTTGTTGATTGTTTCCTTTGCTGCACAGAGCTTTTTATTTTGTTCTAGGCCCACTTGTTTATTCCTGATTTTGTTTCCTGTGCTTTTGGTGTCATAGCCAAGAAATCATTGCTAAGACCAGTGTAATAAAGCTTTTCTCTATGTTTTCTTCTAGTACTTTTATAGTTTCAGTTCTTATGTTTACCTCTTTAATCAATTTTGAGTTGATTTTTTTTGTATGGTGTAAGATAAGGTTCTAGTTTCATTCTTTTGCATATGTACAAAAATCAGTTGCTCTTCTATATATTGGCAACAATCTGAAAAGGAAATTAGGAAAATGATCCCATTTACAATTGCATCAAAAAGAATAAGATTCTCAGAAAAAAACCTAAGCAAGGAAGAAAAAACTTGTACACTGAAAACTACAAAACATTGCTGAAAGAAATTAATGAAGACACAAATAAATAAAAGATTTCTCTGTTCATTTAGTGGAAGTCATAATATTAAAATTTCCATACTACTTAAAGGGATCTAGAGATTCAGTGCAATCCCTATCAAAATCCCAATTGCACTTTTTCAGAATTAGAAAAAAAAAAATGATCCTAAAATTCATATGGAATCACAAAGGACTCTTAATAGCCAAAACAATCTTGAGAGAAAACAAACAAAAAACCAGAGTGTTCATACCTAACTTCAAAGCATATTACAAAGGTACCGTAATAAAAGCAGTATGGTATGGTTATAAAGAGATATATAGACCAATGGGACAGAATAGAAAGTTCAGAAATAAACCCAGGCTTATATGGGAAGATGATTTTGACAATGATGCCAAGATGACACAATGTGAAAAGGATACTCTCTTTAGCCAATAGCGCTGGGAAAACTGGGTCTGCTTAGTTTAGGTATTTTTGATTGATCACTAATGCCACCATTTCAAGAGGAGAGGCAGAACTTTTATTTTGTGTTTTAAGAGGGCCTTTAATTAGTAATATTGAGAAAAGCACTTAGAAAGTAATATGAGAGTCAGTGAGTTGCTGTTTTCCCACTCTTCTATTCTTTGTAATCTCTGTGATGTCCTGAAATGACTGTGAGTTTGTTTCCACAATTACTTATTTTCCCTAAAAATTATGGAAGAGTTTGGCTGGTTTACTTCATTTTCTTAAGGCAAGGATCAATCCTTTCAGTCCATTAACTTTTACAGCTTTCCTTAGAATTTGACTTATTATGGTTCAGATCTTTCACAATGAAGCAAATTTTTTCTTGCTAATTATTGATTATCATTTTTAGAATATGTTATTATGTTACAAGAACTCTATACTGTTTGAGGAGGGGGAGAACAAAAGTGGCTGAGCATGTTAAGACATCTCTATTCTGTAAATACTGCCTTGTATATAGTAAAAACCTACTTTTCAATATGATTAATTTTAAATTTAGGAACTGTTGGAAATGAGCCATTAGTGACCAAATATAAAATAGAATTTGACAAACTTAGAGACCTGAATGCATCCAAATAGCTTTCACGGTACTTAATAGTATCCCCTAATAATTCTTTTTAAAATTCACTGAGGAATAATATAACTGAAAAACATTTGTCAAACCACATCTAAAGTTAGCATTATATTATACAATACATTCATTGTATTTAATATTACACATTAATCAAGTGCTAATTATTGCAGACTCAGATGAGCCAAATCAAGCCATAACACCCAGAACCAAGCACTAATGTCCTATGCATGAGATGACAAGAGTTAATCCAAGGTAGCAATGATTTATTTCCAGATACTTTGGCCCTAACATTACAATTTCCTTTGTATACTACCGGACAGAGGCTTTTCAGAGTTTACACTCTGCAAAGGTCCACTGTAAACAGAGGATACATTGTTTATACCACAGTCAGCTGAATATAAATATATAAGGCGGCAAAACACACCTTCAGTTCATTCGTCCTGCTCCTGTTCCCTTATTAATCACACTCCTCTGCTCCCAGCCATCCAACTTTTATTTCAAATCTCCCTATGTTATTAACTCCAAAACCTCAACTACCATTTATATGCTACCAACTTTCTTAATATATCTTCAGATTAGATCTTTCTTCTGGTCTTGTGATCCTTAAAACCCATCTAACATTTCCCATGGATGTGTCATTTTGGACTCAGCCTGTCGTACAATGAACTGATTATCCTTTAGTCCAACTTGTTCCTCTTTCTGTTTTCTTCATCTCAGGATACAGATACCTTTCATGACCTGCTCTTTGACTTTTCCATCTGCATTACTGATGGAGCATTCTTCTAGTGAGAGCCACATACAGCCTGGCAGCCTCTCTTTAGCAATATTCTAATGTCTAAATCCATTAATTCACTAGGATTGCAAAATGATGATATTTAATCAGCTGTTTTTCATTTATTAACTATTATACTTCTATAAAGAGAAACTTTCCCTTTTCTCATTCAGTAGTACACTTTAGATAGAAAGACAGATTAACTGCTTGATTTTTTCCTCTTCATTTACCAATTTTCAAGTCAAGGGTTAGTTTACTAGTATCCAAAGATGTCATTCTAGATCCTCTGGCTGAATTGCATGTGAATGTAAATTTCTTCTTACTGTTCTATATTCAACCTGTCAAATTTGTATAGTGACTAAACGAAACACAGTCACCATCTTTAGAAGAGCTAGACACTGGAAATATACACAATTCTGAAAAACTAGAACCAGAAAAAAAAAACAACTCTGTTAATTGTTTTGGTGGTTTTGATGAGCTGGAGTATTTCTAACTTCCTGAAGCTACATCTGTTAAAACTTAAATAATGTTTTAAGAATAATACAGAGATATTTAGGATTCACATTTAACTAGCTTAAATTACCTAGAGTTATTATGTAAATGCTATTAACTCGGATATTAGGTTAACAGAAGTCAAAATTTAACACTACTTTTGTGTCAGAATACGTTTAACCATTCTTCTGTAAATGACAGTAACACATTTAGAAGCCTGAAAATAGTTCTTGTGGTTTCACAGATTAGAAATATGTTTTGCCTTTTAGGATTCAAGTAAATTGTGGACCCTTGGAGAGGATGTAGTCTATGTTAAGCAGAGGCTCTCAAAGAATAAACAAGGTTGAATGTTATATTAATATTGTGTTTGATCCCCTATTTATACAGTGTGTGTGTGTGTGTGTGTGTGTGTGTGTGTGTGTGTGTGTGTGTATGCGTGTAAGGGAGGGGAGGGGACAGTGATTATAATATAGTCAAATAGGTCTAGATACTTCATGCTCTGGCATAAGCACAGAATCCTGACTGTGGAGGGGCAAAGAAAGGAGAGCAGAAGCATCAAATTGGTATGACTCTCACATGACTGAAAAAAAGTTGGATTTTGCCAATGATTAATAGATCTGCCTAATGCATCTCAAATGCCACTAAAGTAACCTTCCTTATTTACATATGCAAAATACTTTGGAATTTCATGTTAATCAAACTTACAGTAAAGGAAGCTAACTTCCATGTGATGACCTTGTTTTGTTTTTGTTTTTTCCTTAGCTATAAACAAACAAACCAAAACAAGAAACAAATATATCCTTCAGCTTTGTAATTGCTATAAAACTCTCTGGAATGACAGTGTGGTCCCTTCCCACACCTTTCCCTTCCCACTTTCCTCTTCCTTTCCTCTTTTATCCCTGCAGTGTGTGCTTACAAGAAAGATAAAGATAAGCAAAATGAAGAAATAGAGATCAAAACTTCCCACTGATTTTGAACAATAACACTTCCATTTACTATAAAAACTACCTTGTTATATGATGAGACTTAATCTTGTAGCCAGCAAGAAAAAATAGTACAAACCTGTGACATTTTTACAATCTTTAATTTAAAATTATACAAACCCTTTCCTCCTTTCCTCCTAGAGGATATAGGTATGATTGGAGTTCCTCAGACTCTTTTTTAAGGCATAGGTAGTCCTTATATATCATTTGGAAGACATAATGAATTCTCTAACCACAATTACATTTGTTCCTTCTCCCATATATGTGCCCCTTGAAAGTCTCTTGATTAGATCAAACTGTGTGAAGACTGTAGATGAACTGGCATTAAATCAGGAACCTACCTGGTCGTATGGATAATTGTAGAATTTAATGAGTCTGAAAAAGGGATCAGAGAGGTTTTCTACCAAGCAAACTTGCAGCATCTATTGGTCAGTTTAGTATTGCTACTGCAGGTCACATGGGATACTGGGTTAATATTATTCTCTCAGATTTGCAGAAAATGCTGTCGACGATAGACATACTAAGAGGCAATGGACTCTACCCTAACTATGTTAGAATCTCCTGGGGTGCTTTTTAAATATACAGATGCCCACCCTAGACCAATTAAGTCTGAATCTCTGGGGGTGAGGCCTGTAAATTACTACTTAAGAAATTCCCCCAGGCAATTCTAATATGCAAACAAAGTTGGAAAGCATGGCCTTAAAGGGAAAAGACCAGAGATCAATATATTTCATGCAAGTATGGCAATGTGTGGCAGCTCTAGAACTTTTTGATTTTTTCTTTTATAACATTTAATTTTGTTCCATGCTGTTCTCTTTTTAGCCTATTTGTGGATAGTTTTTTATTTTCTATAGTAGAAGAATAACTGGTTTTTCAATGTCTTTCAGCATTCTAGTTTTAAACAGTTCCAATAACTTAAAGTGAAGTATTTGAAGTAAGAAAGAGTGGCTTATGTTCACTGTAATGCATCAGCACAGAATTGGAAGTACATAAATAACTGCTTGGCTCTCTCCGTTACAGCCTCACACTGGTAAATCCAAACTTATGGAACACTTTTATCTAGTAGGTGACAGAATCGCTTTGCAACGATGGCCTTTTGTTGTTGTTGTTGAAAAAGCAATTGGTACAAATTGGGCAGCCTTGGACGCGCTGGAAGCTCAGCTTTAGTTTTTAGAGTTGGCATATGACTTAACATACCTATAGATTTGACACCCTGTAAAATTGGTGCAAAACCCCCAAAACTAAAAGTTCCACTTGTTGGGGAGGAAAAATTTACCTTTGCCATTCAAGACTCTTTTGTCTTGTCTAATTCTTAAATTGACATGAGACAGATAAACAGGAGAAAATCAAATTTGATTTCGTATGTACAGAGGCTCCATGAGAATATGAGGCTCACAAGCAGTCAGCAATTGAGGCTTATATGCCATCCAGAGCTAAGGAGAAGGGATAGGCGTCTGGAACCTCAAAGAGAAGGAAAACAGTTCAAGGGAAGATGAAAAAGTAAATATTTGGTAAACAAATGTTTGCTGGACAAACAGAAGTAATGGAACATAGAGAGAACAGAGAGAGACAAACAGATTTTGCTAACTTTCTCTCTGTCTACCACACCTAGTTCATATTATCCTGAAGTTGTCTATGGTGAGAGCTCCCTTTCTGGAGCAGGTCCTCTGTCTAAATTTTTTTAGGTAGTTGGAGGGGGAACACAAGAAAGAAAAACCCCTTGTGTCTTCTGTTTCTTAAAAATAATGACCCTAGCGATGCCTGGGTGGCTCAGTTGGTTAAGTATCCAACCCTTGATTTTGTCTCAGGTGATAATCCCAGGGTCATGTGATCAAGCCCCATGTCATGCTGCACACTGAGCATGGAACCTGTTTAAGATATTCTCTTTCTCTCCCCCTTTCTTTCTCTCTCTACTCCCCTACACCCACTGCCACCACCCTCTCTCACTTGTGTGCACTCTCTCTCTCTCATCATCATCATAATAATAATAGTAATAATAATAATAATGAGCCTAAAATAATTCACATGCCAAAGTGATATGTTTTGGGGTGGCAAATTTTGTCACTTACACATATATTTCCTTTTTAAAAAACTCATATTCTTGATATATGGAAACTATTGGTAGTTTTCCTGAAGGCTTTTGGAGCATTCAATTTCACTTGATAATAGCATCTTAATGTAACATATTAATCCAATGGAAGATCCCAATTGTAAAAAAACATTGTGAACTAGGAGTGTTGAATTCTGGGTGCCCCGATAGGTGTTTAGCTGATGGAAGAGCATCATTGATGGCTATATATTGGCATCCTTTGCCAAAATCAAATTTTAATATGACTTTCCTCTCTCAGTTCTTGGCTGACTTTGTCTCTGGGTAATTGCTGCTGCAGGAGAGTCTTCTTTTATTTTTTCCACAATCCCTGATTTACCAGATTCCAGGCCCTTGGTGGAGTATAACAATTATAACTTATGGAATATCTATAGTACACTCAAGAAGTAATATTTCATTGCATTCTCAAGCTGTCCTTTCACACTATTTTTCTTTTAAGCAAAAGTCACCTTTTTATTTTAAATGATTACTGTAGCAATTGGGTCCAGAAATTTATTTTTTTATAAAAAATGTGTCAGGTATGTGTAGTATTAAAATTAATTTACTCCTAATTAGTTTTTGTAGAATAGTGTCATGGAATTTCACAGAATACACGTTTAGGTAATACTAGGCAATCACCAGAAAAACTTGTGGAGACCAGCAGGCAAGGATTTCCTCAACATCTTTCCCTTCTGAGTTGATATGTAGATATTATCATAGGTCTAGTGGTGTTTTATTAAGTATTTTTTTAAGAGCAGTTGCCATTGTTAGAGTTATAAATAGTGTTTCCCTTTGAAGTTGCAAATAAGGGCGCATGGGTGGCTCAGTTGGTTAAGCGTCTGACTCTTGATTTTGGCTCAGGTCATGATCTCATGGTTTGTGAGATCAAGCCCTCCATCAGGCTCCATGATGACAGTGCAGAGCCTGTTTGGGATTCTCTGCCTCCCTCTCTGCACCTCCCCTGCTTGTTCTCTCTCTCTCTCTCTCTCTCAAAATAGTAGATAAACTTTAAAAAGGTAAAAAAAATAAATAAGTTGCAAATATATTGATTGTTATCAACAATAGCAAATTTTATTGATTCATAAACATCTTTGCAAGGTTAAGGTAGCTTGTTTAATGCTATAGTGCAGCAAGAGTCTTTACCTTTGTTAGAGAACTTAGAAGTCCTGCAGTAAAATCAATTTTTTAAAAAGATATTAACTGAAGAAGTTTTGTTTTAAAGTCTTAACTAGTAAGAGTCTGTAATGGCTATTGATTCAGGTCTGCTGAATTAGGTCTATGTTCACGTTTCTTTCAGATAATCTATTGGACTGGTTCTCTTTCCTGGCTGTACTTTAAAATTGCTGAAGCAGCTTTTAGAAAATAGTGCCCCAGCTTCACCCATGAAATGGAATCATAGGGATACAGCTTGGAAATCTATATTTTCTAAAAGATTTCCCCAGTTGATTCTGATGCACAGTGGTGATTGAGACCTGTGTTATGGCCTTTTCACACCACATTGTCCTTCAGTATAAGACCAATGTCTCACCTGAATGGTGCTTCTGTTTTATACATTTGAATATCTAAATAGATTGAGCATCCACAGGTGAATGGTTAAAGAAGAGTGGTATGTATTTACAATGGAATATTATTCAGCCATAAAACAAAACAAAACAAAAACACTGCCTTTTGTGACAACATAGATGGATGTCGAGGGCATTATGCTAAGTGAAGTAAGTCAGCAGAGAAAGAAAATACTAAATACCATATGATGTCATTTACATATGTGGAATCTAAAGGACCCAAATTCATAGGAATAGAAAGTAGAGTAGTGTTTGCCAGGAGCTAGGGGTGGGGAAAATAGGAAAATGCTGGATAAAGTGTACAAATTTCCAAATATAAGATAAGTAAATTCTAGGGACCTAATGTGCAACAGAATGGCTATGGTTAACAATATTATATACTTTGAAATTGCTGAAAGTAGAATCTTAAATGTTCTCACCACAAAAAATAAATAAAAGGTAATTAAGTGAGGTGATGCAGCTGTTAGCCTTATTGTGGTAATCATTTTTTTGCAATATATATGTGTATCAAATCACTATGTTGTACACTTTAAATTTATACCATATCTCAATACAGTTGGAGAAAAAAAGAATAGACTGATCAATGCCACCACCAAAAATCTTAAATAAAACTAGAGATTAAGTGATGGAAGTTGATGAGGGCATTTGTTTGCATACTACAGATGGCCAGGAGCACAACTTGCTTCTTTGTAGAGTTCTCTGTTTGGTTTGCTTCAAGATGAAGTAGAAGCATTTCAACAGATGTACCTCTCAGGAAACAGAATGACTGATTTCAAACTTACCAGAATACTGCAAAACGTCATTTTAATGTTAGGGTCTGTTAGATTCCAGAGTACAGGACAGACCAATCGCTCAGGCATTCTACTTTGAGAGCGCTATTGAAAAGCTTTTTAGTTTAGTTTAGTTTTTGTTTTTGTTTTTGTTTTTTTTTAAACAGTGTCACGTCTCCATCGCCAGAAGATGTTACAGCAAGTAGAACTTTCCAATGCCGTACTTTTATTGCTTCAGAACCAATGATTGGATACTGCCATCATAAATCACTGAAGCATGTAATTACAAGAATAAAAGAGGAGAAAGGAACACAAAGGGAAAACCAACACAGACATTACATCATATTAAATCACAACATCTCACAGCACACAAAATAAACTTTGTTTTTCTTTGAAGAAATCACTCTTCATCTCTATATTTCCATTAGATATGTTTCATTTTTAAGCATTATTTCATCATTCCAACCTCTGAGAATTTAGACACTGTAAGAAATAGCATTCTGAAACCTTATTTCTTGGTATTTTAGATTGCAGGGCTCTCTTAAGAAAATTCTTCCGTCATGTTTTCAATCATCAAAAATTGAAATTGTTAGTTTTATAAACTATGATTAAAAATATAAATGAACACTTTATGATTCCAAGGATTTTTTTTTTAATTCTTGAATGTTTAGGGCACCTAGTGGCTCAGTTAGTTAGGCTTCCAACTCTTGATTTTAGCTCAGCTTAGGTCATGATCTCTTAGTCCTGAGATCAAGCCCCCTGTTGGGGTCACTCTGTTTCTCTCTGCCCCCCTCAAAAAAATTCTTGAATGCTTATTTTTATTTTGCATATCAAAATGCCTCATGAAAATTGTCACTTATCTAAAAATTATTTTAAATATTGAAATATGATTTCTGGATCCTAAAATTAGTGAAATTTTCACTGTTGATAATTTTGTTATATATAATTGTGTCTAATATCCTTTAAAAAAGACATTATATTCAGAGAATATTTATTCAACATCTACTAGGCATAAAAAGTTATGGTAATCTCTAGAAAGAACATGAGAGTACCTTCCAAAGCTCCCCATCTAGTGGTGATAATGGACATATGCAGAAAGGTGTGCAATACAGTAGCAACCATAATAAGTACTATGAAAGAAGTAGTAATAAAATACTATGTGGTGTGGATGTCCTCGAGGACAGTATATTAGCTCCTAATATCTAAGATTAGGAATTGACAAATTGTGAGATGAAGATCAGTATTTACATAATTTTTTTTCTTATTTGTTTATTCATATGATTGAGTAATTCAACAAACATTTGCATTCTAAACACTGTGTTAGGGATACAAAATATATAGACATGTTGCCTATTCTGCAATATTTGAGAGTCCTCTGATAGAAGCAGACACTAAGAGGTTGTTTATTACATGATATGTTGATGGCAGTCACAGAGTTAGACATAAGGAATAAAAAGAATATCTAATTGTTGCAACCTTATGAAACAAAGCAGCCTTCTTAGTTCTTGTTTAATTGAATTGCTAGTTCACATTTGGTAAACACTATATATAAGCATCTTTATAAAAATAAATAGGTATGTCTCACCTCTGTTTCTCGAAACAGTGGGCTGAATATGAGACACATTTTAATGTCTAAATGTGGCCTTATTTCCCAGTCTTTAAAACCTTGACTTCTGGGGCACCTGGGTGGCTCAGTCAGTTAAGCGTCGGATTGCGGCCCAGGTCGTGATTTTGCGGTTTGTTAGTTCAAGCCCCACGTCAGTTTCTGTGCTGACGGCTCAGAGCCTGGAGCCTGTTTCTGCTTTGGATTCTGTGTCTTCCCTTCTCTCTGCCCCTCCCCTGCTCGCACTCTATCTTTCTCTCTCAAAGTAAATAAATAAAACATTTTTAAAAAATTTTTAAAGAAAACCTTGGCTCCTTTATGAATATTTATAATCTTTGGATGTTGATTGAACAGAATGTGACCTAGCTAAAATAGCAAGGATTAATGGCATCATGTATTTTAGCCTTTGGCTCCCTGAAATAGCTCTTTTTCTCCCTCTTCCTGACTGTTCTGCATGTTCTCTCTCTCTCTCTCTCTCTCTCTCTCTCTCTCTCTCTCTCTCTCTCACACACACACACACACACACACACACACTTATCAGAGTACTGTGGAAACTGACATTCCTGCTCATTGTCCTGCAAATAATACTCAGATAGAAGGAAATATTTTAGGGGCAGCAACTGATTTTTTTTTTTTTTTTACTTTCTTAGTGTTCCAACTTATGAGCTGGAATAGTATTACAGATACTTTGCTATATTGCAATATACACCTTCCTTTAAAAAAGTGTATTCGTAAAAATTACACACTGAAAACAATAGGGCTATGAGACAACAAAATTAAGGACCGACTATTCAGAATCTGTGTGATTTTGTAATCAGAGCCCCAACTAACGTACTTCAATAAAAATACTAACAGTTAAAAAGACAAGTTATATTTCTAATAAGTAAACAAATACAACAGTAAATTCAGGAATTTATCTTTAAAAAAAAAAGGTGATAGTGACTCATTGGAAGGAGTATAAGGAAAGATTTAGGCTGTTGAATTGTGGAAACAAAGGAAAAATACCCAACTGGAAAGCACAACACAATAAAAACTTCCTCAGCAGAGCACAGAACTGAATGGAGCCAGGAAGACTGGTGGTGAAATGAGTGTCTCTGGACATATTGCACCTTCATGGCCTGTTAAGTTCAGCTCATTCTGAATATTTTCTGTTCAGTTGCTGTCATTTAGCGAAACAAAATCTTACCTGAGGGGTCAGGTAAGGCATGTGAACCAGGGCTACTCCCACCTTGCTTTGACATTATTCCCAGATTTATAATGAGGTGTGAGCAGATTTGCATATCAAAAACTGCTGTGCCCCAAAGTCTACTTTTGCACTACTTCTCTTGCCCAGACACTTAAGTTATACTGACCCTTTTCACGCTGCTTCTTTATAGGTCCTCATTAGATCTTGAGTACTCCTACCAATTTGTCTCTGCCTGCTTGTTTCTTGTCCATGTCTGAGTCCATTTTGGACTATGTAAGTGATATTATAATATGTGTTTAAATCAGATGAACTCTTTAGAAATAAGGTGTGTAAGCTCTTCATGCTGATAATTCTGTTGAACTGAAAGGAAAACAAAGGGGAGGTTTCTTTTTCTGCCTCATAAAAAAATCAGTATTTAATTTTCTTTTGTAGTGTAAAACTCAATATTAACAAGCTTTCAAGGACATGAAAATTATACAACCTCCTGATTTTAGCATTTAATTTCTTAGGAAAGCTTCCTTGTTTCGGAATTGATACTTGTCATTAGATGGATACACATTTTGTTCTGGTTAACTGATTGCTCTTTGCCTAACTTTGTGCAGGAACTTTTATCAGCAAAGGAAATGTGAGTTGGTGGTGGGTTATGGGTGAGTAGTTTTCAAGTATATTAAGCAACAATGGCAGTTATCAACCAAATGACTGTAAGAAGTAAATAAAGCACAGTTTTTCTTACTGACCTAGATATTTGGGAGATAGAGAAGTATTTGGGGACTTGAAGTATTGAAATATTTTCCTGCATGGTCTTCTTCAGTTTGCAAGAGGGTATTGTCAGCATCCCGTGTTGTCATGCTTATAAGTGCCAAAGAAAACAGAACTGCATCATGATCGAATTACTGAACACAGTTAAGTACAGCTAATCTATACTATTATTGTAAAACCCTGCAGTTCCATAGTGCTTCAGTTACCTGAATAATTCTGGCTGATTATTTTTTTCTTCCTTTGTCTTCACTAAGCATAGACATGTTTTACCTAACACAAGGCTACTGTCAAAGTTTTTCAGGCTGACTTGTTTCTCATATTATTTGATTAACAATAGATTTTACTTGTTTAATGTTTTAATTGTTTTTGAGAAAAACAACTTGTGCTTTATTTTTTTTTTTAATCTTTATTTTTGAGAAAGAGAGAGACAGAGCATGAGCAGGGGAGGTACAGAGAGAGAGAGAGAGAGAGAGAGAGAGAGAGAGAGAGAGAATCTGAAGCAGGCTCCAGGCTCTGAGCTGTCAGCACAGAGCCCGACGTGGGGCTCGAACTCACGGACCGTGAGATCATGACCTGAGCCAAAGTCGGAGGTTCAGCCGACTGAGCCACCCAGGTGCCCCTGTGCTTTATTTTTTTAAGTTTATTTATTTATTTTGAGAGAGAGAGCTGGAGAGGGGCAGAGAGAGGGAGAGAGAGAATCCCAAGCAGGCTCTGCACCATCAGTGCACAGAGCCCAATGAGGGGCTTGAACCCATGAACTGTGAGATCATAACCTGAGCCAAAATCAAGAGTTAGATGCTTAACCCACTGAGCCACCCAGACACCCCTAACAATATGTGTTAAAATAAAGAATACTGACTCTGTTCTATCTTTCTTTCTGCTGAAATAATGCTTTTACAAAAAAGGGAGCCATATGGTTCTTAATGATCTCTCCACTTACAGAGCTAATGTTTGAAGGCCGTAAACTTTGCAGTCCAAATGCTTAAATCATTTTCATAGTTAAAGATTTTATTACTTTCTTCAATAGCTTATTCTACATACTAATAATATACCAACTAAGAAAAATTTTTTGACTTCCCAAGCTTTGATCTTTACTTAGTGCGTAGCAAGATTTTTATATTTCACCATCCGATTTTGTGACATTCATTTTCTGGGATTTTAAAATACTTTCATCAGCTACTTTTCTTTTAAAGCAAGAGATGTTAAATTCGCCTCACCTTTCAGAAGTGATTGTAATCTTTTATTAGCTTAGAGGCTCTTTACAAGATTTGATTATTTTAAAAAATACCAGGCAATATTTAGAGTGACAAGTGTCTGTTAAGTCTTCTCATCTCTTTCTATCATGTATCTTCAGTTGTAAAATGTTACAAGATATCACATGAACTAAGACTTAGTCAGGATGTAATAAAGACCATTGCTAAACACCACAAAAGTTCACTAGGGGATATTTAAAAGTTTTAATCTTGAATCTTCTTTTTTCTTTTAAATGTTTGAATTAACTTCAGTTTCCAAGTCTATTATCTGGAAGCAGAAAAGAGTAACCCAGTTTGATCTTTGCCTCAGCGGTTTCTCCACATACCAGAACATTCTCATCACCATAATATTCTGCTTTAACTTTATCCACCCTTAAAATTTAAAAACATTGATCTGTCTCTTGACCTTAGCTTTCTTTTCTTTCAGGTCTTCACAGTTATTCTCCATTTCCTGGCTCCCTTCAAAGAAAGTCTTTAAAGGAATTGCCTTTACACACTTCTTCATATCCATTTCCTCCTCAAGCTTTGAAAATCAGGCTATTCTTCCCCAGTCATCTCTGAAAATGCTCATCAGTGACCTGCATCTTGCCAAAATGAATTGCCAATTTCCTGTTCTTTTCTTACCCATCATCTTTGCAAATGTAATGTTTGACTATTCCCTATTTGAAATATGTAGATTGAGAGTTGCATGCCCTACCGACTGAGCCAGTTCGGTGCCCCATCTTAGTGGGGTTTTTTGGTTTTATTTTTTGTAAATTACTTTCTGTTTTCCTTTGTACTGTTCTTCATCCTCACCCTGGACTATATTTGTAATAGATAAGTAGACATAGAAAAACCAATTCCAGATGACAATTGTAAATTCTCAGGTAAATATGGTTAGACACATTTTGATGTTTCAAGAGGAGCATCATATCATGAGTATTCTTTGTCTATAGCAAAGGTATATGTAAAAACTGATCTTGATGCCAGCTTCTGTCATTAAAATAACTATAAATAGAAATAATCTCTGGAGTGGTACATTCTGAGTAAATTAAATTATAATTAATAGATTTCAGCATAATGTCCTTTACCTTTTTGAAACAGAATTCTAGATAATCATCTTATATACTGAATGGCAATTACATACTCTTGACATTTGCACTGCCTTTTCTATTTTTCTATATTAAGAAGATATACATTCATACATATTGGCATGTTTACACACGTTAAACCTATCGCTGAAACCATACCTTTTTCTAAAAAAAAGTTTATTTTATTTTTGAAAGAGAGCAAGCATGAGTGGGGGAGGGTCAGAGACAAAGGGAGACAGAGAACTCCAAGCAGGCTCTGCACTGTCAGCCCGGAGCCCGATGCAGGGCTTGAACTCACGAACTGTGAGATCATGACCCAAGCTGAAATCAAGAGTCGGATGCTTAACCAAATGAGCCACTCATGCTCCCCAAAGCATATTTTCTTAAAAGAAGTTGATGCCAATATACACACAAATCTTGAAAGTCCAAATATACCTTTTACAGATGTTTTGGTATTGACAGTAGGCAGAGGAATTGCCAACACTAACATCTAAGATGATATTCTGCTTTGCACTTTATTTTTATTATTTTAATTCCAGTGTAATTAACATATTATGTTCTTATTAGTTTCAGGTGGACAATATAGTGATTCAACAATTCTGTACATTACTCAGAGCTTATCATAAGTATACTCTTAATCCCCTTCACCTGTTTCACTCATCCCCCCACCCTTGCTTTTCATTTTAAAAAGAATGTTTTATCTACTCTTTATAGAATGCTAACCAGCATTGAGACACACAGATTGCATTATATTTGAGGGTGCAATGTCAGCCATCTCTCAGGTGATGAGCAGTGTTTAGCATCAGGGATTCCCAATCTTCCACCAGCTATCTGTTCCCACCTGGATTTGTGAGGATGCTATATTAACGACCCTCCAGGCAAATTGCACCAGAGTGTTGGCAGCAAGTCTTTGCCAGGGACCCCGCTTGTTGAGATAGACTGGATTGCATGTGTGCAGTAAAGACATCTTTTGTCTTTTATGTATAAGGCATAGATCAGAGGAAGTGCAAAACCTATTGCTTCTTGTCTCCGTTTTTAGTACTGCCTTCTGGACTTGGCTCCCTAATTGTGAGAGGCAAAAGCAAGCGTAGCTGGTATAAAATTCGGGTTATAAACTCAGTCATGAAGGAACTGTAAATTTATTTTACTATGTCTACCCTTAAATTTAATTTTAAGGCCCCGTTTTCATGGATGTTAGAAACTCAATCTTTCCATCAATTTAATATCACTCAGGTGACATCTAAAGTTCCAGGAGACAGGCAGTGACAAGTTGTAAGATGAGGTGACCTGATCCTGGAGATCATAATATTCTTATTGGCTGAGCCTAGTTTCTGGCTGACTCTCGGGTCATTGCTGACTGCACACAACCTTTAGATCCATGGCTGACAGTACCATTTCGTGCTTCTTTAGTGTATGTGGGGGATATTCCCTTGGACTAGTAAAACAGCAGCCTAAAGAAAACTAGGTGATAATTCCCAGAGCTGCTCACCTCTTACATGCCACAGAATAGAAATCCTTCTTCTGTTCTTGTTACGTGAGGCACATGGAACAGAGGAGGATAAGGGGAAAGGGCTGCATCTCTGTGCTTATCTGCAGAGACATTTACGGTGTGGTGAGGTCCTTTCTCCCTTGGGGTCCTTTTCTCAAGCCCTACACAGGCAAGCGATAAGTGAAGAAGCTTTCTTTACTCTTCGTAAACATATTAGGGCTTTAGTATTGCTTCCTTCCCTGTCCCTGCATTTCATGCCCTGAATAGGTTCAGAGCCTGGGGCTTCTTTAACATAAAGAGATGTTCTGTTCTTCATCCCAAAATTATGTACAATATTCTGAAGTATAGCCTTTTGAAAGTCAATTTGGTAATTATTAAATCATGTGTTCTTTGAAGGAGTAAGCCCTGAATGCTTTGGTTACCTTGAAGAGGGTGATAAGATAAGATGAGATAGCTTAAAGAAAAGTAGCTAATGCTGATTGATCTCACTCCTAGCCTCACTTCCCAGGCACAACCCTCCTAGTGCCAGTTGTGTAACTTGATCTAGCTAAACCGGTCATCATGGCCAGAAGACAAATTACAAACACAGCTTCAAGAAGAACAAAGAGAATACACCACTGTGGTGAAGAAAATCATCAAAAGACCGATACAATTTTCTTCCCTTTTGTATTTCCATTAAAATTCTTGCCCCATCTAGCATGGCCTTATAGTAGAAAACCTTCTCCTTGAAGATAGAATAATAGAAGATTCAATTTTCCTCTAGAGGTAAAGTGTATTGTTCAACAGGTAAGTTCAAAGGGTGCTTTCTAATGCTATCACAGAAATACAATATCTAGATTTTATGATTTGGTAATGTTTAATTATTTTTTTTCTTTTTACTCTGCATACTGAAACGACTTCAACCAAGGTAAATGACACAAAAGTTAGTTTTATGCCCTTCATTGTGTAGGATACGATAAAAAATACCTAGTCATGTTGATGTTCACATAGTCTGCTAATATAGATTTAACACATTTAAATTATCTTCAAAAATAGTTTGCTTCACACTCCTTTAACTACTTGTTTAATATTGAGGATCTTTTCTCATCTTCCTCTGAGCCTGCTTTCTCTGATCTGTATAGTAAAAAACATGATGCAAATTTCATGTGTTTTTTTTTTAAGGAATTAGATAGGACAGTAATGTCAGTGATTAGTAGCGTACCCAGCTAAAGACTGTTGGCCATGGTCACTTTTACTAGTTGTCTTCTATCTCTGGAAACTCGTCCCAGATTTTTTTGTGGATTTCTATTTTCCATGTTAGCATTTTAAAAATATCAGCCCTTTATACTTTCAATTAATAACTGTGGATTAATGTTGCAGGTGTATACCACCAGTCCAGACCTCTTCTCTCGCAGATGATTTGATCCAAGTGCTCTCTGGTTAGCTCCACGGGATATGCAAGCAGCCAATCCAAACTCAACCTGTCTTAATGTGAACTCAGATCCTTTAAAACCTCTTTTTGTCTCCAGATTCCAATGACTATTGAATGATGTCACTCTTCATTTTGAGGTTTCACTTAATGTTTCCTTCTTTTATTTGCCCCATCATGTAGATCACCAAGCCCTGAAGTTCTACATCATGAACATCTTTATCCTCACTGCTGTTGCCTTGGGTCAGGACTTTATCAGCTTTTACCTGTTTTATTGTACTACCTACAATACCTACCTGGATCCACGGTCTTATAAAGGCACCATCTAATGCAGTCTCCATGCAGGTGCCAGAGGTAAGTCAAAAATATGAATGTGCTTATCATTCTCTTGAAAGTCCTCAGTGGCTTTACAACCTAAAGTCAAACTCTGGTTCAGTATAATTTAATCCAGTCAAACTCTTCTGCCTCCTCAATCACCATGGTGTCTTCTGCTAATATGCCACCATATACTGTATACCAGACAACATGGAAGTCCCCCAACATAGTAAGGTGTTTTATGCCTCCCTGCCGTAATCCTTGAAGTTCTTTTTCCTGCCTTGCCTTCCTGGTAGACAATTACCTATCATCCATACTCCCTACAAATCTACTATGCCTTTCTTAAAGTATGTCCTGATTAGTTATTTTCATTGGCAAGGAGCACACTGTCATTAGCATTCACTTTTTGTACTCCTCCTATACCCAGAGGAATCTTCCATGGGCTACCGATGAGTGGACTGTTGGTTTCTTCTCTTTGTGCAGCTATAACATGATTAGGGAAATTGAGCCAAACTGATGTGAGGCTGCATGTTGGTCTCAGCCACCAATGAAAAGCTTTTTTTCTTTTTGCCAGTAATTGTTTCAGGCAAGACTAGCCTAAGATATCTTAGGACTTTGAAACTGGAAAGAGGTTACCGTGGGGACTGCCGGGAAAAATATTTTCTTGCTTTTAAGAGAGAGACATAGAGATCAGGGTTTTCTGTTTTACTGAATGTGAAAGAAGAGGTTTGCTGCTGGTAGTAGTCTGAGGACAAAGCAGCCACGTGAGAGGGCAGCACTGAGAGAAAAACCAAGAAATTGAAGTTCAGTTGAAGTGTTCCCAAATGACACTGTACTTCTATAGTTTTTGTTGTACAAACTAATATGTAATTGTTAAAGTAGCTTAAATTTGGATGCTTTTGAGTACAACCAAACTGAGAGAACCTACAACAGTTTCCTGCCTTATTTCATTACCTTTGTCTTTTCTATTTTTTTTGATGGCAAGAACTTCATCTGCCTTGTATGTGTCACTTTAAGTCCTGGTTTTAAGCTTAGGAAATTGCATTTGGTAGAAAAAAAAAAAAAAAAGATGTATGAGAGCATTAATTTGCTCGGTGTCTGTAGGGTTTCAAGCATTGTGGGAGGCTTTTTCACATATATTGTCTCACTTAATTTTCATAATCAATTTGATTGTGAAAAAGCTATAACTAACTTTTTATGAATACTACATTATCATGAAATGAATTTAAAAATGTCTTTAGCCATTGAATCACATGACAGAATAGTACTCATAGATTTCATTTTAATTTGTTGACATGCATAGGAGAAGGATGCTTTCAGGGAGGAGACTGAAGTATAAAGTATAAAGTTTAAAATTTAGGACCAAAAATGAGGCTAAGACTAAATGATGCATTAGGTCTATGAATTGGAACAAACTGGGGAATACAGGGGGCACTGGCATAGGAACAGAAAGAGGTGTTGACACAAGAGACTCTATAGAACATTAGGTCATATATAATAAAATTATATATAGTATAGTCATCTGGGTGACAAACACCTAGATCCTAGAAGAAGGATATTTTCCCTATTCTCTGAAAAACACAACATGACCCTAACATAGTAAAAAAAAAAAAAAAAAAATTGAAAGTAAGATTCTGTACAATCATAGTTCTCAAAAAGGCACCAGCATCATTTGAAAACATGGATTCACAGAGAGTGGACATCAACAGAGAGCTCAGAGGAAGGAAGAGAAAATCGTTTGGGACTACAAATGAGAATCCCTTAAGGATCCTCTCTAAATACTAACATAGTTTTCAGCAGCAGTTTGGCTAGAGGAAATTTGTCAGGCGAATTTCATTTCTATCTATTCAGGTAAACATTTTTAAAATACATACAGACTGATGGATTCTGGGAAAAAATTACACTTGGTAAGTAATGTCTAATGAAATTACAATACAGGTTTTACCTTTTGAAAGGCAATTTGAAAGAAAAATGAGGTAGGTTAAGTTTTGCAATATCGAAGAACGGTGGCATAGCCAATACTTTATCTAAAGTATATAGTTATCCTTACGACTATACTTTACCTTCTACTCATGCTCAGTGGGGGAGGGGGTTACACAACGACATTCGGAATACTAGGAGGTAGGCATCATTGAGGAACACCTTAGGGTCTTCTCACCATGATTATTTATTTATTTATTTATTCATTTATTTAAGCTTTTTTTTTTTTTTAGAGTGGGGGAGAAGGACAGAAAGAGAGAGAGAGAAAGAGAGAGAGAGAATCTCAAGCAGGCTCCACATGCAGCTTGGAGCCCGACAGGGGGCTTGATCCCACGGGCTGGGATCACGACCTGAGCTGAAATCAAGAGTCAGAAGCTTAACTGACTGAGCCACCCAGACACCCCAACACATTTTTATTGAACAAACTTCTGTATGGAAAACAAATCCTTGAGTTATAGATCACTTATTAGTTTAGCAGTTTACAAGACAAAATTCTAGTGTTGCGAAGTAAGATTCCTAATTCGCAGAATATGCTAAGTATCTATTTTAAGTTAACTTATCTTTGAAGATTTGGTGCTTTCATGTGTTATCTCTTGATCAGATCCAAAACACACTGCTAATATTCTGTTAAGGATTCCCCACCCTTGACACATACATATGCACATACACACACACACACATATATACCTGACATCATTAATCATTTCAAGTTTTATAGCAGATATTCTGGCCAGATATTATTTCTTATGGTCTTACCTGTATTTGTCCCATATTAATGATTCTGTGATTTTAGGATTATAAAATGGCATCTTGCCTCAACTATCACTTCACAAATAGCTTAGAAAAAATCAATAATAGCTATTTATAATGACGGTTTGCAGTCATTTGACTACAATTGAAATATATCATTTCCAAAGAAATACACTTTATAGTATTCATCATTCATGATTCTTTGCTTCCTAGGGAGCAATAAAGGGTAGTAGTATAGGGTATAGAGTAAAGGACAAAGATGGGAGGTGATGAAAGGTGCCAATAAACTTAAGATTTGTCCTTTCAGGGCGCCTGGGTGGCTCAGTCAGTTAAGCATCCGACTTCGGCTCGGGTCATGATCTCACAGTCCGTGAGTTCGAGCCCTGCGTCGGCCTCTGTGCTGACAGCTCAGAGCCTGGAGCCTGCTTCAGATTCTGTGTCTCCCTCTCTCTGACCCTCCCCCATTCATGCTCTGTCTGTCTCTGTCTCAAAAATAAATAAACATTTAAAAAAATAAAAAAAATAAAAAGATTTGTCCTTTCATTGTCCTAAAGCAGTGGGTCTCAAAGTGTAGTTTGATGATGGTTGGGAGTTTGTGAGACCAGTTCAGGGATATACAATATCAAAGCTCTTTTTATTATAATGCTGTTATTGGCCTTTTATGCTACCTTTCTTTCTAAGTGTGTAGTGAAGTTTTTCAGAGGCTATATAACATAATATCATCTTTCTGATGGCTTTGTATTCTTGTGTTTTAAGTATTTCTCAATTTTAATTTTCAATTTTAAATTCCACATGAATGAAATCACATGGTGTTTGTCTTTCTCTGACTGACTTATATTGCTTGTCATAATACGCTCTAGTTCCATCCACATCATTGCAAATGGCAAGATTTCATTCTTTTTGGTGGCTGAGTAATTCTATTGTGTGTGTGTATGTGTGTGTGTGTGTGTGTGTATGTATATATATATATATATATATATATATATATATATATATATATGTATATGTATATACCACATTTTCTTTATTCATTCATCATTTGATGGACATTTGGGCTCTTTCTAGAGCACTTATATTTTAAAGAGAACCACGATAAGAATAATCCATTCTGCACAGGAAATAATACAACTATTATTAAAAGTGAACTTATATTTTGTAAAGTTGAGCTAGCTATAGAACATGAGATGTAGGAGACATTTCATGATTTTTTATAGGTTGTCAAATTCAGAAATCAGGTTTGCCACCTTATAGGTTTTCTGCTAAGAAA
This sequence comes from Panthera pardus, assembly GCF_024362965.1. Lineage (NCBI taxonomy): Eukaryota > Metazoa > Chordata > Mammalia > Carnivora > Felidae > Panthera > Panthera pardus. The sequence continues at coordinate 34,876,685 of NW_026527002.1, read as the reverse complement.
AAGTTTATACTTTTAAATTTAAAACTTATAGCATTAAATAAAAATCATTTAAACAGAGGTGGAAAGAAAATTCTTGAGGTATTGGATATGTTTATGGCACAGAGAGTGGTGATGGTTTCACAGGTGTACTCTAATCTCCAAAGTTACCAAGTTTTATACCTTAAATATGTGCATCTTCTTGTATGTCAATCATACCTCAATAAAGTGGGTTAAAAAAAAAGCTAAATGCTGTGTCAAACAGTGCATTAGAGCACACGTTATTTCTTAAAATGCCTACAGAGGAATTTACACCATAATATTAACTGACTGCATATGTAGCAACCTTTTATGAATTTGCTGAACAGTTTACTTCTTTCTTAGATTTTTGGTGTTTCTGTGTAATGATTAAGTTATTACCCTGAGAGACTAGAACTAAAATAGACCAAAAAGGTAAGAGTACAGAAAAGTATGTAAAAGAGAAAATAATTTTGAGTATCAGTGCAACTGGTCTTCCTTGTTTTGGAAATCCCAGGATAGAAATGTTAGTTTGTTGTTGTTGTTGTTGTTGATGATGTTGTCAATATTTTAACTGCAACAAAATAGCCAGGTATGACATGCCTTACTGAGAATTTGAGGAATTCATATTTAGTTGTCTGATCTAAAAGAAGATTGTGTTCTTTAGACTTGAGCATCTTATTTAACCACTTTGATTCCACATTGCTATTTATAAATGGATATACCCTTCCACATCTACCATATAATTCATTACTCATGGGAATTCATCATTCTCTGGAAATTTTTTCATATAATAGGTTTTAGTATATGAGTGTAATTGCTGATTAAATTTCTCAGCCAATGCACAAAGATGCAAATGAATTATATCACTGAGATAACCAGCCAGAGTGGATAAAGATCATGCTCTGCTAGCATCCAGAATGTGTTCTGTAGAACATAGATTTCAGAACATTTACATAGATGTTAGCTAGATGTAATTTTATCTGTGTTCAAATGAATTTGAGAGTGTCTTGATTAAATTACACTTAATAAATTGCTGAAGAACCTCTTAGAACAATGACTGTATTATTCTGGTTGTGAATCTTCAAGGGAAAGCATATAAAATGTTGTTTTCCAATTCTATGACTGTGAAGTATGTTTTTTATAGAATATCCTGCAGAGATACACTTTAAGAACCTTTCTAATATGTATGTACCAAGTGGGATATTTTTAAAGTGAATGAGAGCATTAAAATAATTAATATTTTGAAATAAATATACACATTAAGGTAGAAAAAAACTCATATTTACATATTATTTGAGCTTTTAAAAACAGCACAAGTATAATAATTATTCTTCATACATATTCACGTTATTTAATGACTAGTTTCTTAGCTGTATTTTTTCTAATATCATTGTTTTTTTAATGCGCATGTTTTTAATATGGCCTCAGTTTTAAATCTTTCATGAAATTGCAATTTTTTAATAATTACATTTTATGAGTAATATATTTGAAATTTTTAAATCTTTAATTGATTCTTTTCTGTAAACCATAATATTTCTAATTGAGAAAATAATCTCTTTATAGGTGCCCTATAAACTCAGAGCAAACTCTCCTAAAAGTAATATGTCAAAATTCTAACTTAATTTTTTAATTTAATATGTGAATATATTAGGTCAAATCATTTCCCAGATACTTTTTGTTACTGTCTTGAATACTTTTTCTTGATGATTTTCTAAAACCAAACCTTATTAAATGTTTTCCCTGTTTGTGACTCTTTTGAATGCTATGCCAAATATTGGTGCTGAAAAATCATACACTTTCTCAATTTTATCCATTTCCAGTATAGATGATCAATTTATACACTTAAAAATAAGTGCTCCATTAAATTTTCTTCCTAAAATACCAAGATATTCTGAAGCACAACTGTAGAATTTCCAAATTAAGTCTTTTATTTCAGAATTTACTATTTACTTTGTTCAGTTTCCTACTTTCTTCTTAATAAATTAGAATATTTTGCTGTTTTCAGATATCTTTTTGATATTGAATTTGTGAAAAGCTTCAAAAACTGAAGTGGTCTTTTTTTTTTTTTTTAGAGTATTTTGCTACTCTCTTTGTGGATTATTTTAATTACAAATTGCCAATTCATTTTTTTAAATATAATTAATTGTCAAATTAATACAGTGTGTATGGAAGCAACTAAAATTTAGGAGACATATAAAGTTTAGAAGACATATAAAAAGACATAAAAATTTAGAAGACACATAAGACATTTTAAACTTACAAAGTAAATTCTCAAAAGCTCAAACATGTCTATGTTCCAACTGAAGAAAAGCAGCAAAGAGAAAAATCACAACAAAATGTTCTCTTTCTGAAGACATTTTTGTTTGTTTTCAGAATTTAGCTTTTTTTTTTTTTGTAATTTAGTTCTGTAGTTTTTGTGAATATACATAAAATATGACATAGTGGTTTCTATTTCATAATGGTTTCTGTGGGTATAATATTGCAGATTTTTGGCTTATAATTAGGAGTTCTGGCATAGAGTAAGGAGTTTCGTGTTCATTTATTAAGAATATTCTTTATGCCATGAACCTAAGTTTACGAAAAATTTTATTTATCATTGCAAAACAATTTTATCTTCAATATTGAACTTTCTAGTTACTATAGAAACATATTTACCATAATATTACGTATTTAGCTTAAATAGAATGAAATTACCAAAGATTTGATTTAATTAATTTGACTTAAAAACCCAGCTAGTTTTAAAATTAAATAAATCAACTTTCCATTTGAAGCATCTAATGACTTTGGTATAAAGTTTTAATCATCTAAGTATTTATGTTCGTTTTCTACTAATGAGGCAATCATATTAATAGCAATTGCTTCATAATCTTGTACATGCATAAGTAAATGAACAAAATTAATTAAAAAAAGTATCACTTGATCTAAATGAAAATCCTACCTTTACAGAGTTGTATTATACATGAAATTTGCAGCTATACTTAAATTCTCATCTTTAGAAATAATTCAAAATATTTACTAACTTTTCAGTTAGGGGCTAAAGCTTCTTTGGTAAATTTTGTCTTCATTTCATCTGTAATACCAGTATGTCTCCCCACTCTTACCTTAGTGTATGTTAAATGTGTTAGATGATGACAAACAATTTAGGCAAATTACATATTCATTACCAATTTTCTTAAGAAATGAAAATTCTGTGTTTTTTTAATTGAACATGCACTTTTTAGGCTCATAGTTGCATTAAATATTTATTGCAAAATAAAAGTGTTAATGAAAAGTAGAAAACACTTTAGATTTTAACTTTGGAATACATGACAAAACAGCTGTAGCAAGATATGTAGATACAGTCTAATATAGGACTACTCAGCATTTATTTCTCATATGCATGACCCATTTTCCACTGACCCCACAGACAAGCAAATGATAGTTTTGTGCATCTCGTAGAGTTGGCAGGAGCCACAGTGCAACTGGCTGGTACGTGAAGTATCTAAACGGTGCAGCAGCATTGGACACTTCTCCAATGCCCACTAATGACCACAAGGTATTAAGTTTTCCTAGCTTTTTATGTCAAAGAGCACTCCATCAGCCATTCTTTAAAGGGAGGTGTATGATGCTAGCCTAGATCACACCAAGAAAAGCGAGCCTGGTTACCTCCTATAGATTTTCTCATTTAACCTTCGTTAAACTGAGGACTGACTGTTACTATATACATCTCACATGTTATTTAGACAACACCATGGCAGAACCTGGTTATACAAAATGGAGGCTCATCAAGGACATCTGGGAAGTAAATGGTTAACATGCTGGTCTGCAATTTGTATTTTCTCTTAAGCAGAGGGAGGCATCCTCAAGGGAGAAAGAAGTTGACCCTGTCAAATCTCTTTATAAACATGGCGATGTCGCCCTACTGGCAAACAAAATAATGGTTTTTCCTGGAGAGTCTTTATCTTTGGAATGCTTTTAACTGTATATGCCTCATCTATCCAGGATTACTTATGGTAAACAAACCTGGAATCTACAGATTTATGGGATATGGCTCCTTGAGAAATATCATAGAAGATATGCAATTATATAAGGCTACATGGAGATGTTTCCTGATGAAAGTGGCTCCTCTGTGTAAGGTACCGTGTGTCTGCTACCAGAGCGCATCATGTTGCAGCAAGAAAGGACTTGGGGAGTGTATTGGACAACCAAGACCTTTCCTGCTGTGTCAGTGCTTTATAATTGCTGATATCAATAAAACTATTAGTAAATCTTTAATTTTTTTAATGTTTATTCTTGATAGAGACAGAGTGTAAGCAGGGGAGGGGCAGAGAGAGAGGGAGACACAGAATCTGAAGCAGGCTCCATGCTCCAAGCTGTCAGCACAGAGCCCGACGTGGGGCTTAAACACATGAAGCATGAAATTATGCATGACCTGAGCCTAAGTCAGATGCTTAATCGACTGAGCAACACAGGCATCCCAAGTAAATCTTCATACTAAGTAAAATCTTGGATTTGTATCAGACCTACTGGAAAATCCAGTCTTTTATGTTTTTATACCATTTTGGAACACTCTATTTCAGCTATTAATTGTAATACTTCTTTAAAGTGAAAAATATGGAAAACGGCTATACTCTGGGTCAGCAGGCATAAGCTAGAACCGTCTCCTACGTGTATCTGAAGAGTGGAGACTTCTAAAGGAGTCTGGTCTCTAGGACAGAAATTTGCCACCAATAGCTCTAAAACAGACATTCTCACCTTCTCTGGCTTGGTATTGTTCAGAATTATGCTTTCCTCTTTCTGGACACCCGCTATCCATCTTTTTCTAGCATTTGTATAGGGTGAACTGATTGGCTTCTTCTTGGCAAGAATGTTAAACAATTGTTTGGAGTGCCTGGGTGGCTCAGTCTATTATTGGGCATTCGATTCTTGATTTAGGCTCAGGTCATCATCTCACGGTTCATGAAACCAAGCCCTGCATCAGGCTCTGCACTGATAGCGCAGAGTCTGCTTGCTCTCTCCCTCTCTTTCCCTCTCTCTCTGCCCTTCCCCTGCTCATTTTCTCAATCTCTCTCTCTCTCTCTCTCTCTCTCTCTCTCAAAATAAATAAATAAACTTTAAAAAATGTTAAACAATTGTTTGATGTTGGCTTCACATTTCATTGCCTCTTTTGACCCATAAGTTTAACCCATGGTCACAGGTTTAACCATGAGTAGGTCATAAATCCCAATTTGGTGAATATCAATAAGCATTTTATTTCAAATAAAATAGAATAGAATGGATTAGAATACATTAGAGAAAAATAAATAAGAAAATATCAAGGCATATTTACCTATGTAAGTTTAGGAATTGTTTCATTATAATTTTGTTTTATTTATAGGCATGTGTGTGTGCCTGACATATATGGAATTTGTTTATGACTGGAGGACATGGTAAAAAAAATAGAATATTATGGCATCTATTATCAGATAACATGCTAGCATATTAAGCAGCCTTAGTTAAGAGTGCATTTTTTTGATAACTTAAGAACCATAATCTATCTTTGTATGGGATCAGCTCTAATATCATGTAATGTAAATGTTTTATGTAGATAGACACTGAAGGAGAAAGTTTGCGAGGCTGACATCAAACCTTGAGACTTGACATTCAAATCTGAAATTGAGCCTGGAGGGCTCAGATTAACTTCTGACTAGCAAAAAATACAACTATTTTTTTTTAAGTCACCATGAAATCACAGAAAGTTTTTAAATATCAAACAACTTTACCAAATGATGATTTGAGAACAAATGAGTCATTCACATGTGAAAAAGATTTCCTATAGCATACATTTGGGTTTTTAATTTTAAAAAAAAGTACTATAAAATGTCAATTTGTATTTTGTAGAACTTCAAATGCTTTAGGGAAAAAATTGATTTTCTTAGATGATGCAGAGCACAAAAAAGGTTGCTTATCTCTCAATATGCACCACAACACAAAGGGGAATGAAGCCATTACATGGGTATAGTGAGGAAGAAGAAAGTGAAATTATCCTTCTAAAGTCTGACTCAGACTGAAAACTCTAACCCTTGTGGTTTGTACTTTCTAGAATGCCATTATTATTCCAATTTAACAAAACTAGTTTTTTCAAACATTGAACAGCAATTATGGTCAATATATTAAAAATAAATAACACGCAAAATGAAAAAATATTTATTCTATCAATCCATGAAGAAAAGTCTTTCCCAAAACCAGGAGCACTGGGAGTCTTCAGATTGTCACAAAAGCCATTCAGCTTTCTACTCTTTGGATGTGACAGCTGAAAACAATGTACATATTCAATTACTTTTTAAAACATGAAGCACGTTATAATGCTGATGTTGAGCACTGATATTTATAGAACACTTACTCTATTCCTGGGACTCCATTAAATTCATTTCATAGATGATCTCATTGAATACATGAAACCACCTTCTGAAGTAGTTACTGTTATTATCCCCATTTTATGGGTAAGGAAACTGGGAGAAATGTAGCTTCCTATAGGCTACAGAAAACATTGTAAATATCAGAATCACTTCTGACCTATAGGGATCAAAACTGTCAGCTTTTCCCTATCTCATTTACCCTCCTCCTCTCTCCCTCCTTTTTTATATTTATTTCTTAAGATATTGAATATACAGTAATTAATTATATTCTGTACCTTGTTAGAGCTGTGTGCTAATTAGACCCAGGGTAGTATATACATCTGTACTTGTTTTAAAGCAATTGGACTATTAACCTTAAAGCAATTACTTAGATATGTGCTATTCATAGTAATGAGAATTATCAGGGGTGGAAAGGTTGGTCTAACTCATTGGTAGTGAATTCAAAGAAAATAAACATAGATATGTGGCAAAACTATGAGTCACATTTGTATTAGTTCCCAATTGCTGCATAGAAAATTACTACAAATTTAGGGGCTTAAAATAACACGCATTTTCTTACAATTTCCATAGGTCAGAAGTCTGGGTACTGTTTAATTGGATCTTCTGCCTAGGGTCTCACAGGCTGTAATCAAAGTGTCTTCCAGGCTGCATGCTCTTCTGGAAACTCAAATAGGGTAGAAACTTCTTCCAAGCTCATTCAGATTAGTGGCATAATTCATTAAAAAAAAATGTTTTAATGTTTCTTTATTTTGAGAGAGAGAGAGAGAGTACAAGGGCACAAGTTGGGGAGGGGCAGAGAGAGAGAGAGAGAGGGAGAGAATCCCATGCAAGCTCCATGCAGTGCCCTGGATGCAGGGCTCAATCTCATGAACTGTGAGATCATGACCTGAGCTGAAATCCAGAGTTGGACACTCAACAGACTGAACCACCCAGGCACCCTAGCAAAATCCATTTTTATATTAGCTTCTTGTGGCTGTTGTAACCAGTTACCACAAACTAGAAGTTTATTCTCTCACAATTCTTGAGGCCAAAAGTCTGAAATCAAGGTGTTGGTAGGGTTGCAATTTCTTGAAGGCTCTGAGCTAGGAGTCTTCCTTGATTCTTCCAGTTTCTGGTGACTGCATTTTTGGATTTCTTGACTTGTGGCCACTTGACTTCAGTCTCGCTTGTCTTCACATCTTCACATCACCTCTTCCTCTTGTGAGGGCACTGGGTTTTTTTCTGGATTTCTGTTGGGGGCTGCCCTCAAGCCTAGAGGCCTCCAAAATTCCTTTTCCTAAGGGCTTTCTCAACATAAGCGCTTACTTCATCAAGCCAGCATGGAGAATATCTAACATTACTGGGGGTCAGTTCCTCTTTTAAGGACAGTCATCTGATTTACTCAGGCCCACCCACTATTAACTCATAGGCAGCTGAAAGGGATTATTAATTGTGTCAGTAAAATCCTTTTACCTTTACCAGATTCTGCTGGTTAGATTCAAGTCACAGTCTCCCCCCACACTCAAGAGGAGAGGATCATACAGAGCATGAACACCAGGGGTGGGAAGCATAGTGACCATCTTAGTGTCCATCTGTCACCGTATCCCCCAAAAAGTCTCTATGTTTTCTGCAGTTAATTTCTTTTTATCAAGAGCCAGAGAACTGAAGTTTTACTTTTTATATTGTACACTTGCACAATGTCTTCATCTTTATACATCATAGAAATCTCAGCTGAACATTTAGGAGATGCAATCTGCTCCACCAGACTCATGGAAGGTGGGAAGGGAATCTGAAGGTTACCAAAAGAAGTTCTACTCCCCTAATGTCAAGTTCAGGAATTCAACTCTACATATTAGATACTCTTTCATGGATTTCAGCTTCTGTTTGAATGCATTTAGTGACTGTAAGCTAGTTCATGAGGTGCTTCATTACCACTGTAGTCAGCAACGATAGTTTAAAAAAGCTAACCTTTAATAAAATGAAACATTTATTTTATTGTTGAAAAACAAATGAACCAGATTGTACTGGGTTGAATATTTCCCCTAAATTCCTGTCTATTTGGAACCTCAGATTGTGGCCTTATTTGGAAATTAGGTCTTTGCAGATGTAATTAGTTAAGATGAGGTCCCTCTGTATCTGGGTGGGCCTTGAATGCAATGATTGGTATCCTTACACAAAGGTTATATGAAAATGCACAGGGAAGGAAGGCAGCTATGTGATAATCAGAGGCAGAGAATAGGAAGATAAAGCTCTATTCTCCCCCTTTCTCACTATCTATTCTATGGCTGCACCACCATTATATTTTGGAGCATATGACTTGCTTTCTAGTTTCACAGGTCCACACATGGGGAAGAATTTGGTTCCAAGATGGATTATACCCAGAGTCTCACCCATAACTGATTTACATTGATCTAGATGATGAGATTTGGAACTTTTTGTGTTGATAGTATTGTGATGACATTTTAGGTACAAAATTAATTAAATGGGTTAAATATTTTGAGGATATTAAGATAGAGTGAATATCTTTGGCATATGAGAGAGGCATGAATTTGGAGAGGCCAGAGGCAGACTGTACTGTGTTAAATATGTTCCTCCAGGACTAGGTCTACCTGAAACATCAGAACATGACTTTATTTGGAAATGAGGATTTTGCAGATGTAATTAGTTATAGTGAGGTCACACCAGAATAGAGTTGGCCCTCAGTCCAATAATTAATGTCCTTTTAAACAAGCCATGAAGACACGCAGAGGAAGGTGCTATGATGACCAAAGCAGAAATGGGAGTGACATAGCTGCAGGCCAACGGATGCCAGGGATTACTGGCTGCCTCTGAAAGCTAAGAAGAGGCCAGGGAGCATTGGTCTCTGGAAACTTCAGATAAGGCATGGCCCCACTGACACCTTGATTTTGGACTTCTAGTCTCCAGAACTGTGAGAATACATTTCCATTGCTTGAAGATACCAAGTTTGTAAACATTTGTTATGATAGTTCTAGGAAATTAATATACAAACATACAAATGGGCATTTTATCTTTTACTGAGGAACATCACATGACAAGCTTATTCCCTCTTATGATATAGCACATCTAGGGCTGCCTTAATCTTTTAGTTTGGTTTTCTCCGAGCTAAAATCAACAGTTCCTTCAAGTATGTTTGATGTAGCACAATTACATCCTGGTTTCTTTACCTCAAAGACTTGTAGTTTGTCAGCCCCTTATTAAAATATCACAGCCAAGACTAAACATACTCCAGATGTGCGATCTCCAAGGCAAAGTAAAATGTCTGAATTTAATCTCTGAACAGAACAATTCTATTATTTCCATGTAATAATTATGTGAGCCTTTTAAACAGTGTCATTACAGTGTTGAAACATAGTACGTTTGTAACCTACTAAAACTTCCAAATCCTTTTCCTACAAATTTTATCAAATTTTGGTCATATCCAGAATACACTTGAACAAAGGATTGATTAGACCAACGTACAGATTATTATGTCTTCCTGTTAAATCAATCTGTTTGAAGCTATATTTTTAGCTAGAGTGCTTATTTATAATTTGGATTTTTAATGTCAGTACATAAAATCAATTTTTATGTACTCTAACTTTTCATTGCTGAAGAATTTGATAAGCATGCTATCAGTGTTTTCAAAGTTCCTGATAGAAATGCCAAGGATGTTAGGATAAATTTCATGAAAATAAGACCAAAGATAGAATTCAGTGACACATCAATATAATATTTTCTCCAAATTAGCATTAAAAATTAATTAATATTCTTTTAGGAAACTCTTCGATGAGCAAGAACCCATATAATAATATTAATATCAGCCATAGTTTATTATGTAGCCCACCAGAAGATCACAAATTACCTATTATAGTTTGTATTCGGCTAAATATAATATTTTATCCAAATTAGCATCAATAAATTAATTAATATTCTTTTTGGAAAATACTCAATGAGCGAGAACCCATATAATAATATTAATATTAAGACAATTATGTAGCCCACCAGAAGATCACAAATTGCCTATTATGGTTTATATTCAGCTAAACTTTAGCAATATTCACAACATTATAGTAATTTGCCAACTAGATAACAATTTAAAAAATAAAATCAGGTTCTGTTGGCATGATTAATTTGTGGAGAAATTTCATTGTTTTAAAATTTTTATCAAATTATTACAAACCAGCTATTTAATATGATATTCTAATTTTTTTTCCTCTTAGGAAATAAGATTTGCTCACAAGTTTGTGGTTTCTGAAATCAATCCTTTGTCACTTCTTAAAAATTCACTGTGCTCTAAAAGTCTTGGTTTATCAGCAGTTTAATTTTTATAAAAATAACTAGTAATTTTAGTACATCCTTACCTGTCATGGCATTCCAGTTTTCTGTTTGTGGTGCTTGTTCTAAGCTTTCCGGTTTGGTGACTAGTCTCCTTAAGAGAAAAGGCTAAAGCACAAAGGAGATTGACAAGATTTTTCTGAGGTCTTAACATTCCCTTGAGCAAGAGTCCCATTCTATCCCTGTTCATTTTTCAGTAAACATAGCAGAGTAGACAGAATCCTTGTTTTGAAGGCTTCAAAAAAACTATGTCCTTAAGAATCACTTTTAACACTTGTTTCCTGGCACTTACATTCACAGCATTTGAGTGAATTTCTGTGTTAAGACTTTCTATTTTCAGAATTGTCCTGAGACATGCAAATTTTATATATTTTTTGTGATATGCGTCCTATAATTAGACAATTTCCTAAACTGTGCTATGTGGGTCATTAGTGTTTTGAAAGATACTAAATATCTTATTTGGAGAAAATTAAAGCATCTGTATATAAATATAGCTAAGAAATACAAGCTCTGTAACTTTTCTCTTGAAAACTCATTGCATAGTGTAACTTTTCTCTTGAAAACTCATTGTGTAGTAGATAATACATTACTATTAATAAGGATGACAAATCCTGCAGCAAAGGAAATGATTTAATTTTATGGGCTATAGAGTCCCATAGAATTTCTTGAACACAAAACACATTTTTCCAACACACCTCTCTCTGTCCATTCAAAAGATTACATTTGAGAAAGCATTGAATTAAGCCCTTAGCACTCAGACTTCAGTCTGAATTACTTGATCATATGAGTCAGAATGACATAGAGATGTTCTCTCTAGATCCCCTGCCAAAGAAAGACTTCTGGCCAGCTATGGGGAATGCCATCAACACACTACCTCCAGCCAACAGCTCTCGGAGCAATTGCATACCAGTTTACAGCTCTTAGGAGAGCTTGCTTGTAATGACCGAGCAAGGTAGGGATATAGAGCTCTCATCATTTAGGCCCAATGTAGCACAGATCCGCTGAGCAATATTTGCCCTGGAGCTTCCTACAAGATTGGCCAAGGCTTTGTCCAGTCTCTCTCTCTTTCTTTCTCTCTTTTTTATCCTTTGTTTTTTCTTTTTTGTCCAATCTTCATTTCAATTTGACTTCTTTCCCTGCCTAATCCTATTTCCTCTCCCTTATCGCTCTGGTATTAATCACACACATCTTCACCCCTAACTCTATCTCAGCATCTGCTTCTTAAAAAATTCTGTGAGAGCTGGAATGCAAAAATTAAAAACAAATGCTTTGAGTCAGTTTTCTTTACACAAATATATTTTCATGGGAGGTGAGGGGAGAAGGAAATGTCTAGGGCAGAGGCCATGTTAGAGCAGAGAAGCCTGGGGAGATGCACTCCCATGTGGACTTGACACATGAACTGGGAGGCTGTAGACTGTGGATGTGTCAAGGCAGGAGCAGTAAGGAGAAGTGAAGAAAATGAATGATTCCAAGGACAGATACAGTTGTAATTTAGCTGCATATTTTGGTTGGCCTAATGATAGGTTTAAGCGTGCTGTGTTTCTCCGGTCTCTGGGCCAAGGGCAAAGCCAACCTTAATTTTAAACAAAACTATAAATTAGGGTTTGGGCCAGATTGTCAGCCCATTTCATTATCTTGCCTAATTTCAAACCTCTGCTGAAATTGGGTTCATGGCTAGCTGCAGGAAGTGGTAATGCTGATTCTGCAGAAATATTTTTGGACTGAGATTTGCATGAAGACAAATCAACTAGTCAATTCAGGGGAAAATAAAATAGCCTTGAACTGGTTGTTGGGATAAATTGAATCAGTTCATTGAACCATTTAAGCAAGAAAGCAATTCCAAAATCTGGCTCAACTTAGCAAGTATTCTATGAAGCTATTGTCAAAATAAATATACACAAAATTTTACCTAAAACAGATGTAAAATGCTACTTTGGTTATTACATGTTGAATTAATCCCTAAATTCAGTTCTCAAGTATACCATACTCCTATAGAGAAGTTTTACTTTTTTTTTAATGTTTTATTTATTTACATTGAGAGAGAGAGAGAGAGAGAACCAGGGAGGGGCAGAGAGAGAGAGAGAGAAAGAGAGAATTCCAAGCAGACTCTGCACTGTCAGCACAGAGCCTGAGGTGGGGCTCGAAGTCGCCAACCATGAGATCATGACCTGAGCTGAAATCCAGAGTTGGATGCTTAACCAACTGAGCCACCTTGGCACCCCAGACCAGTTTTTCATTGTATCCTATTGACCAAGAAAGAGTCTCCCCTTGACCCCTTCACAGAGAGTTCTTTCAAAGAAATCTGTCATTTAAGATCTTTGAAAACACTAACTACATTTTCGAACAAGCTTGTATCTCAAGAGAAGAAGATGTTTTATCTCTTCCTTGTTTCAGGTACCTAGATACTGAATATGCGTTATAAATCCATGATATAAACAATGCCTCTCTTCAAAAACTAGGACTATGACTTAAAAATTAGTAGTCTCATTCATATTGAGTGAAGTGTATTCTCTTACAGCTAATAAATATGAATCAACTCAAACTATCAGAAATATACTGGATTTAGTTATTTGTCTATTCACAAATTCAAAAGTTGAATATATTTTCAAACAAAATAATAAACCTAGTGAAACTTAATAATGGTCCCTTCTCAGAAAGCTAAATAATTTTTTTCCACTTCAAATCTAGTATGTCTCCTATATTATATTCTCCAAGGATTTATGTATGGGAAGTGTACGAGATAGTGTGTGAGAAGTGTCTTTTGAAGATTAGTAAAAACCTAAGATACCATAATGCATTATAATTAGTTGTTCTTGGAGTCAAACTTAGGTACAGGAAAGAAAGAGTCTTTTCCTGGAGCTTTCTTTCCTCTGATGATAGACTTTGATAGTACCTATTTCAGTGTTTTAACTGTTGTTCTAGGCAATATTTTGAGGCCCATAACTCCTAAGGAGATATTGAACCTCCAGGAACATACACAGAATTCTAAGGAGAATTACTTGGAAGAAGTAGAATATTACTCTATTTATAAAGATGGGTGAGATATTTCTGTTATCGTGACATCAACAGAAAGTGGAGAAGAAATTAATGTGTTCCCCCTCTTTACTATGCCTCTGCTAGATATGTTGCATATATTATTTAAGTGTCCTTATCAACTGCAAACAATTAAATACATGATAGGCCAATTTTTTAGGTAAGGAAATTAAGTCGTAGAATATTCCCAAGACCTCTTATTTTCTAATTTGTAGAGATTTGACTTAAACTTTAAATTGTAAAGTCTGTGCCCTTTCCACTTTATTAAGCTGCCTCCATCCACAATGTGACTTCACCAATATTTAGTGTGTATAACATTTTATGTTTAAAACTAGGTTTTTTTAATATTACGTGTTTATCTAGGCTTATTTTCAGAGTTAAGAAAAACTTGATGTGGTATTAGAGCTGTTGAAATAAGAATCTGAAGAGAGCACATTTTATATTAGTCCTTTTAAAACTGTGTTTTTTATTCACTGGTAGACCATGAACAATGTGTTGTGCTGACAGCACAGAGCCTGGAGACTGCTTCAGATTCTGTTTCTCCCTCTCTCTCTGCCCCTTCCCTGCTTGTGCTCTCAATCTCTCTCTCTCTCTCTCTCTCTCTCTCTCTCTCTCTCTCTCAAAAATAATCAATAAGCAATGCAAATTAAAGAAAAATCCTGAAATATAATTGCATTGCAATAATTGGTGGCAGCACTAGTAGGCTGCTGCTTCAGTGAACTCGACCAGAACCACACTAGTCATTTGGTTTCTCTAATACTCTTCTTTTGGGAGATAATTTTCCATGGATCTCTTATGTTTCTGCATGTCTTCCAAACAGAGGCTCAGACTTCCTTTATGCCAGACTTTCTTTTAAGGATGTTTAAACAGAATATGACCTTGGAAGATAGAGATGGTATCTTTTTATAGAACAAAGGGCAGATTTTTCTCACAACCTTGGAAAACAGAGTTGGTATCTCTTTCTAAAGCAGAAGGCAGGCACACTTAACTGGGCTTAGGTGAGGATTCATAATGCTTAATATTTCTGGCAGTCAAGGAAAGACTGATACCTCTTTCCCCTTTACCACCACCACAAAAAAGGAAGGCCAGGACCATATTATTCATGTTGGATATTGGAGATAGTATGTGCTTCACTTGGGAATTCTGCTTGGGTCCTTGTATTGGCTATCTCATAAATCCACATGTGTTGGCTAAGGTCCAAATAAACACTTTAGATTGAAATATGTCCAACAAGCCCTGGAATATTCTCTAACATTAGGGCCCCATAACCATAATGAACTTGATGAGATAAAACGCTCTATGATGATTTTGCAGATTGGAGCATTCGGCAAAAAAAATACAAAATAAAAATGTAGCCTAGCAAAGAAAGGTAGACTCAGGATCTCATATTCATTGCCTCTCTAACTTGGCTATTACACATGTACTATCCGAAAGGGAGCTATTAAATTTCTACTGAGCTCTTGTCAAAACTAAATACTTGCCCCATGGAAGCTTTGGGACTCTTTGATGTAATATTCCTATTTTGAGGTGAGTCAACTTAGGCTCAGTGACTAACAAGTAGAAAGAGCTCACCAAGCTTCACTGGTCAAATGGAAATTGTATACTCAATAACACAGAAGGCCTGGCCCCAGTGGCATGTTGACTTTGTCTGAAAAAATAACAGCTATCCCTTTGGAAGAAAATCTCTACTTCACTCTGCCACCTGAAACATAGCCTCTGATTCAGTGGAGTTCTTTATTCACAGAGATCCCCTAATTCTTAATCTTGGTTCACTGATGGTTTCTCTAAGCTAAAACTTGAAGATGTAAACTGGGTTGGTATATCTTTTCGACCTTAGTGTCAGCTATGCAGGGCCACAATTGGATATGAGTGTTCCACTCATAGAAACTTAACTGTTCTTATACCTCTGGTCAGTGCTCTCCTTGATGAGCCTCACTATATTTTTAATGACCTTTTTAATCTCAACAATGGCCTAGCTGTTTGGTCTGGCAGATTAAAGACAGACTCTCCTCTTCCCATTCCTCCTCCTCCTCATTTTCCTTCTCCATACCCTTCCTCCTTTTCTTCCTTCTTCCTCTTCTCATTTTGCAAGAACCATTTAACAGTGAGCTGGTATTTGACTCAAGGTATTTGATCGATTCGATCTTCCATACCTCTTATCATCCATAGGCATCTGATCTAGTCTCTGGTGTTGAAAAACCTATTAAAAATTTTAAAAAATACTTCTAAATCTATTTGCTTGCCTACTTTAATAAGGCAGTTTTGTTTATTGAATATAGTTGTCCCCAGAAACAGATCATCTCTTCTGTCTACTTTCCAGCTAATTCTCATGACGGAATGGGTGAGGAGTTACATAGACCAATTTTTTTTTAAGTTTATTTATTTTGAGAGACAGGGAGAGAGAGAGAGAGAGCGCACACATGCACACATGAACATGGAAAGAGCAGAGAGAGAGGAAGAGAGAAAATCCCAAGCAGGCTTAACACGGGGCTCGATCCCATGAACCATGAGATCATGACCTGAGCTGAAACCAAGAGTCAGATGCTTAACTCACTGAACCACCTCAGCACCCAAGACCTATTTTTTTAAAGTTTTTTTTTTTTAATGTTTATTTATTTTTGAAAAAGAGAGACAGAGACAGAGTGCAAGCAGGGGAGGGGCAGAGAGAGAGGGAGACACAGAATCCAAAGCAGGCTCCAGGCTCCAAGCTGTGAGCACAGAACCTGATGTGGGGCCCAAGCTCATGAACCGCGAGATCATGACCTGAGACAAAGTCAGATACTTAACGAACTGAGCCACCCAGGGGCCCCTCAAGACCTATTTTTTAAATATGAAATTCCATCTAGACCATTCCTGGGCATAATTTTTTCTTTTTCCTAAGCAGCAACTCCATGTCAGTCTAGTTGGTACACTGCATACAGCCAAATGGGGTCTAGAGAATTAAAATTAATTCTCGTTTAGCCACCTGGATTCTCTTTTTGAATTAACATGGTCTTTGAACATAAGGATAATGGCCGTTGGTTAAGTACACTGGATACCAATAGTACCACACTGGACTCTCAATAGTAGCCTATATGGCCAAATGGTGGACATAATGTATCTGTCTAAGTTTTATATAAACTTTGTCCTTCTTGGACAAAAGGTCTGGATTCAGGCAAGAAATGATTGAAGAAAAAGTGAATTTACAGCTGCTAGAATGGGGCACAACAAATTTTAGGGATTAGAAGGAGAAAACCATCATGGTGGTACCAGGAGAGGAAAAACCACAGACTCCAAGAAATGTGATCATAGAGGGACATTAATGATCTTTGTCTTTCAGAACCATGAACATTTGTCATTAAGGGAAACATTCTGATATGGCTCCCACAACTGATGCATCAAGCACCTTAAATTTAGTTGACTGCTATTACTTCCTGCCAGACAAGTCTGACCATGGGTACTCTTCTTAATCTTACCTACAAGTCAATCAGAAACTGCAGAAAATGGTTTCAACTATTGTACCTTCCATGTAAAAACAGCTGTCAGTACTTCCAGATATCTTCCCGACCTCCATTCCTAACAACTGGTTCTTATTCATTCCCTTGGTAGACAAATGCATTTGCCTGGTAGCATGAACAAACAGAAGAGATGGACTGGTTATCCTAAGGTCGTCCCATCCCCAAAAAGTTTAGTCACAATTATTTGAACTGGCTGAGTATGGGATTTGAACTGAAATGGAAACTTTAAGAAATATCAACTCACTGAGAGGCTATATAGTAAAAGCACTGTCAACTCAGGCTCTCTGCTGATGTAGGTCCCACTTGGGATCTTGATGACTGTAAAAGTCCCTATTTTTCCAGTGATACCATGTACTCGCCTGATGCTGTACTTCTTGTCATTATCTTACCTTTCCCCCTAAATTATAGTAATTTATAGCTTAGCAAAGGTTATAAGAGACTTCAAGTTTTGAAGAGATACCAGTATATTATGTAACTCTCAGATGCCTACAGAGATCTGTCCCAATGAGGCTACCTTGTACTCAGAGGAGTTTCCAGAGGGATAACTGACTTTATACAGAGACAGTCATCCCTATAATGGGAGCCATTCAGTTAGAAACAATATGAAATTTGTTCCTTAATTTAGCTTAAATAATACTACTTTGGCTATGAAAGACATTTACATCAGTTTCAACTCACTATCCTAAGGACTTTTTATGGATGATGATAAAATCGCCCTAGGCATTTTAGCATGCCAAGGAAGCATCAGTATAATTACTAATATATAGTTCTATACTTGGATTAATGCCTCAGGGAAAATGAAAAGATCAATATAGGAAGGAAAAGGGAAAGCACCTGAATATTTCAGATAGACTCTGATGGCTTATGGGGTTTGTTCAGCTGACTGAGTATGCGATTTGAGGATAATACTTGATGTCAGTACTGCAGGTTGGCCTCACTCTTGCTTGGAGTCCTATTGGTAGAATTCTTAATTAAATGTGTTATGTGAGAAAAATTACACAAATGGTTCTCATATGAATCATATTAATATGTCAGCCATATTAATCAAAGTGGCTGATGGAGTAGGAAAATTCACCAAAAACCATGAGAGTATAAAAGATATATGAAAATGAAGGGTTGATATTGTTGAGAGACATGGGTCTTTCATATACAGGATGTTTACATTTCTTTTTTTTTTTTTTTTTAATTTTGCTTTGAAGAACTTTTTTTTTTTTTAATTTTTTTTTTAACGTTTATTTATTTTTGGGACAGAGAGAGACAGAGCATGAATGGGGGAGGGGCAGAGAGAGAGGGAGACACAGAATCGGAAGCAGGCTCCAGGCTCTGGGCCATCAGCCCAGAGCCCCACGCGGGGCTTGAACTCGCAAACCGTGAGATCGTAACCTGAGCCGAAGTCGGTCGCTCAACCGACTGAGCCACCCAGGCGCCCCTGGATGTTTACATTTCTGCTCGTGTGGTGAGCAGAAGAACTGACAGCTATTATTCCTGACTATATTTCCAAAGAAATTTATATAGTGAGCAGCCCTGAAAGATAGAGATAGTGCTTTCCTCTGAAGCAAGGGGCTGGTTTGCTTACAGCCTCAGAAGACAGAAATAGTTTCATTCTGGACGAAAGAACAACGTGCTTACTGCCTGTTATAAAATATTTAGGTTCCCTAAGCTCATAGTTCCTCTTCTGTAACATGTATTACCTTGTCCTCTTTATATGACTCTCTGGGAATTGTGGCTTGAGAACATGGCATAAGTAAGTATATTAAGTTATAAATTTAAAAATTTTTAGGGGATCATATGATTAAATTACATTTACATTTTTCAGTTAATTCTATATTTGCTACATGTGTACACACAGACACACACACACACACACACGCATACATAAAAAGGATTTGTAGTAGCGTGGAAAGAGTACACTGGCAGTCAAAAAACAAGGGCTCTGTGCTACACTTATCAGTTGCCCAATTTCAAAATCCTCCTTAACCTCTTTGACATAATATTGGTCTCTTTTACTCACTTCAAGGGATTATTATAGAGATCAAATTAGATAATGTATGTAAAAGGATCTGGAGTATCTAGTGTGTTGTAAAAAATGAAAAAAAGTATTGTGACTAATAAAAGGGATGACAGACTTAATTTTTTGCCTCATAGCTAATTTGGGAAAAATTTTTTAGAAAGTTATCTAATTTTCTCTTGACTTCGGGATACTTTCTGAAACGAATGCTGTAATGGTTAGTTTTACCTGTGGTTTTCTGTATTGTTACATTGGTTCTGGCAGTGTAACTATACTTTTTTTCCATCAAACAGTGTTTTTTCAGATTTTTAGATAAACAATCACTTAAAGTTTATATTAATTATAATATTTGCCTATTTCCAAATTATAAGTAAAAATGAATAATACACAATTGGTCTGTTACCTTCAAGACAGTGTCATCTAGTCATCTAGTCCCGAGTTTAGAATTTAGTGTATGAATATTTTACAGTTATACTCAGAGAAGTAGTTTAATACATTTACAATTTATAGTAGAACAGGGACACCTGGGTAGCTCAGTCGGTTAAGCATCTGACTTCAGCTCAGGTCATGATCTCACAGTTTGTGAGTTCAAGTCCAACATCAGGCTGTATGCTGACAGCTCAGAGTTTGGAGCCTGCTTCGGATTGTGCATCTCCCTCTCTCTCTGTCCCTCCCACGCTTGCTCTCTTTCTCTCTCAAAAATAATAAATAAACATTTAAAAAATTTAAAGTAAAACAGATTATTCATTGAAAATACAAAAAAATCATTTGTTATTATTTTCCACATTTAAACTATAGAATCTCTCCCCATACTTCTTGCTGTTTCCAAATGAAGCTTCAATAAACTAAGCTTTGTGATTTTGCAAATGTGCAGTATAAATGATTGCAAGATAAGCATATTGATTTGAATTACCTTGATTGTTTTTTTTCAGGCTACTCAATATTGATCACTTGTTTTTCCTCAATAGAAAACTGACAAGACTTCAGTGATTACACAACCCAGAGAAAATGTCTGTGATGGAAAAAAAGGAAAAGGTATTTTCACTTATAATAATAACTAACAATGTCCATTATAAAGAAATAAATCTAAGTAGAAAATATATTTTAAAACAATAAATTGTATAT
Organism: Panthera pardus; assembly: GCF_024362965.1. Taxonomy (NCBI): domain Eukaryota; kingdom Metazoa; phylum Chordata; class Mammalia; order Carnivora; family Felidae; genus Panthera; species Panthera pardus. Next base: position 34,856,334 of record NW_026527002.1, on the reverse strand, counting down.
AACAACATTAATATTTTGAATTGTTTATTTGGGGTAACAGAAACATTTGAGATATTCTTATTCTGTACATAGGATGATATGGTTTTTGGGTGCCTGGGTGGCTCAAACCAGTTAAGCATATCACTCTTGATCTCAGCTCAGGTCTTGGTCTCAGGGTCATAAGTTCGAGGCCCACATTGGGCTCCACACTGGGCATGGAGCCTACATAAAAAAAAAAAAAAAAAAGATAATATGGTTTCACCCAGTCCAATAGTAGCAGAAGCATATCTGCATCATTCTCAGCATCAATATTCACAACATAAACAGCAACAAATACTATGAAAAAAGGTCTGTTGTCACCTCAGTAGTTAATATTTTTATTATTTTGTTACAGTAAATCTGTCAGATAGATATTATTCTCTTTTTATAGAAATAAACTCAGGTAATGTGGCTCATTTGCAGTCACCCAAACAATACTTCGTATATTTCCAACCCAGAAGTTAAACATAAATTTAGATCATCCTTCCTTCATACTATATCATTATTTGTATTACACTATCCAGCCCATTATATCTAAAGTAGTTTTTCTTCTCATGCCTTATCAGAAACTTGCTAAAAGCTAAATTTTTACTATACTTTCAAGGATGAAAGCAAATTTAAAAGAATGTAATTAACACTCTCAACCATGATCATAAGCACTGGAATGTAATGGAATGAATTGCATTTGCCATGCTCTATTGACAGTATAGCTTAGTTACCAAAAACAGCTAGCTAAATATCAAGGTTGCATAAAAAATAGATTATAGAAGTTTCATTTTCCTTGGTTTTCGTTTTCTTATATAAGCTATCAATTATCTATTTGTGACTGCCATTGACCAATAGTTCACTCTCTGAACAGAAATGGTGTTAAAATCAAATATAGTCATTTATTCACTAATTGATTTATTCATTAGTCACACACTATTCTTGATGCTGGGCTATTAATAGTAGACAGTGGTTCCTGTGGGGGCAACAGATATTTAATTATTGAACAGCATGATTCTTTGAGAGCAGGTAAGAGCATGTAACACGGTAATAAAACTACTTAGGTAGATCTTCTTACATAACCTAAAGGTTTGAACCAAATATGAAGGAAAAAAAGGAGATCTTATGTAAGTGGTGGTGGTGAGGAAGAACCTTCTGGGAAGATGACATACCATATGTAAAGGCTTTGTGGCAGGGAGTCCCAGATGTGCAGTAACTGAAGAAGGCTCATGTGACAGACTCCAGAGAGCACTTGGGGGAGCAATGTCGTGAATATATTAAGTATGTTGAGCTTCACCTAAGAGCAAGTATAAATCATTCAATTGGTTTGAATGTGGGAAAAGTGCAGACATCAGGAGAAGTTCAGATTTTTGTTTCAGAATAATCACTCCAGTTGAAGTGTCAGGACTGATAGAGGTTGACATCGAGAAACAAGTCAGAGATGCCTATAATATTTTGAAGCTGGAACATCTTTGGAGAGGAGAAGTCCATCTTTCTAAGTATGCTCTGCTGAGTTCAATATTTCAAAAGTATTTGTAGCTTCAGAGTATAGATACAGAGTATAAATCTGTACTTAATTTATCATATTTTACAGAGAAAATAACCCCATAGGAATAGTCAATAGTTATAGTATATTATATGCATTGATATATTTTGAAGAAGTACTGTAATATTTTTACTTTATCTTATCTTTGGTGGCATAGTTATATTAGAAAATATTTCAACCCAACAATTGATAAGAGATCTAGTAAAGGAAGTGGTATTTTTAGTAGCATGACTATGAATAATGTAAGTCACGGTGTTGGTAGGTAAAAGGATTTGTTAGATAAGGGCACCATCTTTAGGCTTTGAAGAATTTGAAAGAGCTTGATATAATGTAGACAATCAATGAATGAAGGAGAGGGTGAGCCTTAGGCTGTACTATCAACGAATACACTGTATTAAGTAGAAAAACAAATGTAGTCATTGGTTCTATTCTTTTCTACCTGAATGGTAACAAAGAACAAATTTGACTAAATAATTTTTATGTCCTTTGGCTATAGACTCTGGAAAAAAAAAAGTACAATGAGTCAGAGGTATAGATGGCACTGAAGCACATGAAAAGTAGTTTACGTTAGATTATAATGACAGTGAGAGCCAAAGGAAGATAACTTGCTAATACTGCCAGATATGAAAAAACTATTCTGCTAAAGAATTAAATTAAGTTGGGTATCTGGGTGGCTCAGTCGGTTAAGTGTCCGACTTCAGCTCAGGTCATGATCTCTCAGTTTGTGAGTTCAAGCCCCGCGTCAAGCTCTGTGCTGACAGCTTGGAGCCTGGAGCCTGCTTTGGATTCTGTGTCTCCTCTCTCTGCCCCTCCCCAACTTGTGCTCTGTCTATGTCTCTCAAAAAATAAATAAATGTAAAAAAAAAAAGGAATTAAATCAAGTTATCTGTCAAATAGGTGACATTGATAAGTGAGAACAATTGGTTTATTTTGATCAGTCAATTCATAGTTCCTAAAAGTTTAATTAGGAATAACGAGGCAGAAGTGAACTTACTATTTTAAAGTCTATTTTGTGGGGCACCTGGCTGGCTCAGTTGGTAGAGCATGTGACTCATGATTTTGATGTCATGAGTTCAAGCCCCACATTGGACATAGAGCTTACTTAAAAAAAAAAAATTATTCTTTAATAAATTATTAAAAATAGATAAAAGTCCATTTTCCAAAAGTTTTTATTGTATTTGTCCTATTCTTTGTATTCCAAAGTTGATGATGTCTTGATGGTAATTTTCACTTTGCTGACTCATTGCAAATGAGCTCTCAGCCCTCTAAGCAATGACATATAAGTTGCCCGTGTTGAAGATGCACTATATATATGTGTGTGTGTATGTATATATATATATATATATATATATATATATATATATATATATCTCCATCAACTGAGACATGTTACAAGACTTTTTCCTGGAACTAGCCTTCTGTATCTTAGAAGGAAATCCCTCTCCTTTGTTTCTGTGCCAAGAGACCTTGATCCTGCCTAGCTATGATCCTGCCCTCTGCTGAGCTGCTTCATTCCATCCTCTTCTCTTAAATTCCAGTAGCATTTTTGAGAACAGAAACTCGCATGTGCAGATCACATCACTTTCTGTTTTCCTAACTCTTGACGGCTGGTCTGCTCAGCCCTGTCCTTCCATATTATATGTTTTACAGAAGTACCTCAGTGTGGGGAAGTCTGGATTTTTCCATTTAAACCTTCACTTTGTTCATTATTCTGACAAATTCTGGAGTTTCGAATCAGGAGATCTTTTATGGACACACATTTAAGCTGCAATTGTTAATGCGAATATGAGCTTTATTATTAATATGGGTGATTGTTTCACCTCCCTCTACATGGAATAACTCCTGGGCTACCATTTTTGTTTCAGTTTTAGTAACAGTTTAATTTTTTAGAACAATTTTAGGGTTACAAAAAAATTGAGCAGATAGTACAGAGAATTCCCATATGATCCCTGTACACAGTTTAATCTGTTATTAATATCTTACATTGTGATAGTTCATTACAATTAACAAAACAATATTGATATGTTTTTACTAAATAAAGTCTGTAATTTATTCAGATTTCCTTGGTTTTTACTAATGTCCTTTTCTGTTCTAAGATCTCACCCAGGATACCACATGATATTTGTGAATTCTCTTTAGCTTCTTCTTGACTGACAATTTCTCTGACTTTCCTTATTTTAGATGAACTTGCAGTTTTGAGGAGTACAGTTTCTCATGATTACGCTTGGATTACAGATTTGAGGAAGGTAGATCACAAGGTAAAGTGTCACTTTTATTACATCATATCAAGGTTACACAATGTCAACATGATTTATAGGTGTTGAGGCCGACCTTGGTCACCAGGCTGAAGTAGGGTTTGTCATGTTTCTCCACTTTCCCTCATTTAAGGGAGAATTTTAAATATTAATATACTTTTTGAATAGGAATATTTTAACATATTTTTTGGATGACTGAAAGGAGCAAGTGGTAAGGGTGAGAAAGGAAAAGGATAACAAGGTTGCATGTTTCAGAGGAAATGGAGGGGGTTCTGGGCAATGACACAAATGGATAGGATTACTGTGGTTTGCAAGAGAGCACATCTTCCTCTGAGACTATAAAGAAAGATGCTAGGAATTGTGACCCTATAGTTATGTTTGAGCATGTCTCATGTTTATTTTTTTATGAGACAGTTTATGTTGTTTGTTTGGTTTGGTTTTGCTTGGCTGAGTGAAAGGAAATGGCCAACACTAACCACATAGGAAAACAGAAAATTCGTCCAACTGGAAATTAGTAGAAAGACCACCAAGTAACAGTTGAGGGTCTATTTGAGGTTGGAAACTATCAGTTTTTTCAGGTTATGTAATTTTATCCAGATAATGCAGATAGACCATTGGTTTGAACCACAGTTAGTAATTGGCAAGAACAAGTGCAGTGGAAGGTCATGGGGATATGAAGTTCTGGTGTAGAGCTGAGCCACCCAAAAAAGAAAAAAAAAAGCAATTGAAAGCATGAAGAAGGAACTGGAGAATGACCTTGGGACTTAAAAAGAGATAATGAATTTCTTGTGTTCGAAATTTGAATTCAGTGCAATGACTGAAAGGGAGATAAGAGAAGGCTGTTGTGAATAGATAAATTCTTAAATACAGTGTGTGAGAGAGAGTGTGAAATTCTTCATCCAGTGTGGCCATATGAAGAAGGCCTACCAAAGTAGAGAGATGATAAAAGACAAAAAACAGACATTACATTATAGAATCTAATTCTATAGCTATCTGTGATGGTGATGTCATTCAGATTGATATTCTGATGATGATAACTAACGAAGTTGAGAAGAAACTGGGTCAGGCACCACAATCCTTCCAAAATAGCAAATTATGAGTCTAAAGTTTATAGATAATTGTGACAAGGATAGGAAGAAAGAGATATACTTGAGATTTTGTGGGAGGAATATTAGTTGGCAGACACTGTGAAACCAGAGGGATGTTAAAATATCCCAAATGTTCTTTATGATATTGCAAATAATGAGCAAAGCAGTGTCCCACTTTCAAAAGGAAAGCAAATGGAGTTGAAAAAGGTAGGTTTTAGTTAATGAGACAATATGGTGCATTAGAAGAAGTATATATTTTAACACAAACTGAGGTAATAAAAATTCATAGAGAATGTGAAAATTTATGTATTTTGGTCTTATTATCAGTTTTAAGTCAGTATACTAAAGTATAATTTCTTCCTCCTAGATATTGAACAGTAGGTTATAAAAAAAATGATAGAGTTTTGATGCTACTGAGATGGAGCAGGGGGAATGATATATAAGCAGAAGGAACAACAGCAAAGGAACATAAAATTAGTGTAAAGGGCTGTGGCTCTAAGTTTCAGAACCTACTGTGGATCAGTTGGTTGCATATGAGGAAGATTGGGGAAAGAATTCTGCTTCTAAGTTTGAGTTCTGCCGTTAGGAAACTAGCCCTGTATGTACTGAGTACTCGAACTACTTGTATTTACTAACACTAGATACATTCCATCCAATCAATATCCCAGAGTGTGAAGATGCTTTTTAAAGTATATTTCTGCCTTTTAGAGAAGATATTTTATACTAATTAATTTGCTTTTTATAATAGTGAAACATGATGAAATATGCTTAACTTCTACCTATCCTGATGTAGCTTTATTTGGAAATCTTATTTGTTAAAAATTTCTTTCCACAAAGTGAAATAAAAGTACTCTATTTTCCATGTAATAGAGATGTAGCGAATCACTATACAAGCATTTCTGACATTCTTTATTTAATAGTTCAATGAAACTCTTTTCAATTCCCAGGTTACTAGAGGTTTTAGTTTTGTTAAACTAGGCTCTCCAAAAATGTTTCCAAAGTGCTTATGGTTGTATCTGTTTCTTTTTCTAAGGCTTGACATTTTTTGTATCAGGAAGTATCCAAAGTGAACATAGGAATTTCATTTTGTAGATCACTGTAGTTGAAATGCTAAATATGAGGTTTTACAAATATGTAATTGAACATCTGGAGTTTTCAAGATGCTTCTTTCTACTTTTAGCAGACAGTCATACTACTCTCATGAAATGTGCCTCAACAAATTATTTGGTGAGTTTTAACACTGGAACCACAAAACACATTAACAAATTAAATTCTCCATGAAGCTTATATAATAATAATAATTGAAACACAGGAACAGGAAAAAGTTGGATTTTAACCCACATTTTCACATAGCTAACACCCTTTTGTACTCCATGATAAAGTTTTCATCTATGTGTTACATATCTGTTTAAGAGAACCTATATGCTGGAATCCCAAGATCAAACTGTTATCAGGTTTGGTTTCTTTTGAGGCCTCTCTCCTTGGCTTTCAGATGGCCACCTTCTTGCTGTGTACATGAGCATCCTATGTGTCTCTATATGTATCCAAATTTCCTATTCTTATAAGGACACCAGTCAGAATGGATTAGACCTGCCGTAATAGTCTCATTTTAACTTAAATGCCTCTTTAAAAATTCCTTCTCAAAATATAGTCATATTCTGAAGTACTGGTGATTAGACATTCAACGTACAAATTTTGGAAGAATGTAATTCAGCATATAACACACACTCGCCACACATACAAGCCTTATGTAATGCCTACCCAGAAATATTATCATCCAGTATCTTATAAATGAATAAAATAATTGGGAAACTATGTGTAAATTTATTTACTGCAGTTTTATTTGGACTTTATTGAAATTAAAAATTATTATATAGCTCAAGTAAAAAGTACCAACTCTTTGATCAAAATACACAAAACAAATATTCATTGGCAAAGAAGTTTATATTAACATATCAACTTTTGCAGAATATCTCATCACTAAGACCAAGTTCACCTACTATGGTAGACTTTTATAAAGAGCTTTCCTAAATAAAGGGAGTAGAGAATTCTATGAATTTGATCCACATAATGATTTTTTTATTTAAATTTTTTTTCAATGTTTATTTATTTTTGAGATACAGAGAGAGACAAAGCATGATGAGGGGAGGGGCAGAGATAGAGGGAGACACAGAATCCGAAGCAGGCTCCAGGCTCTGAGCTGTCAGCACAGAGCCTGATGTGGGGCTTCAACCCACAAACCATGAATTCATGACCTGGGCTGAAGTCAGACACTTAACTGAGCCACCTGGATGCCGCATGATATTTTTATAGAAAGTAGTTTTTAGACTATTTGCAAGAATTTTAACATATACATTTTCTGATATTAAGATATTATCCTTCGTAATACGTCTTGGATATGAACGCACAAATATTTTGCCAAAATACTTTTTAATCCTATTACTCCTTAGGGAATAAGCCTCCAATAAACCTTAGCTGGCATATGTCAAAGTATTTAATTTAGCAAGCACTCAAAGACATTAAAACTGTAACAGCAAATTATGTTTTCTCATCTCATTTCTGTGTACTTTTTTGAGAAGAATTCTCTGCTTTACTCAGACTGATCAGCTATCTTTCATTTCTTTACACCATTCTTCTCTACACTGTTTCTTGTCTATATATAGTTCACCTGGCAAGATGAGCAAAATAAGGGAGAGAAAAGAACAACTGAACTTGTAATTAACTTGGGGTTATGATCATGTAATCTTAATTACTGGCTATTCTTGTAAACAATGAAAATTTATTTAAAAAACAGTGGATTAAAATACACATCACCTATGATGCAGGTACTTTATTTATGGGTATATAGCCACAAAAATGTAATTTCATGTGCACCAGAAAGTCATGAACAGAAATTTTCATAGCATTATTTGTATTATTCCACACGTGGAAACAACTCCAAAAGCTATCATTAGGACTACAACTGGAGAATTTAACAATAGGATTATTGTACAGTAATTTAAAATCTACAGACTTTTGTTATAGCTCATGATATGAAAGATTCTCACAAAAATAACTGAGTAAAAAAAACTGCATGAAATTGAATATACACTGTGTGAATCTAGTTATAAAAAGTTCAGAAACGGGCAACATGGATTTATGGTTTATTAGAATAATGGTGACCTCTCTGGGTTGAAGGCATGAAAGATGCTACTGTGTGCAAGTAATGTTCTAGCTCTTTGGTTATGTTCATGTACATTATGATTTATGCACTCTTCTATGTGTATGGTATAATAAAAATTTATTTAAAAATCACCTAAATGCATGCACACACACACACACACACACACACACACAACATAAGAATATAAACTGGCTATTGGATGACATGGTAGATGTAATGGAAACATTGCCCTCAACTCCCTCCAGAGACCCTTATAAAGGAATTTTTACAAAACAGAAAAACACAAAGACAAGGAGGAGACTATGCAGTAGCAACCCACTTTTAGAAGACAGAAACAGATCAGTGAAGGATAAGTAACTTATTAGATTCAAAAAATGCATTATATATATATGTGTATATATATATATGTATACATACACACACACACACACACACACACACACACACACACACATATATATATATATATACACACATATATATATATATAAACTAAAACCAGTGTTGTAAACCAGGAAGTTAAATGACACCAAAACCTGCTGACCTAGTAGAAGTTATTTTCCAGATCCTTCCATGCTCTGCTCATCTAGATGGGTGGCCTGTCTCAACCTATATTCAGGATGAAGTATGCAGGTTATTCTCAGGAGACTGCCAAAGAGACAATCTGCATATTGAAGGATTCCAGTTACAATGGAGGCTGGATATGCTGTATTGAAAACAAGATTAAGCGAATGTCACATACTGAACACTGAGATCTTTTCTTTCTTACTACATCTGGTTCAGTTTACTAGCAGGCAAATTATTCCCTGCAGGTAGGCAATTGGAGAAAACTTTGCAGGTACCTGAAAGCCCAAAGATAAGAAGTGAAGATACTGGGGTGCCTGGGTGGCTCAGTCAGTTAAGCGTCCAACTTCCGCTCAGGTCATGATCTCATGGTCCGTGAGTTCGAGCCCTGCGTCGGGCTCTGTGCTGACTGCTCAGAGCCTGGAGCCTGTTTCAGATTCTATGTCTCCCTCTCTCTCTGACCCTCCCCATTCATGCTCTGTCTCTCTCTGTCTCAAAAATAAATAAATGTTAAAAATTTTTTTTTTAAAAGAAGTGAAGATACTGGCAAAAGCAGTTCCTTAAAAACACGACCCAAATAGGTTATCCTACTCTAAAGCTGACTGACAACAAAGCTTCGTCACACATATTGAGGTAATCTGTTTTTAGCCCATGATACTAATAGAGACTGACCATATAAAGGATAATATGTAATAAAAAGACAGAGGCTAAAAGCTAAAACAAGTAATAACCAGTTATATAGAGGAAATAGAGAATATGAAAGAAGAATGAACAAAATTAATATTCTGAGCAGTATGGCAAGACTGTGCTTTCATAAGATAAGGAGACAATTTTAAGTAAACCATTCAGAGAATTTAGAAGAGCTCTTGGATATTACAAATATGATAGCATACACAAAAATATCAGTGGAAGTGTTGAAGTTAAAATTGAGTAGATTTAAGAAAAAAGGAGAACAAAATGAAAAAAAATATATTAGAGAGAAATATATAGTAAAATTAAAGTACTATTCCAGGTGATCCAATATCAAAATAATAGTAGTTTCAGAAAAATAGAACAGATAAAATGGAAGAGATCACATCATCAACAAAAAGATTCAAAAATATATCCCAGAACTGAAATAGCATCCTGAGTTCTCAGCAAAATGGAAAATAGAAGACTAACCAAGGCATATTATCACAATACTTCCCATTATTAGGAACAAAAAGAAAGTCCCAAAAGATGCAACAAGGAAAGAATAAAGAATCAAAATAACAGCAGAATCTGTCAACACAAATCTGAGAAGTAGGTGGCATCAGGGAGATGTTTTCCGAATCCTGAGAAAGATATTTTCAATCTAGAATTCTATAGCCAGAAAAATTAACATTTTATCATGAGATGTACCTCATAATTTGTGGTCTTCCAAGGTCTAAAACTTTTTTATCACTTGCCTCTATTCTTAGGAAGCAATTGGAGTATATACTCCAATAAAATAAGAGAGCAAACTAACAGATGCACGACACAGGAAACAGGGGAATCAAAAAGAGAATAGAAAGGTTATTTCCAAGATAACGGTGAATGGCAATTACAGGTTGACAATTTCTACATGAAACATGGAACTTAACAAATTACATTTGGAGCAGATTAGAAGTTTCTAAAGAGATTTCTTTAAGAGGATGAAGTTGCTAGAATTGCTATTATGTTTAAATGTAGCAAAAAGAGATTTACACAGCTGATAGAGAATATGCACCTAAGGCAATAATTACTTTAAAAAAAGCAATACAAAAGAAACAAAAACTACGTAAGTTTTAATTTGGGGGAGAACAGAAACTTTGATACTGATGTATTTATTCTGAGATGATGAGGGAAATAGAAATTGAAAGCTATTGGTAGAGGTTATGTGTGTGTGGGTACATAAAATAATCTACAAGTGTCTCTTCCATAATGGAAGGATAGATGAGTAATTTTCTGAGTGTGGTGTTGGATTCTGGGGGTCCCAGAGACACTCTCCGTGGAGAATGTAAATTCAAAACTATTTTTAGATAATGGTTAGTGTTATTTGCCTATTGCACAGTGCACTGACCATATACCACTGGTACAAAACAGTGGTGCCTAAAACTGCTAATGCATAAGCACACATCAAGGCAGTAGCACCAAAATGTGCTAGTCATTATCTACTTGATGACCAGGAATTAACGGAATTAAAGAATATACATTATTTAATGATCTTCTTGATGAAGCAAAAAATATTTATTAAATCATGACCTTGGGGACACATTTTTTAGTATTCTATATGATTAAATGATAAGTATACAAAAGCACTTCTCTGCATGCTGGTTATAACTGTTCTTTTGAGATATAGAGCACAGCATTAAAATTTTGTTTATTGTAATGTACTAACATCTTTTTTAAATGTTTTGTTTATTTTTGAGAGAGAGAGAGAGAGAGAGAGAGAGAGAGAGAGAGAGAGAACGAGCTGGGGAGGGGCAGACAGAGAGGGAGACACAGAGTCCAAAGCAGGCTCCAGGCTCTGAGCTATCAGCACAGAGCCCGAAGTGGGGCTCAAACTCACCAACTCTGAGATCATGACCTGAAATGAAGTCAGACGCTTAACCAACTGAGCCATCCAGGTGCCCCATAATGTTTTGACATCTTAAGAAAACTTTTCTGGCTGAGGAGGGAAGAGACTGACCCTCCAGAGGGTAGCCAGTTCTTAGAAATAATAACAAAGGACTCAGCAAAGATCATGCTTTTTATACGCAAACTAACCAATCCGGAGCTCTTTCTCCTTTATCTGGCCTGTACACCCCAGGAGGCCATATTCCTCTGCCATAATCATCCTAGAGCCAAGGACCAGGTAACCTGGTGTCAGGTACCCCCTATAGCTTAGAGCCTGCCGAAATTATTCAAACTAGCCAGTTTTAAACTATTTACCTTGCCTTGCTTTTCCCCTGTAAACTCCGTTGAATGCCTTGGTCCCTTTCCTTCTTGCCCTTCTGCCTCCTGACCACTCTAGTGTCTTCCTCTGTGGCTCTGTGTGGCATTCAGTGTCCACCTTCTCTGAGCCTTGTGAGTATAATAAACTTCCTTCCATGCCTCATCCCCATTCCTCCTGTGGCTGCACCAACTTTACCATATCATATCCAGCATGTACATCCTCAGAACATGAGAAAAAGTACCTAGGCAAATAAGTTGTGATCTAAACTTTTTACATGGAATACCATTTTTACTGAAATGAAAAACTGCCAGACAAACAAGGTTATTCATAAGTGCATATTTGATAGACATTTCTTGAAAAATAAATGAAGTAAGCCTGTTATTTCCAGGAAAACAACAGACAGTATTTATTGCCATGATGAAATTTTAACTTTCAGATGAAGATTAAAATTTTAGATTACTCTTATGTGACTTGATAACTTCCCCACACGTAAGGACTTCTCTTGTGAGATCACTGGTAGTATTTATGAATGTGAATTTTTTATATTAAATGAGGAAATGTGTCAACATTGGATAACCTGCATAAGATAGTGAAGCAATATTTCCAAATGAGCAATGCATGCATGTTACAAAATAACCCATCCATAGATAAAATATCCATTCAAGGTGCAAGATAAACCAGTAGACTTCAGTGTAAAAGTTCATTGATATGGTTTAGATTCTACATTGCAGCTATCCATTAAGAAACTGCCATTGTCTAGTTTTGATTGAATATAAATAAATAAAAATAACCACGATTATTTGATAAAATTCTCTTTCCCAAGTACATACTGTGTAAGGCTCAATTTTCTTTATGTACTTCAACCAAAACAACGTATGACTGAGTGCAAAGTAGATATGAGAATCCAGTTATCTGTTAAGTAGACATTAAGAGATTTGCAAAAATGTAAAGTAATGCCGTTCTTCTCAGTAAAGACTTTTGTTTTACAAAAAACATTTAAACTGTTATTTATACTTATTTATATTTATAAAATGTTATTTATACTTATTTGTAACTTTTTTGTTATATGAAAATTGAATTTTTTTAAAAGTTTCCGTTTTTATTTATAGTATGGTGAATATAAATAGGCATAACCCACATAAAGAAAAGGTTTTGGAGGTCCTCCTTAAATTTCAAGAGTGGCACCCTGAAATGAAAATGTTTGAGGACCACTGAGGTATAAAATGCCTAGAATTGAAAAATAAAAAAGTAGCAATATAAGCATTTTTGAAGGGTTATGGTTTTGGAGGAAATGCTGAAGAACTAAATACTTTAAAGTATCTACAAATTTGATAAAATTATTCCACTATGTAAAAACCAATGCAGATCACAGAATGTACGCTTATATCTATTGTAATAACTTGTGAATAGTGGCTTGAATAAAATTTGCAGTGATCACATCTCTTCGTTAGTAATAATAATAAAGGTTTTAATATTATTTACTTTTATTTTTTTATTTTTTATTTTTTATTTTTTTTATTTTTTATTTTTTTATTTACAGTTTTGTGATAACCAGAATTAAAGCATATAAGGCCTAGTGCTTGGCTTGTTGTTACTGTTTTTAATTACTTATAATTATTGTCATGATAAAGAAGAAAATGGTGACCTGAGAAAATAAGAACCAAAGTATGTAAAATGTACGGTTATTTGTGTTTCCCCCCCACTCCATTGTCTACTCCTGTCATTTTCTACTATTTTATATGGAAGGCTCAAAGTATTTTCCATGAAAGGAACTCATGGGCCATATGGTGATCTAATAGTGAACCCCCCCAAATTACCCAGCCATTTACTTATCAGCTTTAGATAAGTGATTACAGATAGTATTTCATATTTTTTTAAAAAGGATTTAAAATATTTTAAAACTGCTGATCTAGTTCAATCTAGCATCCTCTTGTGAAGAACTTATAATATGATGATGTATATAATATCTAATTGATAAAAAAAAGATAACCTAACTCCTGAACTGATAGATTTTTGTCACTTATTTTCAATGGGAGGAGTTAATTGCTTATGATTACCAGTTTTAAAAGTGACAGTGCCTCTACACATAAACAGACTATATAATTGCCTACTTGCCTCAAATACTCTCATCTCATGTTTTCTAGTTCTAAAGTTACAAGTCATTTAAAAATAAATAATATTGAGTGTCTATAAGTAACAAATTCTTCCCCTTGCATTGTTTCATCATTGAATTTTCAAAATAATAAATATGGAAATTATCAAATTAAGAATTTGAGGATGGGTAAACTTAATTCATTTGTAAATTTCATCCTATTAAAATAAAAGGTTAAATCTTAACCCAGGTCTGCTTTATTCCAGTCTGTCCTGTGTAACACATCTAACTCTTACCAACATCCCTGGTGAATGACTGTGGGAATGTGGAAAATTATCATTGAAGTAATTCACACTATGATGTTAATATTGACTTCATTGTTAAATATTCTTTTCTGAAGACAGAATTAGAGAAATGGAAATTTTGAAATACTCAGTCCCTGGAGTATGGCTACAATAAAAGAAGAGTTCAGGGGCACCTGGGTGGCTCAGTCCACTAAGCATCTGACTCAATTTCTGCTCAGGTCATGATCTCATGATTTGTGAGATTGAGCCCAGCGTTGTGCTCTCAGCTGAGAATGTGGAGCCTGCTTGGGTTTGTCTCTCTCCCTCTCTCTCTGCTCCTCCCCTGTATGCACATGCGTTCTCTCCCGTTCTCTCAAATAAATAAATATTTAAGAAATAAAAGAAGACCTCAGAAAAAGTCAAGAAAGGAGGAGTTCAGTGACAAATTTTGTCAACTTTACTGTCTTAGGGCTGGCCCTTCTGACCAATAATTAATGTGGACATTAAAAATGTTCATAACCTAAGATATGAAATACAATTTACCTCCAGAGCCTCAATGCTGAGTTTCCCTACATTGGAGACAATGTGATTCATTAACTTATACACAGATGAAAGAAAGGTAGCTTTTTTTTTTTATCTGTCTTATATTCACTGTTGTTGTTGGCATATATTATTAAAGGCTGAACTTCAGGTGTGGTGGACAGGTAAAGGGATTTTCAGTGTGCCTGCAAATGGTAATCCAACAACAACGATAACATCTTGGCCAGGTCTCTTACTATTTAAACTGTGTTATCATTAAAAAATAACGTGATTAACAAAATTTTAAAAATTAAAAAAATAACGAGAGCACTTTTTTGGTGAAGTATAGTATTTAATAAATGGAATCTCTAATTCTGTTAAGTGTTACAGACTTTCCCTGTTAAGACAACGATACAAGCTCCTGTTCTATTACTTTCATACCAAACCAACAAAAGCCATTGTCAAAAGAATCTACACATATGGTATTTATAAGATGTGTAGTTTACTTCATATGATTTTATTTTACTCTGGACTTCCTGAAAGTCAGATAGTCTTCTTTTTAAATTACTGAAGATAATTTAATAATACTGTTTTTCTTAGACAAAGAACTATTCATTGTTTAAAATCAAAGAATGACTTTGGGAAACTTCAAGGATGAGTGAATTTCTATTTTAGCTTTTAGAAATATGTTGGTCACATTTACGATACCAGGCCTTACTTAGCTGACAAAGTAGCCCTTTCTCATTTTTTAGAGTGACTATGAAAGAACCACATTATTTTAAAAATTAAATATTCCATTCTATTAAAAATTCCCACTGATAAAATATACAATGAAAGAAAAAACTCTTGAGATCCTATATCCTTTCCTAAAACTTCAGGGATATATCTGTAGGTAGAAAGAGATAGAACACCCTGAATGTGAGGTTAGGCAGAGGTTTACAAAAAGAATTACAGTAGCTGTATACTCTGGCAATTACTATATTATTTGTGCCATTTCTAGACAAGAGCTATAATCTAATCAAAATTATCTATGCAGAAATTCACTTCTTTAAACTCTGAGGACAAAGAAATAATAGCAGAAAGAAATATCTGTCCAGACCAAGAGAGCTATACTCACAGACATTTTCTAAAACAAAAGTATATGCAAAGGTGTTTCATTTGTTTGTGATGTGGTTCAAGGGGATTACATGTACATGTTAGGGGACAAACATTGGACACATATATAGGTCATCATTTTTTCAAGTATAGATAGGGAAAAAAGTTATTTAGGCAACAACCACAACAAAAAGTAAATTATTTTACCTGAGTTGGCATAATGTTAAAGGATTTCTACCAAAAAAACCCCCTTAAATATATATGCTGTGTCTTCAACAAAATAAAATAATAAAAACTTCATTATATAAAAGGAAAAAATTGAATTAAAAATGCAACTGCCTTATTGAGATGAGAATGGGATTAAAATGAGTTAATAGAATGAGAAAAGGGGTAACTAAAAACACAGTAGCAAATTAAAATGTGCACTAGTAATACCAAGAAGGGAAGTATAGCGTTACACCTCAGAAAATTATATCAGTGATGTTGAGGAATAATTAAACAAGTTCTTTAGAAGTAAAAGAGAAGAAAATAAAAAAAAAATATGATAGCTGTGGAAGCAAGGGAGGTAATCCAGTTTATGAAGATTATAAGAATCCTGAGAAAGAAGCAGAACATGACTGCCAGAAAATAAACAAGCATGCAGGGTAAACTGAGTAATACCTAAATCTTCAGAGCAAAACCATCCACTTTGATGCAATGGCAATGAAAAAGAGATATACATGTGGATATGTTGTGTGTGTGTGTGTGTATCATATATATGAATATGGGTATTCTTACATAAATAAAAGCTACAAAATGATTTTATATACATATATTTTATATACCTCTAACTGTATCTCATTTTGTATCTATATCTCGTTTTTTAGCTTTTTGTACTAGAAGATACAGATATATAAATTTAGTATATATATCTGTATCTACTATACAATTTTTGTAATCCTTATAGTATTCTTATATACGTCTACATGATTACATATATACATATATATGTATACATATATACACATAATTATACACATATATCTCCTGATAAAATTTATATACATATACAAATGTATGTGTGTGTGTGTATATATATATATATATATATATATATATCTCCTGATAAAATTTTTTCCCCTCTTTGTTCCCTTCACCTATTTTGTCCATCTCCCCCAACCTCCCCTTAGACAACCACCAGTTTGTTCTGTATTTGTGAGTCTATTTTATTTTGTTTGTTTGTTCATTTATTTTCTTTTTTAGTTTACACATATAAATAAAATCATATGGTATTTGTCATTTTCTGTCCGACTTATTCATTTAGTGTAATACCCTCTAAGTCCACTTATGTTGTCAAAAATGGCAAGATTTTATTCTTTTTATGGCTGAGTAATATGACATACATTACACACACACACACACACACACACACCCCACATCTTCTTTGTCCATTCACCTATTGAGGGACACTTATGTTGCTTCCATATTTTGATGATTATGAATAAGGCTGCAGTAAACATAGGGGTTCATATATCTTTTCAAATTAGTATTTCTTTTTTCTTTAGGTAGATACACAGAAATACAATTA
Organism: Panthera pardus; assembly: GCF_024362965.1. Lineage (NCBI taxonomy): Eukaryota > Metazoa > Chordata > Mammalia > Carnivora > Felidae > Panthera > Panthera pardus. Next base: position 34,839,244 of record NW_026527002.1, on the reverse strand, counting down.
CTGGTCATATGGTATTTCTAGCTCTCATTTTGGGGGAGAACCTCCATACTGGTTTCCATAGTGGCTGCACTAATTTACATTCCCACCAATAGTGCACAAGGGTTCACCTTTTTTCACATCCTTGCCAACACTTGTTATTTCTTGTCTTTTGACAGTACTCATTCTAACTGGTTATAAGGTGATATCTCAGTGTGGTTTTGATTTGCATTTCCCTGATGATGAGTGAGGTTGAACATATTTTCATCTATCTATTGGCATCTGTATGTCTTATTTGGGGGAAAAATGTCTATTCAGGTCCTCTGCTCATTTTTAATCGGATTATTTGTGGTTTTTTGATGTTGAGTTGTGTGAGTTCTTTGTTTCTTGGATATTAATCCCTTATCAGATATATAATTTGCAACTATCTTCTCTCATTCGGTAGATTGCCTTTTCACTTTGTTGAGGGTTTCCTTCACTGTAGTGAAGCTTTTTAGTTTCATGTAGTCCCAATTGTTCATTTTTGCTCATTTCCCTTGCTGCACAGGCCCACTTTGGGTGATGTTTAGCAGAAACCACGTCTCTGATTTCTTGCCTCTTGCCTATAAGCATTTCATGGGGGTTGTCTGCAAGCATTGCACAAAGAGAAACACTTCCCTAGTCTGGGGAAAGGCAGTTGTCATAGTAGTTTTCTGAGTTAAGATGGAAGAACACTGTTTAACTGGTTGTTCACTTAAGACTTAAAATTAAATACTTCCCACCAGACCAGGTTGAATTTTCTGTTTCTAAATAAGACTGGAGTCAGTAACATTTCAAATTCCTCCATGTCTCATCATCAGATTTTCACTGAGCAGTCTCACTGCAATTATCATTCAATACAGAAAGGCAGTTTAATTACATTTCCCAATATAGCTACATTATCATTTCATATAGCTGTCATCTTGATCCTAAAATAACCAAAGTCTGTTTCCGGTGAATGTTAGCATATAATCAACAATGACTCCCATAAGGTGACCCTTTCTTGACCCAAAGCTGAAAAGAAATGGTAGTATGTAGTTTCATGCCCAAAAGGGTCTTTTGAAAATTAGCGAACTGTTTAGAATAAAAGCTTTTGTTAGTGGCCGTTATCACAAATCTCACTGTGTATTGTTCCGAAAATTGTCATAAATTTACTGCAACAGACAAGAAATGTTAAATCCTCAAGAAGTTACAAAATATGGGCTTGTCTCTTTATTTTCACTTGGTATGCAAACTGTTTAAGAATCTGAATGATTAGATACCGGTGGAAAAACCCAAGGATTTATAAACTTGGACTCTAATTCCAGCTGTGCTTCCTGTGGTGATTATTTCCTTGAATGTCTAAACAAAATTATACCAACCTACTGTCTCATACTGTATTTACTTATATCACCATGAAAAGTAGCTTATTTTGTGTGGGGGGACTCACTAAGACTTGCTTATTATTTTACTTCTGTTTTTATAAACATATTTAGGAAAGGAAAAAATCTACAAATGAGCCTTGCCAAAGAAAGCCAAATTTAAAACTAGTCCACCTTGTATGAGATTAATTTTTTTTTTTTTTTTTACTTTCTCTTGGTGCTCTGATTATACAAGAAAAAAGAGGGACATATCAAACCATAGAAATATTTCTTCATGACTTTTAATAATGTAGGAGGATAATTCAAAAGAGATATTGAATGGAATTACAAGAAGTTTTAAGTGACTTTGTTTTTGTGCTTCAGATACTAAATGAAAACTGTGGGTCAAATATGGTATTTTTTGTTTGTTTATCTTTTCAATCAGTTTTGTTGTAATGTGTTCTTTTTCATATTATTTCCATTAACCTAAAAATCAGAAATTTTAATGAAGATCACAGCTGGGAATTTCTAAACTCTTCCTAGTCCTCTCATTTTCCCCATTTTTTATTCTTTTACATGTATTTATTTTTGAGAGACGGAGTGAGACGGAGTGTGAGCAGAGGAGCAGAGCACCCATTTTTTATTCTTTTGTCACATTTCTCTTTGGCTTCCCTTGCATAATGTTGAATTAACCATATACTCCAGCTCATACCCCATTATCATATTTATATATATCAGGAATGTCCACTTATTTCATTTTATTTTTTTCATCTTCATGCCACACTTCCATTCCTTCCTCTCAGAAAGGCGACTATTATGTTGATATATGTCTTTAAATACACATATATCTTGGTATGCAATATTGTTTTGTGTTGGGGGCACATTTTTTAGATTGACATAAATGTTATTAATATATACATCTAAAATTTTTATCTCTTCACAGAATATTATGTTTTTTGTTATCTGTGTTGCTATATAGCAACAAGTGTTTACTTCTAACACTACATGATATTCTAAAAACTAACCCACATTTTAATTATCTGCCCCATCCAGATATCTTTTACTGTAAACAAATGGGAAGCAGTTATGGAACTAAGTGGGAACACATACCTAGGAATGGAATTTCTAGGTCCAGAGTTATGTACATAGTTACTCTTATTGATTCTACAAAAGCACTTTCTATAATGGCTGCCAGTAGAGGCATATGAAATCTTTGATATTTCCTTATCCTCAGTAATCCTTGGTACCATCCATTTTTTCTATTTTCGGCATTCTCATTTTTTTTTTTTAATCACAATGACAAGCTTCCTAGTGAATTAGGGCATCAAATATTTATTAGTCATTTGTGATTCTCTGTTTTGAATTATATATTCCTGTCCTTTGTTCACTGGCTTTTATTAGATTTCATATATCTTTCTTGTTGACTTTTAGGAATTCATTGTATATTCTAGTTATTATTATTTTGGTTTCAAACATGAGATTATCTTCAAGCCTTTGGTTATGGTGGGTGTCTTTTGTTGAAGAGTATAACAGTCAAGATAGACTAGGCTATACTTCATAACAGATGTCTTCAAAATCTAAGTGTCTTAACACATAAAATATCATCCAAAGTTTGCTGCAGTTCTGGTCAATCTCTATGAGTCCCTTCAGAGTGGGGACTTAAGTCTCTAAAAGGTTCCATCTGTTGGCACTTCTATTTCAAATATGGCCTTTACTCATACAGAGGAAAGGAGAGTAGAAAGCATGATTTAACCATAGGTTTTCTGAAGTATCTTTGACTGGAAGTAACACATATCACTTTTGTATACAGCCTATTGACCAAAATAAGAAGCAGTTGTCCAATCTATGTACATGAAAGCCTAAAAAATTTTTGATGGGTATGTAGACAGTGTTTACTATCTACAAAAAAAAATATTTTTTTTGAGATAAACTGTCAAATTATCACCTCATCATTTATGTTCAGAAATTTTCATTATGAAGTATTTTTCTGTCATTTACCTATCCGCTCATATTTTCATATTTTCTTCCATTCATTTTATAGTTTTAGCTTTTGTATTTAAGTCTACCAGGAGTTAATCTATCAGGAGTTCATCTTTTTTTGTGATGTTGGAGTAGTCTTGCTATATTTATTAATCAAAATTTTCCAATATTATTGTATTTAATAATTTCTTCTTTCTTCTCTGTTCTGTGATACCACTTTGCCATCAAGTTATTAAATCAAATGCCTAATTCTAAGGTCACTTTTCCTTAATTTTTTCATTATCTTTTCTTTATTTCATTAATCTTTTCTTAATTTCATCACTAATACTAAAGTCAGCATCCCTTTTTAAAATCCAAATAATATCTGTGTTTTGATTTCTAAAATTTGCTTTACATTTATGAATGTGTTAACTATTCATTTAACAAATATTAATGAAAATTTTCACATTTCAAGAGCTAGATAGGTGGGGAGTATATAACTGACCATTTTTATGTATAAAAAGTTTTTAATAGTGACTGTGGGTAAGCTATTTGACCTTTCAGTGGCTTGTTTTCTCAGCTATATGATGAAGGAAATTTCCCTTAAAATTTTGTTGGGAGAATTAAACATGTTAATAGAGCAGTCATCAAGTGCCTGGTATATAGTAACTTTTCATTAAATGTTAGTTACTCTTATTATATTAATTGCTGTCATTACTTCTATTGTTTGACTACCAGAAATCTCTGAGTTTTTACATTCTTTTGATATGCTTATTTAGTTATTGATCTTCTGTTTGCTTAAGAGTTAAAACAAATATAGGAGTTCCTGGGTGGCGCAGTCGGTTAAGCATCCAACTCTTGATTTTGGCTCAAGTCTCACGGTTCAATGGATGGAGCCACACGTTGGTCTCAGGGCTGACAGCACGGAGCCTGCTTGGGATCCTGTCTCTTCCTGTCTCTCTGCCCCTCCTCTGCTTGCATTCTCTGTCTCTTGCTCTGGCTCTCTCTCTCTCTCAATCAATAAATTATTTTTAAAAAGAGTTAAAATAAATATAAATCAACTTGATAAATTCTCAAATAAACAAAAATTGACCACCAAGAAATAAGACAACAGAGAGTTGTTCCTCCTAGTGCCTGGGAGATGAGGAAGCAAAGCAGCAGGTGAAACAAAACTTAGCAAATCATGCAGAGTTCAACAAAGTGCACCTAACCCCTGATGTCTCTTAAGAAATAGTCACTATAAATCTTCAAAACCTCTTTCCACTTCCCCCAAGAGAGTGAAAAATGCTTCCTTGCCCAATTAAAAAAAAAAAAAGTAACACATATGCTACTATGAGAAATAACTTAGATAAACGAGTGAAAACTCTGGTAGACAAAATGCTATCCACTCCTTTTACTGCCTAATCTTCATTGGAAGCAAGAGTCATATGACATATTGTATTTTCCCTGCCAGGAAATTTTATTAATAATCTTTTTTTTTTATTAAAATCCTTATTGTGACATTGATGTTAACATAGTATTTTCAAATATGTGACACCCCAAAGTCAATGTCATAAACTAGGTTTTAAAAAAATATGTGAGCTTCAGGGGCGCCTGGCTGGCTCAGTCATTTGAGTGTCCCACTTTGGCTCAGGTCAGGACTTCGCAGTTTGTGAGTTTGAATCCTGCATTGGGCTCTCTGCTGTCAGCACAGAGCCTGCTTCAGATCCTCTGTCTCCTCTCTTGCTGCCCCTTCCCTGCAGGTTCTCTCTCTTTCTCAAAATAAATAAATAAACTTAAAAATAAAAAAATAAGTTAAAAAGCATGTGAGCTTCAAAAACATATCTCAACCTACAGTAACTAGAAAAATTCATTTTAAAATGGGAAACTTCTCATTTTGCCTACTGAACTCATGACTCTTTTTTAAGTTTCCTATTGTTAAGTAATATAAGTTATAAGTGTAAGACACTTTTTCTGGATAAAAGATGAAAGCATATACTGGCATATCATTTAAGACTTGTTTTGCAAATGCTATTCTTGTCTTTTTGAATATCCCTTTTCTGTCTCTTACAACTTTCAATGTGCATATATATCAGTTTTTAAAAAGTAGGTATATTCTATTTAAGCTAGAAATTTGCCAATGTCATTTGCCCATTAGTTAGAGTGTAAAGCAATATTTAGATTATACTATTCCTGAATATTTTCATTTGAGAGTAATCTAGCATTTTCTGCATTCACAACATGACTTGTTTTCTCTTTTCAGATTAACTAGTCCTATATAGACTGAAATATACCTGTTTTTCGACAAGAAAAGTTAACCCGAGTCAAACATAATCCCAGAGACCCTAAAAATCAAGAACCAAACAAACTATAAGTTTTATTTGCTTATTAATTATTATATTAAGTATAATATTATACTATACTATATATACTATATATATAGTATACTATACTATTATTATAATATTATAATAGTATAAGATACTATTATAATAAGTATAACTATTATACTTATTAACTAGTATATTAAGACACATCTAAAACCAAAGAAATAAATCAGACTGTTTTCTCTCTGATGGCATTGGTTACTCATAACAATCACTGCTGTGGTGACAGTGGAGCAGCACACTGGAGAAAGCATGTTGACCTCATAGCCATTTCCTAACTTGCTTCCTAGATCGGTCAGGTTTTAAGTAGTATGCTGTTTTGGATGTAGCTGTTTGATTTTGTTCAGTGGCCAAAGTGGGACTCACATTGGGACTTACAAAACAAAAGGAATAGAGTCATTAGAAAGAATTCAGAATGTTGGCATGCCTAAGATATCTGTGCTTTCTATTACTAGACCAACAGATTTTCTGCCAATCCCAAAAGAATAAATGCACTATTATTCTGAATTCTTTGGTGATTCTCTCTATATTGATAATTTAAAAACATTATATATACATATATATGTATATATATATATATATATACATATATATATACATATATATATATACACACACACATATATATATATATACACACACACACACACATATATATATATATATATATATATATATATATGACATATATATATGACATATATATATATATATATATATATGACCAGGACAGAATAAGATATATATTTTTTTCATGCTATTGTTTGTACTTTGAGTAGGCGTTCCTCTCCAGAAATGACTTCCTGGCATTTTCACAGGGACTAAACTTAGCCATAGAAAACAAAAGGCAACCACAAAGGGCAATATACAACTGTGTGGTAAAGATAAATATAAGGTACTTCCAATGTGTTATAAACTTCTTAAATGGTTCCTGGCTAGTTCAAAAGACTTTCATAAATTTCACTTAACTCACTGCAAGTTATTTTTCCAAATGGTTCACACATCTGTAGTTCTCGTTTAAATGATTTTTTATTCCTTGTTGGATGCAATTTGGTTTTACTGCCAAGGAAAACAGAAACCCTCTTTCAACTATATCCATTTGGAAGAGGAGTGACATCTAATGATTAGTTAAGTTGAGGGTATTTATTCTTTACAGGACATAGTTTCAGCTCTCCCCTGGAGAAAACTATTTGAAAATGATATTAAACATTTGTGTACTATAAAGTGGATTTTAGAAAAACACATCTTGAAAAGTCAGCAGGGACCCTGAATTTCATTTCAGGGTAAAGTTTCAGCCTTTGTATCAAATATAGTAAATCTACTTGAATATGCAACAAAATGTGATAATTCTCTCTCTAGTACAATACAACAGCTCTTTTCACCCCTCCACTGAATGGTAATATAGACAAGGATTATAAAAGTCAATGCTGAGTTTTCTTCTTTGCATTTCTGGAAATATATTAACTTTCAATAAAATGAAAAATGATCTCTAAATGAAAGATATTATTTTCAGTGTCCATGTAAAGTCCACATACAGAAAGAAAAGATTCAAGAAAAAATTTTGACCTATTTCTGAGTTTTTTGTTTTCTTTTTAAGTGATGAGGTGAAAAAAGAAATTCACAAATAAAATCAGGGGTGCCTAGGTGGCTCAGTCAGTTAAGCATCTGAATATTGACTTCAGCTTGGGTCATGATCTTACGGTTTGTGAGACTGAGCCCCACATTGGGTTCTGCACTGATGGCACAGAGCCTGCTTGGAATTCTCTCTTCTTCTCTCTCTGTCCCTCCCCCACTCACACACATGTGCACACACACTCTTGCTCTCTCTTAAAAATAAATAAACATTAAAAAACAAAGAAAATAAAAATGTACTATCAATTGTAGAATTTGAGCCTTAATTCTCTATCTTACAAAGTGAACCTATGAGTTTTAAAAATTATAATTTCTGGGTTGCCTGGGTGCCTTAGTCGGTTAAGCTTCTGACTCTCAATTTCAGCTCAGGTCATGATCTCATGGTTCATGGGTTCAAGCCCTGAGTTGGGCTCTGCACTGAGAGTGCGGAGCCTGCTTGGGATTCTTTCTCCCTGTCTCTCTGCCCTTCTCCCTCTAGCACTCTCAGTCTCTCTCTCTCAAAATAAATAAATAAACTTTAAAAAATTACAGTTTTTGCCATTTTAGTTCTTCATGTTTATTTCATTTATTCAATGCCTTTCATCCACGGTTTTACTCCTCTCCCTCTCCCTAAGTAAATTGAAAGCCCCATAAACTTATGTATTTTTGTCTTTTTTGTGCTCTGCTATAATTCTAGCAATATAATGCTATAATTTTCCAATGGTGCCAATTGCTTGGTAAACACTCAATGAGAATTCATTATGTTTTTATTTATATAGTAAATATAAAGGTAATATATGTACTCTATAAACTATAAGTTTGAAAAGAAATAGAATGAAATGCGGTCAAATCTTACAATGTACACAAATACATTTAATTATTTAATTTTTTAAAATTTTTAATTATTTAAGTTTTACTTGTAACTATTATTCTGAAATTTTATTTGTGAAAAATAACATCTCATGAAAACTATATTATTAGATATTATTGTGTTTTCAAAAATATCAGGAAGAATGTGGTACTACTATATACTTTCTTTTTCTACAGTAAAACTTTTGATGTCTTTTTTCTAGAATTTTGAGCAAGACCATGAAGATTAGCAGTTAATTCAGTTACTGTCAGCATGTAGTTGGATGGAATTAATGACATCTTTCAATGCAGAAAGTTCTTCATTTTTATCTGTTTATAGACATGCCAATGTCGTCAAGATATAATTCCTAGATATACAGTTTTAAGGGCTTTTGAAATCACTGAAATGGTAGATATGTTTTTTGGCCAAACAGAATTTTAGCCAAAAGAAAAATTAATTTCTATTCTGTGCATAGATGCAGCATTTGAGATGCTTGGTAGTGCATTTGGTAAAGACAGTTATTTTTGCATACCACTGTGACTCATTGACTTTTCTCTGCATATATATTTATGTCAAAGACTTTGCTTATTGTTGAAAAATTCTTCTTTATCAGTTGATAAATCATCATTTTTACCTCAGATGGTTAAAGAAAAGAGAACACAACTAGATGCTCTTCCTTTTTACATGGAAATTCTCTGGCTTCCCAGATGATAATACTTTTTGTTAAAATGTTTATTTATTTTGAGAGAGAGAGTAAGAGCACGTGCAAGCCCATGTGAGTGGAGGAGGACTAGAGAGAGAAGGGGAGAGAGAATCCCAAGCAGGCTCCGTGCTGTCAGCACAGAGCCCAACATGGGGCTCAATCCCATGAATCATGAGATAATGACCTGAGCTGAAATCAATAGCCAAATGCTCAACAGACTGAGCCACCCAGGTGCCCCCCTGATGATGATTCTCGAGATACTTTGAGTGAACAGTTAATATTGCCCCAACTCTGTTAATCTCCAACCTAACTTTCTTTGTTGTTATTATTAATTAAGAGAAAAAGTAGTAGGGAGATTAGCTTCTCATGGTGTGATTTACTGCACCATTTTCAGTTAAAAGAATGAGGTGTATCTCCATACAAATACCTACAATTCCCATAAGGATAAACTGTAAATCTGTGACTTACATTTGGTCATGCTGCAATCTTGAAGAATAAAAATAACATGGTAGGATTTTCAGAGCTGAAGGCAATATTTCTTCATGAAGGTGGTGAGAATAATAAAGTCTGGTCAATTTTCCTGCAGAAAGAACACTGACAAACCGCCATAGAATTCTTTTAAGTGTTATTGGTCAGGAAAATTAAAAATTGATTGTTTTCTTACTGGCATCAGTGACATACAACTTGCCGAGGGTAACTGTACTGGCTCAAGGATCAAAGTAATATATTCTTCTCAATTCAACATAATTCTGGAGTATCCTAACATTCCAAGTAAAGAATAAGCAAAATAATCCTTGAGATATCCAATTTGTTTTTCATTCATTACCCAAAAAGTCAGAATTTAAAGTTGATTGAAATTTACAGATTTGTTGGTTGACCTGCAAAAGATCATTCCCAAAGGCCATTTTCTTTCTCATGCCACATAGTAAGTCTTCTCATTGTAACTTATTTTTATTATTTTTTTATTTTTAGAGTTTTTTTTTTTAATCTATTTAAGTAGTCTCTCCACCCAACATGGGGCTCAAACTCACCACCCTGAGATGAAGAGCCACACGCTCTTCCAACTGAGCCAACCAGATGTCTCAGAGGTTTTGGTTTTCATTCAAGTAAGTTTTATGCTCATCGTGGGGCTTGAATTCACAGCCCTTAGATCAAGAGTCACACGGTGCATCCAGTCACCCTTGTAACTTATTTTCTTTCCAAACAGCCCCAGAAAAAGCGTAAGAATTGGGTCTCTAAATAATTTGTATCAGATGTCCAACGTTTTGCCATCCAAGTTGCAACAATAATGGTCAAAGTTGATTGGCCAAGCTATAGTTTTATGTCTAGCCTAAGAGTGGGAGGTGGTCCCCTAAAGGAAAATCATGGTAGCTGAGAGTGAAATAGATGGTATGAAATGTTACAATAATAGTTTATTACTGTTTCCAACAATATTTATATTTACATATACTATCCCCAAATCCAAAATAACTCTAGAAATTTTAGATTTTTAAAAATGATGGAAAAATATATCTATAGGAATAATATCTTCATGAATCTCAAGAGATTTTTATGGAAATATATTGACTCTCTTAGGAGGCATAATAATTTCATGCTTATTTTGAATGAAATTTTTGTGGAAAATATTATTTAAATGAAGGAATAATTTGAATATTAGATTTTATTTCAGAAATCTTGCATCTAAATATAAAGTCTAATAGCAATAAGTTATCTCTACTCTGAAAAAAAATTATAATTTCCTTATTACTTAACAAATTAAAGGTAAAGTAATATATCAAAGTGCCACTGAATGTAGTACCAGCTGGTGTTTTCATACTCACTTTATTGCTCACATGTTGAAAATATGTCTTAACACTTACACATATGATAGCTTTTATTTCTTTTCAGAATTTTGGGAGCTAGTGGTGTGACTAACATCTTGACAAAAAGAAATTTTTACTTAAATATATATCAATTTAGTAAATCAATAAGATTGACTGTAAATCTTACACATTGCATAAAAAAACCCTTTGAAAAATATATACATTATTGGCCTAAGCTAAGTGTATATAAGTTTTATGTTACTCTCAAGGATAACTGCCAGGAAATTCAAGTTACTTATTTAAAAGGAATTATTTTATATTCTTAATCTTCCTGCAAAATAAATCTATCCTGTGCTCTTGCAACTTTTTTTTGTAGCATTACAGTTTTGGCATGGTTGACTTTAGAATTGACAAATATAGCTGAAATCAGGACATCTTGTTAAAATCCAAATGCCATTGTTTCTGAGAATAAGAAAGAAAATATATTTCTCCTACCCAAAGGAAGGTATATAATTCCTTCCTACAAAGTGCAACATCCTTGATGCATTTTGAGAGCAATCATTTTCATTAGGCAAAAATCAAGAGCAGCAAAACTTTATCACCCTTATCCAAGATGAGAGTAAATAAGGGTTTTGATGAGTCAAATGATTTTATATCAAAGTTTAGCAAGACTTTTGTGTTCTCTTCTCTAATTAACACCTTCTCTGTTAAAAAATTAATTAGTAGAAAATCTGTGAACATATTTAAGAGTCAATAAACAGACACCTAGGTTCTTTTCCTATAACAACCTATAGGGGTGGAAAAATTCTTCCTTGAAACCTCAAAGGTCTTCCAGCTCGTTTAACAATTAAATTGTCATGAGACAGATTAACAGGGGGAAAAAAAGTTGTCTTATGTGTCTACAGAGGTCCCATAATGAAATTGGAACCCCAAGAAATTACCAAGGCAAGCAGTTTTATGCCCTTTAGGCAAAGAGGCAGTAATCTGTGAGGAATTGACAGGATAAAGAAAACTTAACTTTAGGAGTTTCAAATAGTAAGGAATTCTAAACAGAATTTGGGCTGGGGCAGTAAATTTTAAAAGTAACAGGGTTGTTTATACAACCTTTTCTGTTCTAAATTTCCTATCTCTGATGATAAGGATGCCTGTTTACCTCATGGTGTAGGGAGAGCACCTTTCACGTGGGAGATTTATTTTCTGCTTTGTGGAGACAAATTGGGGGAGGAGATGTTACAGTGTTCTTTCTGCATCGACTGTTTCTTAAGTAACTTTTTTTTAAAAAATCAATATGCCAAAATGGCACATTTGGGGGCAACAGGCTTTGGTCCCTACAACCCCAAATTTCAGCGGTATTCAAACAATGTAACCTTTAATGCACTATTTATATCTATTTGATGGGCAAAAAGTGTTTCTATTTTGACGGCCTGCAATGGTTTTGATATTAAGTTTTTAGTATTTTTTCTTTTATGAATCTTGATGTGTTGACTGCTGTGCTGGATGTAACCAGAGCAGAAATTTACTAAATTTCAATACAAATCAAGACATTTTTAAAACCAGCCTGAGCAGTGAGCTGAAGGAGTGTTAAATTCTCTTTGTTTGCATTTGGGTTTCTTGCTTTGAAGTGGAATCCTATCAAGGAATGCCCTTGGGGCCTTCTCAACAAAAGAGATCAATTGTCTGTGGGTAGATGATTTAAAGGTCATTTTGTCAGAGGATTTTTAAACTGGCTTCTACACTACCTTGACCACTCCCCTTGTTTTAGTGATAGAGAAATTTCCTTACACTTTTGTTTTTAATTATTGCTATTTTCTAGAAGGATTTATTTCTTTAATATTTATCCTGAGTATTTAATTAGGATTCTCAATTAAGTGCTTATAAACTTTTCAAAAGAAATAGACATGCAAGTACCACGAATACAGTACATGGATGGTTTTAACAAGAAACAAAAAGAAACCATTTCTAGAAAGGGATTCCTTGTGAGGAAATCGCAGTTTAGAAATTGTAGTTTTGAGATGTGGGTAGTATAATGGTCATCATCTTTAGACCAATCTAAACAGAAATATTTACCTTACACAATACTGTAGCTCTGGATAAGAACATAAGATAGATGTGGTACAAAGGAGATAAAGTGGCAGTCATTAGGCCCTATTAGGTTTTTTTTAGAAATTAGAGTTATATATTTTAAATATGTAGAACAGTGGTAATCTGTCCTGCATTTGTTTGATATGATTTCAAATCCACTTGTTTATGACCCCTCCAGAAAGTTGTTTCTAATAAAAGTAAAGTTGTTTGGATATAAGAATGAAGTAAGTTATGTCAGGATGTCATCATCTCATCTGTTCTCTTTCATAAGAACTCAAGAAGAGTTCAGCCTCCACTGGGGGCGTATCAATAAAAACATAGGGAAAAGCAACTATGCTAAAGGGACATTAAGACTATAAATACCTAGAGGACTATCTGAGAGTATTCGGTCTGCCCAAGGCTACGCTTTGCTGATCTAATAGCTCTCTGAAGATCTGGGGGCATTAGCTCCAACTGTGACCAAGGTGACTCCTTTATCAGCAGTGGTGGAAACATACAGTGACCATGAAGACCATCTTGTCATCACTGGTGGCAACGTGCTCTAGCAGGTTTGTTCCCTAGCAACATGCTCTAGCAACAGGGGACTTTTACTTTTGCTTTGGCAGCTGCACATCTGGCTAAGCTGCACATCTGGCTAAGCTGTCTCTCCTGAGTACCAACTTGCAGTTGAGGTGTACTTCAACTAAATTTGAACTTTATTCCTTTCATCTCCCCCTCCTTGGAGCAACAGTGTGATTAATCTATCATTGTTTTGGAGTATGTGGTTTCTTTATTGGCTTTTTACGAGGCATCATCCTTTATGCCATTGGCTTGTGTAATTCCCACAGCAAAACTGTGTTAAATACATTGCTGGTAAACTCAGTCTCTGGGCATTAATTTGCTTCCCCAAACAAAAAAACTATCACAGTCATATTGTTTTTATTACTCTATTGAAGTTAAATGTTTAGATACTTTCTTACCATATATATTCTTAAGCTGAGTGATAGCACCATCTTTATACTATCAAAACAAAATAAAAGAAGAAAATCATAATAAACGGCCTTTTCATGTAACATTTGCATTGACACAGACTTGACTAGTTTGAAAGGTAAACCAACTAAAATTAGTATAATTACTAAATAAAGCTATTTCCTGTTCTTGGAGATTTTTTTATGGGGGATGTAGTTCTGTTTAAAAGTTTCTAAATAGCACAAAAAATCAAGGGAGCATGCAACAGCCATGTTCATCATTACAAAAAAAATCATTCTTTGTGCAGAACACACTTTAAAATAGTTTTTAGCTATACCCAAGTAAAAAAAAAAAATGTAAGTCTTTCAGACATGTTCTTTAGCACTCAGATGCATGTTTTTCAAAGTAAAATTTCATAATATTGTCCCATGAGGCATAGTCCCTCACCAGACCACCCATCTCTGAGTTTCAACAAAAATCCACGCCTTGGTGATATAATTTTAGGAAATAATGCATGTTCTATCATCCTCCTGGAGGGTTGACAATTATCTATAGGCTCTGAAATAGGCTTGCAGTAAAGAAACATCTTTATTTACCCCAGTGTTTCTCAAACATATTTAACCGCAGAAATGAAAAGCAAGAAAAACAACAGTAAATAAATATTTACTAATATCCCAGTGAACTATTTTTCTCAGGAAAATATTTGGGAAATACTTAAAACTACCATTGAAAACTATGGAGTGTGAAACTATTAAAAAGCAGAACATCAGAATTAGTATATTGCTAGTGTAGTTCCCCTCAGAGTGTTCTCCATGTGGCCATCAAACACAAAGGAGGTATAAAAACACTCGACTGTTATCTGTGAGTTCTCTTCTGCTTAATTTGTTTGAAATTTTCTGTACATATTTTTTACATCAATAACAATTTTACATGGGGATAAAATGTATTATGTAATTGTTTTTGAAAAAATCATATTATTCCACAACTACAAAGAGGAAGGAAGAACCTGTCTGTGTTTCCTTTTTATCTTCTTTATCTCTGATCCAGAGGTACCATTTTCATTTCTTTGGGGTGGGAAATGATATAGAAAAAGAAAAAGATGACCAAAGACAAATACTACAGCCTTATAATTTTCATAATGGCTCACGAGAAACTCAGAGATCAAATCCACAATAAAAAAATTATATATATTTAACTTAAACATTCAATTATGTTTATTTTAGATACCTTGACACACTTTTTGTAGAATTGCTCTTATTTTTTATATTCTATTTACAAATAGTAGTATTGGGTCTTATCATAATTGTTATTGTTTTAAGAACAAATGCCCACTGAGGATTTGCATCCTGCCCTTGCTGGAGCCTGCCTATGCCCTCCAGGTCTCACCCCACTGATCCAGGAGATGTCAATTGACCCACAATATTGTATACTTAACACTCAAAGAGTAAATTTTGCTCATGATGTGGGCAACTGTTTGTTAGCATCTAAAGTTTTCTGGCACCCTATCAAAGTTATATGCATTTAGCTGATATTCTTTAAAGTTGTAGCTTGATAACATATTTATTTTGTGCAGAATGCAAACTACTTCATAAAAGTTCATTCATGTAGTCAACTTTCCTGGGGCCACACAAATTACTACTTACTATAGGTACACAGGGTCATCCCAGCTTTCACTATCAGCATTGGCTCATCACAAATGCTATTTGTAAGGACTTGGTTCAACCTAACGTATTGATTGGTTGCTGTGTGCCAGAAACTGTCATTGAAAAGTTTTGAAACATTCCTCTGTCTGTAATTATGTGTTCTTATCAATATATAATGGTATTTTAATGGCAGACACTGCCACAAATCTGTCAGGACACCACTGTATAGAAAGGATGGCATGGAAGCACTTAATAGAAAAGCATGCTTTCTCCAGTTTCACTAGTGTGTTGACAGCTACAAACAAAGGCATTGGTATTATCATTGTTAATAAGTGATTTTCAGGACACAGGTGGAGCTGGTACCACTCATCATAATTTTATACCCAGGATAACTCGACTAGTTTTTGCCTATCATCAAAATAGAATTTTTCCAGTGCAACAGCATTGGCTTTATAGTATCCAATTCAAAGTGATTCAAAAACATCTTCAATCATATGATGAACTTATTTTTAGCCTGTGTTCACAATCTCTCTTTAAATTGCCTACAAATGGAGGGGTAGTAAATATACCAAAATGCACATTTTTGTCTCTGTGAGATATATAACAATTCCTACAACAGATAAACACTGCATTTCTAATTAGAAAATGACCAGGTGCGCCTGGGTGGCTCAGTCAGTTGAGAGTCCACTTGATTTCGGCTCAGGTCATGATCCCAAAGTCATGGGATCAAGCCCTGCATTGGGCTCCATGCTGGGCCTGGACCATGCTTAAAATATTCTCTCTCTCTCTCCCTCTGCCCCTCTCCCCTGTTTGCTCTTCCTTCTCTAAAATAAAATTTAAAAAAAAATTTTTTTAAGATAATGGTCAATAAATATGTTCAAAATCTTTCTGTGTTTTGTTCTTATGATATTTTAGAGATAGCTTTTAAATCAAATTTCTATTTCTTTCTGCTCTTGCTTTTGCTGTGTATGTGTGTGTATGTGTGTTTGTGGATAGAGACAGATAGAGGGGACGTTGATGAATATATCATGAAAGAAATAGAGAACTAAATGTAATGCTTATTACCCAAAATATACATTTAGTTTCTTTCAGTTTTAAATTATACAATATTTGGGAAACATTTCTTCCTTTCCTTAACTCTGTTATTTATCATTTAATTGAACAAATACTGAATGTTTAACTGTCTGCATGAGTCTGTCACAGACACTCTGAATATAAAGATTAGTATGGAAGTCTGTATCACTGGGAAAGCAAGCATATAAACAAAGGATGATACTATAATGTTATAAATCCACTAAGAGAGAGATACCACAATAATATTGATATATAGCAATAATATATACATTTGAACATTTTGTATGCAGGAAATATGGAAAAAAGCAATGGTAAGTATTCCATGATATTTGGAAAATAGAAAAATTAAAAATTTGGAAGTGAAATTTCATTGTTTATCCTCAAGGGTCATATATCAGAAAGCTATATTTTGTAGAGATGACTAAAATATAGTTTGGCAGATAATTGTTTAGTTAAGATCGTTAATTATTAATTCTCAGGTCTTTGTACAGCTTCATCAATCTGTCCAGTCCTTTGTCTGTTCAAAGAGTACACTCTGTGGGCAGACACTTTTTGCCCACAGAGTGTACTCTTTGAACAGACAAAGGATTGGACAGATTGATGAACAAAGGACTGGACAGATTGATGAAGCTGTACAAAGACCTGAGAATTAATAAATATAGATATTTATCTGGGTAAGTATGGTTTCTATAAAAAATATTACTTTTAGTTCACCAACTAGTGACTGCCATTCTAATCCACATTTTTTTTTTTTTTTGAGCTTGATCATAGTGTGTTATTCTATCATATATTGTTCAAAAGAGGAGGAACTATCCACTGGTTACATGGACTAGAGATAAGAGATTAAGTTTTGCTGATTTTAATAGCATTTATGTCTTTATTACATATATTTTATATTAGTGACACAGTATTTGTTAAATGAAGGATCATTTACTATTATCATTTTATGTGATCTATTTTAATTTCTGTGTAACACTATTCATGACTAGTACTAGAATTGAACTGGATGACACCAGAAGTAATTTGTATACGTAAGTATAAGTAAGTATAAGTAAGTCTTCTGTTATCAAATATCAAAGTATCCTACTCCTACCATGGAACTTGGGATTGGAGAACATTGATTTAAATCCCAAGTCTTCAGAATGTGGCATCAGATAAGTCATTTTACTTCTCTTAAACTGAGTTTTATACATTTTACAGTGGAGTTAATAATGTTTGCTTCACTCTATTGTGATGAGAATTTTTAAAAGATTATGTATAAAAAGGCACATTTTAAATTGCAAAGCACTATATATTTGTTGTGGATAAATATCATGTTATATCATTGTTTAGGATCGTGGTCCACTGAGAGCCACTCTGTAGAAATGGGATATCAATAGGTAATGATGACAGTGGGGGGAAAAATGGACAAAGGAAGAGAGAAGAGAAAATAATAGAAGAATCATTTTTACATTAGTTTTTGTTTTCTGGGACTGAAATCTGATTTAACTTTCAAAAATCAAGTTAAAAAACAAACAATGTAATTTACACAATAACAAAAAAAAAAGTAGATAAGACCGTCTCAACAGATAAAGAAAAGGCATTTGACAAAATTCAACATATTTCATGATAAAATCTCTCAGCAAACAAGGAATAGAAGTGAATTTCTTCAATCTGATAGAAAGCATTTACAGAAAATTTACCATAGACATTATATATAATTCTGAAACATTGAAAGTTTTCCATTTCAGATAGAGATCAAGGTAAAGATAGCTATTATCACCATTTCTATTTAATATATCACCACATGGGGCGCCTGGGTGGCTCAGTGGGTTGAGCGGCCAACTTCGGCTCAGGTCATGATCTTGCGGTCCATGAGTTTGAGCCCCGCGTCGGGCTCTGTGCTGACAGCTCAGAGCGTGGAGCCTGTTTCAGAGTCTGTGTCTCCCTCTCTCTGACCCTTCCCAGTTCATGCTCTGTCTCTCTCTGTCTCAAAAATAAATAAATGTTAAAAAAAAAATTAAAAAAATAATATATCACCACATGTCCGAGCTGGTAGAGTTTAAATAATAAATAGGAAGATAAATAAATGAATATTTGAATAATAAATAACAGTATAAACATTCAAAGACAGAAGCAAAGCTTGTATTAGTCTCAGATGATATGATCATGTTCATAGAAATCACAGAGAATTTATAGCTACTATTAAAATTAATTAAAAAGTTTAAAGGAGTTTCTGAGAACATTAATACACCAAAATCAATTATATTATGTATTATAGTAAAAGGCTAAATATTATATTTAAAAAAGTTTGCCATAATGTAATAAAAATATACAAAATACTTGGGATAAATCTAGCAAAAGATAAATAACATTTTTCAAATACAGACTGTAGAAACATAGTATAACTGTTGAATGTTAATTCATGTTCAGATATCAGAAAAAAAACATGTTCACTATATAAATTTCCCCCCAGCTTATCTATATGTTCTATGAAATCCCAAATCAATATACCAGCAGTAGTTTGAGACTTCAAATAATTTTTCTAATATTTACATATTAGAAAGATATGAAATTACTTGAAAAACACAACGTGGGTGGATAGCTCACTGTGTATTAAAATATATTACAGAACATTATTCAGTTGTGTAGTGTTAGTACAAGGATAAATAAATAAATACAATAGAGCTTCCTACATAACCGAGTATATGGGGGTGCTTGATTTATGACAAAACTAGCCCTAAAAAGCAATAAGTGAAGGAAAGTCTTTTCAATAAGTGTTATTGCCATATTGGATATGACATATGGATACATTTATATCGTATAAAACATGAAAAATATGACAAAATAATTTTGACCTCTATCATGCTATGCACAAAAGATCAATCACAGGTATATTTCATAACTTAAAGTATGAAAAACACAATTACAAAGCTTTCAGAAAATAATATCAGAAAATATCTTTCTGACCTTGGGAAAATACTGTTAAAAAATGTAAATATATAAATCATTGCTACATAAAACAATGAGGATGAAACTCACCAAAATAATTTTGAGTGAAAAATCCAGACATAAAGTATAAACATTTTTACCTAAAGTTCACCATATGTCAAACTTACCCAAAGTGTTTGTTTTGTACACTTAAGTGTTCAAATTTTAAAGAAAGCAAAGAAATCATTATCATAAGGCTAGGATAGTGATGAACTCCAGGTATAATGGAGACAATATTCTATTTATTGACCTAAGTGATGATTATGTAGGTGTTCACTGTAAGTAATTTTTAAGTTATATACTTTTTTACACATTTGAAGAAAAAAGGTTGAGGGGCGCCTGGGTAGCTCAGTCGGTTGAGCATCTGACTTCGGCTCAGGTCATGATCTCGTGGTCTGTGAGTTCGAGCCCCGCTGTCAGGCTTTGCGCTGGTAGCTTGGAGCCTGGAGCCTGCTTCAGAATCTGTGTCTCCCTCTGTCTCTGCCCCTCCCCCACTTACACTCTTGTCTGTCTCTCAAAATAAATAAACTTAAAACCAAATTTAAAAAAAAGAGAAAAATGTTTGAAAAGAAAGTTAGGTGAGAATTTAGTAAGGTTCATGCAGAGCTTACCCATAAATGCTGTTTAATCCTGTACTAGTCTAAGAAAAGCAGAACATAGTTGTTTATATTACCCAGTCTCTCTCAGCTAGTGTGTTCAGTTAGAGTATTAGTTCAGTTAGTATAGCTATAACCATAAATTATGTCTGTTGTTTGCAACACTCCTTGTGTCATATTCCTGGGGTAGTTGACACATATTATAAAATAATATATAATATTATATGTTGCACATGCCATATCCTATAATACATATTATTATATTATATGTACATTACTGTATATGTGTTGATATGTAATATAATCACCCAATGAAATACTAAAAAGTAATGAAAATTAATTAAATGCTCTTGTAAAAAATAATGTGAATGAATCTTAGAATTATAGTATACTGAGGAAAAAGCAAATTACATAAGATTACAAACAGTACAATATTCTTTTATAAAACTCATATGAAGCAAAACTAGACAATATAATTTGTATATATACACACACTATACCTATAAATATACACATATATAAAACTAAAAACTGATTTAAAAATATCTAAAGAATGACTGCAGAATGCAGGCCAGTTGCTACTTTCATAATGGAAAATTAAGAGAATGGGATAAAAAGCCCACAGGGAAAAAGGCAGAGATTTTGAGGATATTCTAGTTCTTGGGCAGATGGTGGATTTGTAGGTATTTTCTGCTACAGTACTTCATAGATTACATGCAATTATTGTAATGTATAAATTATAAATTTTATATATTTACATTCATGTACAAATTTAGGTATTTACATAAATTACATTTACATATACTTACATAATTTACATAATTTCTTACCATGTAAGAAGGAAGTTTGCCTGTATTAAATGTTTTGTGTTGAAAGTTAAAAAAATCAGCAAAACTAACACTGTATTGTTTAGTGATAGACACTGCATAGCAACAAGGAAGCTCTTCCATCTACAAATTAGAGTTCTGTCATGTCAATTCTCATCAGTATCAGTGAGCATTACATATATGGCGCAATAAAATCACGGGCACCAGTATAATACCTAATGAAGCCATTTATCATTGTGGAAACAATGCATAGTTAAGTGCCAAATTGCTTATTTAATGCTGAGAAAATGGACAGCAACATTTTTGTTAAGTAGCTGTTGTTAGTGAGCTGAATTTAGACAATTGTACACAAAACAGGCAAAGGCATACCAGAATGATATGCAGTGGCTTTATAATATAAAGAAGTCATGTTTTTCTGATATTGGAAAACAAAACTGTACTGCAGCTTGTTATACAGAAATCGGATATGCCTTTTTTAAGGTACCACAGGTATTGATTTTCCTACCTTACAACAGTCTTTAACAGTGTCTCCTATAAGCTTTTATTAAAGTTGCTAACCAAATGAGCATTTCTCCTTCTCCAAGTTTTCTATTGGAAGAGGATACTCGGTGACTGACCTCTTTAGGAAAACTCACACACATGAACCAAAATCCTCCTAGCAAAATCCTTTAAAAGGCCCAATAAACAATTTCAAAATTAATTATTGAAAAACCAACTTGCTCTTAACACACACACACAAATCATCCTGTAAATATTGAGTGCTTTCACACTGTTTGTGGAGTATGTGGATATAATTGCACACAATAATAAATAATCATTTGCTCATTTGATCAACCTTAATGATATCTCAGCATCCATTAATGGAAAAAAATGGGGATTATAGTACTGGTTTATTTTAAAACATTAACATTTATTAAGGAATACCATATAGAAGAATTTAAAGGAATAAAATATGGAGAAATATTTCATCACAATAAACTTTAAAGGAATCTAAGTTGAAATAATATGGTACCATTTTTTCCATGGTATTAGAAAAACTATAACATGATGTATCTATGATTGCTGTGAGTCTATAAATTAGTGTTCTATGCATTGCTTGTAGCTATGTAGCTTGAAGCCATAATTTTGGAAAAAGTTCAGAACTCAAAGAATGCATAATTTTAGTCTATCTTAAGGAACCAATCCTAAATGTAAACAAAACACAGTCATAGGGTAATTCACCATTTTAATGATTATAACGTAAAAAAACAAAATAGAAATTATCTAGATGACCTGAAATGGAGAAATATATAAAATGTAGTGTATCCATACTCTCTGGAATATAATGAGAGCACTATGGTAATAAAGCATGATGTAGAAGCATATAAATATTCATTGTAAGTCAAATTTTTAATTTACAGAAGGCAAGTTTTGAGAAATTATATTTATAATTAGGTAAAATGAATATGTAAAAAACAAGTTAGATAGAAGTAAGGCAAAATTCATCTAAATAGTGTTTGTGTAACTAGTATGTATTTTTTCTTATTCTTACAACTTCTTTAATATTATTGAATTACCTTTATATGAGTTTCTTTAAAAAGTTATTGAAAATGGATTACAAGCATGTTCTCTATAAGTTGAGCTTTAATAAGATGCCCATTTATTGCATCAAATTAAAAAGAGTGAAGGTATTAAACTATTTGTAATTTCCTGTTCCTCAAAGAATATTCCCTTGTCATTGCATTTTTACCTACAGCATTGAAAAATATAATGAAATGTATTGTCTCAATTTTAATCAGTGACTAGAATGAATTTCACTGATAGTTAATACCTACTATGTGAATGTGTTCACAAAAGAAATTTGAAGACACAGGCTACTTAATAAATCAGTACTTAATAAAACAGTACTTAATAAATCATTAAGTAAGACCAAAGAAAAGCAAGAAGGCAACGAGATGGAATACATGGAACCTCCTGAGACAGCTGTGTCAAGAACAAGAGTGGGCCTTTGCCATCAATGCAGTAAATTGACAAGCACTCGGCCTTACCCCTCAAAGATAACAACTGCAGTTTGCTCATCTTTGTAGTCACAGCCCCTGGCAGAGTGACTGGCATAGAGTAAGCATTCATAAATATTTGTTGAGTAAATGTATATCCAAATAGCTGAAAACTAAATAAGTAATAAAACACTTGTATTTTTCAGATTTTTTAATTTAACAGACCAGTAAGCTTTCAACAAACATTTCCAGTTTGCCTGTTGTCCCAGGGTAATTACTACTTGAGATTCCTTTCTCTCCCAAATGTGTCCTCACTGAGTCATAGACTATACTGGATGTTAAGCCTATCTGGAAACAGGCAGTGAGGCACTCACAGCTTTTTTGATAAACACTGAAGTCTCCATACAGTCCTGTCAATGAAAAGCTTGAGGGTAAACTGTTGTGGGTGGCATATTATATTTGTCTTAAAAAAATAATTCTGGAGGCAGCACAGAAGATGAATTGTAGTGAGGAGAAAGTTGCTAGGGACTGTAGTTGGTGGGATAATCCAATTACCTCAATAGGGATTTTCAGGGTCCTGGGTTACAGAAAAGGGACCATATTTAAGTAGTTTACTTTTTGCCTCATGCATTTCATCAATTTTTGCAAAACCAAAGATTTCTGGTTCTTGGCTGACTATACTTAACAGTACATATTTTTAAATGTCTGCTGTTAAAAAGCAGTATGTATGAACATATTTATATATATGTTCAATACTGTTTTTTTACATATAAAATTATAATTTTGGAAACTTTTTATTAGATGAGAAAAACTGATTCTAATTACTTTTCTCATTCTCTTCATGGCCTTTGAAACTTCCTTTATAACAGCTAAATGAAGAGCAATAGTAAAACCATATTCAAAAACTTTAGCAAGAAGGCAGTCATACTTTCACTTCTAGTAAATGTAAATTTTTGAATGATGATTTTACATGTGGAGGACTAGGGTAAAATCATATCATAGCCATTTAATAGAAAAGTTCAATTAGTTCAATTAGAAAATTCTCTTTTTAGATCAGTTTAGTCTGGGGCATTATTCAGTAGAACACTTGCAAATAGGGAAGGCTCCCTTCCAATGGGCAGGCTACCTCCTCTGAAATAAGTCAGGCTAAACTGTATGTGTTGCCAAAATTATTCATTCTATATACACATTAGGTAGAAGATGTAAGAAGAGAAATGCTAGACAACTATAGGTAAGAGTGGAATCCTCCATAACATATGGAATACTTACTATTTATGTTGCTTAAATAGGTTACATATATAGCAGGTATATATACATATGCACACACCACTTTATATATTTCATTGTAAAATATGGCTCAAAATAAACGACGTGTAGAGACTTCTAATTAAATCACATAGAAGGAAAATCTGGAATATATGCTTAGAAACTTTAAATAATCCACATACTTCCATAAAATCTTTTAAAGTTTGTAGCCACCTTTGTAATTAGGCATCATGGGAGAAAGTCTTTTTCAAGTATATCCCATTACAGTTTTTCCTTTTAAAGGAAGTACTGAACAGCAGCTGTAACTCTCTCCTGCCTCCTGGAGCCTACACATTGGGGCAGGAGACCAAGGGAGAACCCTCACAAAATACTCAGATCTCAAATTTGCCTGGCACAAAATAGAATGAAAATTGTAACGTTGTGAGTCTCTCTTTTTTTTTTTTTTTCTCTCTCCCTCTCTCTCAGATTTCCAGTTGAATCCAAGTGCCCGTTTAACTCCATCAGGAAAGAGAGCGAAGGCATCCTACAGTAACATACTGTATATCAGTGCAGAATTTCACTCTGAGGCATACTTTTTATTTGCTTAATGGCTCCACAATGTATTCCTCTGTCCCTGCTGTGCATAACAGTTTTGGAGAACAACATATACATTATATATTGACTGCTTTGGAAATTCCCTAGATTAGGAGAATTTGTGGTTCCTTGCTCTGCAGCGAAATAAGTGTTAAGTATTCAGGTTTAGTATTCTCCTGGGATGGGATGATTGTGAAAAGTTAGTATTTATTCTCTTTCCTCTCAATCTCTGAATATGGATACCTTTTCCCTCTAAGAAGCCTAGATTTAATAGACTACAAAAAAAAAGATAGGAAAATTTGTCTTTATACACAAACGGATAAACACATACACAAAACAAAAGCAGAAAACAAAATAACAAAAAAAGAAAACACACAAATCATTTCAAGAAATATTTCAAATGTTACTCATTCAACAACATCTTTTGAGTATACACTCTGTATCAAGCATCGTACTAACTCAGAGATCATGTCCTACCATCGCTCACAAAAAAACTTGTTCATGTGAATTCTCAGGTGGGTAGCTGGGTAGAATTACCTCCGAAACGATTTCCTCTTTCTCTGATATTGGTGTCTTCTCGGTCTTTGGAATTAAGACACTGCTTAACTTTCAGTTGAATCTTTTGCAAACTTTTGATGCAAAGGCAGTTGTGGTCCAGGTTAAGTCAACCAAAAACTTGGTACTATACATGTCCGTACTTAGCAAAGTTGCTGGTTCCTAGGAGTTAATAAAAAAAAAATGTGAATTTTCTTATTTCCAGTGACTTCTTTCCACTGTGGTCAACTAGAAAAGAAAAAAAGAAAGATCAAGCCTTAGGAGGAAATCCAGGTGTCACTCCAGAATTTTCTATAATTAAGGAGCTTATGAAAGTTGGGGAAGCAACTGCCTTCTAAAAGACGGCTCCTTGTGTTTCAAAAACACATGTACGTTTGTAACAGGGATCATAATCTCAGATGCTCATAAAGACCAAGTTAGTCACCTGGAAATGAGTGGAAAAGGAGTATGTGAGAGTTGCAGAGCACATAGGATCTGTCTAGAAAGCAGCTGCCATTTGCCTCTAGGAGATTGATTGTAGCTATGACAAGCAAAATGAAGAAGTCTACATCCTAACTCCTAGGAAACTCTGAGTATATTTTATTATATAGCAAAGGAGAATTAAAGTAGTAAATGTAAATAAGGTTGGTAATCAGCTGATCTTAAAAGAAGGAGGTTGACCTAGACTACCCAGGGTAGTCCAGTGTAACCCAAGCATCCTTGAATGTGGAAGAGGGAGGGTGTTCTGCACATTGTGTAGGTGGTTAGAGGAACAGTAGTTCAGGTGTTCATGGTCAAGGGATGAAAGTGACTGACTCCATTTTAATTCACTTCTAAATGCTGTGAGTTTGATAAATATTATACACTGAATACCATATAAGATACTGAGTATACAATATGTGATGGAGTATAGAACAATTAAATTCAAGCAAAAGGGATACAAAGGTCTATTAAAGTGATGATTTTGAGGTAAAAACTTGTGGGAAAAAGCACTGATTTAATACCTTTTTTGGTAAAGTTTATTTATTTATTTTGAGAGAAAGAGAGAGAGCAGGGGAGGGGCAGAGAGAAAATCCCAAGCAGGCTCAGCCCTGTCGGCTGAGAGCCTGACTTGGGGTTTGAGTCAAGTCACTAACCAACTGAGCCATCCAGGCATCCCTAATTTAATACTTTTGTTGGTTAATGTTATGTGTTGGCTTGGTTTAGCCATGGTGCCCAGATTGTTTGATCAAACATTGTTCTGGATGTTTCTGTAAGGGTGTTTTTTTTATTTTGTTTTGTTTTATTGTTGTTTGGTGTGGAATTAAGATTTAAACTGGTGAACTTTAAGTAAAGCAGATTTCCCTCCACAATGTTAGTGGGCCTCATCCACTCAGCTGAAGACCTTAAAAGAACAAAGACTGACCCTCCCCCTGGGCAAGAAGGAATTCTGCCAGCTCCTGGCATTCTATTTGAATTGCAACATCATTTTTCCCTGGGTCTCCAGCCTGCCACTTGTAGCCTACCATGCACATTTTGGACTTGCGGCCTTCATAATCCTGTGAGTCATTCCCTTAATGTAAATCTCTCTTTATACATATATACACACATATATATTTCCTACTCATTCTGATGCTCTGGAGAACTCTAATGCAATGCTCAACATTAAGTCTATGTATATGAAGGCTTGCCTATCTGAAGACTTTTCACTTGATTAGTTTTTATCAGTGACCCCCTTCCTTTGGCACTTTTTACACACACTCACCCACTGTACAATTGCACTGTTAATCTCCTGTTTCAGCTTCTATTCAAGGTGATGACTCTCCTTTTGGAATGAACAATAATTTTAGAATTCAGAGATCTGCCTCTATTTCCACCTTTCTATTTGCACCCACTACCACCTTGCTTGTGAAGCACCTACTTTTTTGGTGTAAATAAAAAGACCTCTGTCACTTTTAATATTTCAATTTCAAAAAGTACACATTAAAATTTCGTTTTTCACATGTGCAAAAAATTCCATTCTGCCAGAATAGTATAATGTGTGGGTCAATTTCATTCATTGTGCTGGGCACTCAGTGGGATGATTTTACTCTGGAAATTCAAGCCCTTCAAATCTCGGAAATTATCCCATATGTTTCCAATGTTACCTAAACACTTTTTTCCATCAGTATCCCTCTCATTTGAGATACCAGAGAAGAACCTTACATTGAACCTCCTGGATTGGTCTTCTAATTCTCTACACTTTTTTTTTCCTATTTACTATCTCATTTTCTCTTTGCTCCTTTTTTTTTCCTCAAGATTTTCTCAAATTTATCTTCCAATATTTCTGTTGAATTTTTCATTTCTACTCTAAATTTTCTATTTTCAATTTTTTTATTGTTGTTCTCTAGTTTATCTAGAGAATCTTTTTTTAAAATCATTTTATGGCTTCAGTATCTTCTTATGTCTTTGAGAATCCTAATATAGTTTTATTTTATTTTTTCCCTCAATATTCTATATTCTCTAAATTCTTTCTTTTAATTTTCTGTGTTGTCCCCATCTGGACTCATAAAACAATAATATTAATTTGTGACTTTGATATAATGCTTACTAAGACCTTCTTTTCTGTTTACTCATTAACTTCACACAACTCTATGAGGTAGTAAGTTTATAATCTTCATTTTAGAGATAAGGAAAATTTGGTATATTGCTCAAGATACCATGTAGTTAGTGGTGAAATTGTGATTTTAATCCAGGCAGTCTAGGTCTGAAATCTAGAGTCTTATTATCTGTCATATGAGAGGTACTACACAGCAGGGACTACATAAAGAAGGAGTAACTGAAATTCTTTTTGGAATCCCTGGGTGTGTTGGTAGGGTTTGTCAATTTGAGCTTCCCTGTAGGATCATCTGAGAGGACCATTTGTTTGAAAACCCACGTGCCAATGTCTTTAGGTCTTTTCTCTGGAGCTAGAAAACTCTAATAATATCCTGCCTCTGTTGTAAAACACTGGCTCTGTCCATGTTCTGGGAGCTGAGAGAGCAAAGAGAAGAGGGTAAGTTCACATTCAGCATCCTTTTGGTAAAACCGAGGGTCTCATAAGTGGAGGTCACCAAACGAAGTTTGAGACCCAGGTAGTGAAACAAAATTTAGTGACCTTACACACCATTTCTTTTTTTCCTTCTTACCAAGATTCTGTCTATTGCACCTTCCCTACTTGCGTTGTGATCTCAACTCATTTTGACAGGGCTTCAGTCTCACAACTCCTTTGAAATTTTTCTTCTCAAGGTCATTAGAACATTACTGATGTCCACCATACCTTTTTTCTTATCTCCTCTGCTCTCACTCATTTTTGACATAGCTGAAAATTCCTTTGTCCTTGCAACTTATATTTTTCCCCTGTGACACCACATTTTCCTTATTTTCTTCTGTATTTAGAAAACTTTATATATTAGTCATGTTTTTTATTTTATGTTTTATAATACTTTGACATCTTAGGATTTTCTGATCCTAAGAGAGGCTGCTCCTCTAAGGTAGCAAATCCCTAAAGACAGCAAATGACTCTTCTGTGAGTGCTCCTTTCTTTCTTTTTACTTTTTTATTTTTTTTTTAACATATATTTATTATTGAGAGACAGAGAGAGACAGAGCATGAGCACGGTAGGGGCAGAGAGAGGGGGAGACACAGAATCCAAAGTAGGCTCCAGGCTCTGAGCTGTCAGCACAGAGCCTGACATGGGGCTCGAACTCACAAACCATGAGATCATGACCTGAGCCAAAGTTGGACACTTAACCAACTGAGCCACCCAGGTGCTCCAGTGAGTGCTCCTTTCAAACAATCCAAAGCTCTTACCCCACCAACCAGTTCAGGCTCCCACAGGGCTCTTACACTCAAGTCTAATATCCTCTGCCCCAATTACCCCAGGTCAGGTACCAGACAACTAGGGAAACCTTTATACCCAGAGTCTGCACAGATTATTCCAACTAACCATGTTAAGCCTGCTTACCTTGACTCATTCCTTTCTTCCAGAAAAACCCACATGCTTTAGCTCACCCTTTCCTTCACTCTCTCTACCCTCTGACCAACCTTGCTTCTTCCCCTTGTGGCTCTGCATGGTTGCTGTGCCTCCGGTTTCTAGGGATTTGTAAATCTTCCTTCATGAGAGCCATTTCTGTGACTGCATGTCTTACCATACCGAAAACAAATCCTGGTACATATTTCTTTCTTGCTTTCTTTATATTTTAAAGAGAAAGAGAGAGAGTGCACAAATGGGGAGGGGCAGAGGGAGAGAGAATCCTAAGCAGGCTCCACGCTCAGCACGGAGACTGACGTCGGGTTTGACCCTGGGATCATGACCTGAGCTGAAATCAAGAGTCAGTCATGACCTGAGCCAAAATCAAGAGTCAGACACTCAAACTACTGAGTCACCCAGTTGCCCCCAAATCCTGGTACATTTTTAAACATCTGCTCAAGCAACAAATGTTGGCATGACCTCAAGTTTCTTCCTGACACTTTATCTCTTCTCCCTCAACCAGTGAGTTCCATATATCTGCCTCTTTGCTCTAGATTTCTCCAAATGTTTATCTCCATTCTAGATTTCCCCCCACAGCTTATTGTTTAACAATTATTTAATTAACAATTTCATTTGAAATTCTAATAGGAACTTGAGATATAACATGGCTGAAAATTTCTGATTTTCCCTGAACTATACTCTTCTTCCAAAGTTTCATTAGTAAATTTTACATTTAGTTGGTCAACCCCAAACCTTGCCATTATTCCAGAACATTTTCATTTCTTTACCCCTCAGTCTTCTCCATTTTGACTGTCACCACTCTAGTTTAGCATCATGCCTCTCTATACTATTGCAGTAGCAGCCAGAGTGATCTTATAATTCATACCATGGTACTGACCTGCTTCTAAATGTACATCATACATTAAAGACAATAAAGATAAGCCAAGTTGTATGACAGTGCCTAGCCTTTGGTTTTCCATTAGCTAGTTCTTACCTACTACTCTTTCTTTCTAATAAAAACATATTGAGTTCTAGACACAAAGGCTTTCGCTGCTATACACACATGCCATACCAACCCAGCTTGCTGCTTTGACTGTAGATACTCCTTGTAAAGATTTATGTGGCTTTTTCCTCTTGATCAGACATATCTTAGCCTAATGTAAGCCCTTTAAAAGTCTCTCCTCTGACCACTTTGTTTTGTTTTCTTTATATCACTTGTTATTTTCAGAAATTATTTCACTTATTTTCCTGACCAGTATCCATGGAACTCAATATAATATAAGTCACTTGTGAAATGAGACTTTATTTTAAGCCTTTCTTTTATCTCCATTATATAGAACATCCCATAGTATGTCCTTAATAAATTTTTGGAGACTGAATGAATAAACTCTAAATATACTTATCCAGTGTTGGGGGCACCTGAGTGGCTCAGTCAGTTAAGCATCTGACTTTGGCTCAGGTCATGATCTCACGGTTTGTGGGTTCAAGCCCTGTGTTGGGCTCTGTGCTGAAAGCTCAGAGCCTGGAGCCTGCCTCAGAATCTGTATCTCCCTCTCTCTCTGCACCTCTCTGCTTATACTCTGTGTGTCTCTCTCTTTCAAAAATAATATTTAAAAAAATTTAAAAAAAATAATAAATACATGTATCCAGTTTCAAATATAACCAGATTTCAATAAATTTAAACTTTGAATTGTGTATGCATTTTAGTTTGGCTTATCTATTGAAACTGAAGTATCCTTTTAATGCTTATGCCTTGTCTAACAATTTTAGTATACTGGCATTTTCTGACATTTGAAAATTCCTTTTCAATTTCCTCAAATTCATTCAATCCTGAAACAGAAAGCCCAGTATATTTGCTTTATGATTCTGTGATTCCTTTCTTATTCACTGAACCATGTTTCTCTCATACCATGCTTGTCTTTTGAATATGACCGTTATAGGGAGATAGTGGATGTTTTAGAAAATCATAATCAGTAGTGGATATTTAAAACATGCCCATTAATGTTACAAACCAATGAATGCAGAATGCAGAACATGAGCACAGAAAGTTTTAACAGTGATTTTTCAAATTCTAATCTTTTAAATTAATGTTTTCTTCCAGTGTCAGTTTAGAAGGACTGATATTAAGACTGATATCTTTGGAATGTCTTCAAGGCAGTTTCTTTCCTTAAAGCATTTTGGGTTACAGGATGAAAATAAAATACTTACTATTTGTATCATAATAGAACTAATGTGTGTATATTATTTAATCTATATTTAAAAGGGTAAGTATTAATTTGATTGTATAGTGAAGATTATAGAACCTCCAAGTATTTAGACACGTAAGGAGAGAGAAAGAGCTATTCTGCAGTATAACAAAGTTTAGGGGACAATAGCATTTTGGGAAATTAGAGGTCTTCTCCAATTTGCAAAGCAATTTGAAATCTGAGTGCCACCTGGTGGCCATTCCAGCTCCATGAAGGGTGATGAGGCAGATACAGTTGGTACTAAAAGATCCTAACTTCATTTTTATGTATGTATGTATGTATGTATGCATGTATGCTTAAAGAAATTATGGCATCCATAATTTAGCTTATGGTTTAATTACTGTCTATAAAATACAAATATAGAGCACTTGCAACCTAGAAAAAGAAATTGTGGTAAAAAATATTATAACTATACCGCTTTCTCAGTTTTGCTATCCTTCCTAACACTTTTTATCATTTACCACAAATGTTAAATACAACTCAAATGCTAAGAAATACAATGCTATAAGAGACTCTTAAAAACTGAGAACAAACTGAGGGTTGATGGGGGGTGGGAGGGAGGGGAGGGTGGGTGATGGGTATTGAGGAGGGCACCTTTTGGGATGAGCACTGGGTGTTGTATGGAAACCAATTTGACAATAAACTTCATATATTGAAAAAAAAAAGAAATACAATGCTAAATATTCAACAAGACGATCTATGTGCAAACTGCTTTCTGCAGTAGTTCCTAAATGTTGGATCACAACTTTATATTCTTTCTAAAATGGTCATATTCTAAAGGGTTATGGTTCTGAAAAGAGCCTCTGGGCCTAAAAGAGATTAAACTAGAGAAGAGTGAAATGTTAATTGTGAACGCTTACACAGCACTTACAGTGTGATTGCCACTGTTCAAAGCACTAAGCATATATAGCTGTAATTAATCCTGTCAAATTGCCTAATGGTGTAGGTACATTAATAAGCCCATTTTGTAGATGAATATAGTGAGGACCCAATGAGGTTAAATACATTGCCTAAGACACACAGTGAATGCATGTTAGAGAGAGGTTTCTGAATTCCCACAATATAATCCTAATGTCAAGCTATAGACCAGTACATTATGGTGCCTTTAAATTCCCTACCTTTCTTCTTTCCCTCCTTTCCTGCTTCATTCACTCCGTCACCACTCACTTTGTTCATTTACCAGGAAGTAAGGATTAGTCTGAAAAGGAGGACCTTGAAATTTTCCCCATTCATTGACAGATCCAGAAGTGAACAGATTCTAATGAACCCAGCTGTAGAATTAATTATCTAATACAGTACCTTCACTTGTGAATAATTGCATTTTATCAGAAAATTCTTAGCACTAAGTTTCTAATATTTTTAATTAAATGCATTTAGCAATCTGATTGTGTATAGGAATTATCTGTGGATCAACCATCTGTGGATTGCTGTTTGCATGGTATGAGCTCTTAAAGACAAATGCAGTAACTTAATTTGAAATAGTTTTCCCAGTGTACTGTCCTGTAGAGCTGGTTCCTCAATGTGTGCTTGTTGATATTGATGTCAAAGCTTCTATTAATTATCTTTAAAAATTCATCAGTGATTCCCCCACCAAGCATGATGCACTAAAATTCCATTTAGGAAATAACTGCCTAGATGTAACAGGCTCTATTAGATCTGAGTTGGAAATCTCTCCAGGAGACTTGAGGATAGATATTGCATTTGGGACCTCAGGACTGCTGAGCCTTGGTGACCCTCACAGCCATATAGATGTGTGATGAAAGAGATGATGATTGTATAAATGCATTTGCCCTTTTATGTTACACTGTTTTCTGAAGTTGCAGGCATGGCTGCTGAATGAAAATGTCAGATAGGATCATAAAGCAAGCCTCGGGGTTGTACCAATTCTCTTGACCCAAGTCTTGTAAACCTGGGTGTATCACCCACAATATACAGAGTATTAAATACTGTAACATAAAGAAACAAGTGCAATATTTATCAGGGACACTATAGTTTCAAGACAAAAGTTTTACCCATTACACTATGAATAAGTCTTATAAAAATTGAGTGTGTATTTTACTGAGGCCAGGCCATTACAGTTCAGAGAGTCTATTAGTCTTTCTTCTTACAGATATGACATTTACTCACCAAACAATTCCCCAAATGCCTTTTGGGTGGCATTTTAATTTTAAAGCTCTTCAGAAATAAACTGAAGATATTTTTCTGCTATTAGTCACTAGTCAGGATCTCTCCACACCAAGACTTTTTTTCCATCCTTCCTTCCTCCGTTCCTTCCTCTCTTTCTTCTTTTCTTTCTTTTTTGTTTTTTTTTCCTTTCTGGTCAATGTTCATCTCTTAACTTTCACTGGCTAAAATTTCCCCTCATGTTTTTCATTTAGTCTGAATAAACTAATTGCATTTGCTAAACAGAGGAAAGTCAAACATGAAACTAGGCAAAATTTTGGCTTAGAGTCCAAGAGAGCTCATTCAAGGGGGTTGCACAAATTTTTATTTCTCTCCCAAAGCATCTGAAATATCCATCCAGCACCCACAGTAGGAAAATATTATTCTGTACCAAGTACAAGGCTATCCTCAGTATCTTAATTAAGTAAAAATGTGAAAGATCTGACTTTAGAAAATGGACAGCTTCTTGAATAATAAAACCTTTAATAACCTTGCCCCTACTCTCTGTCCTTACCGGGCTGACTTTGACATTCCATATTATATGTCTTCCACATCACTTGTTCAGAGATGTATTCTCAGCATCTGCACCCCACCCCAATCTGGCCTATTACATAGGGTCTCCCATTTTCAGTGTTTGTAGCATTCATTATTTTTTAAAATTATTTCCCTAGTGTCCATATTTCCCACTAGACTGAAACTTTGTTAAGGCCTGGACTTTGGCTGACATGTATTCATTGTCCTACCCTTATACCTAGTATAATGCTTCATGACATAATAAGGGCTCAAAAAAATCTGGCTGAATAGATGAGTAAATGAACAGATAAGTGAGTTGACATGGTCACTGGAGAAATTCTTATTTCAATGAGGTTTGTCTTATTTCCAATCAATAATTTTTTTCATCAATATGTTCTAATAGTTGGTGCCAAATATAGGCCTTATTTCTGTCTGGGTCTCTCAGTGTTTTTTTCTTTTGCCTCTTTTGAAAACTGCTCTTTTGGGAATTGAAAGATTATTTCTAACAGATTGTAAATGATGGCTGATAATAATAGAGTGTTGGCTAGATTACAGAAAATATCACTGTCTTACAATGAAGGAATAATAAAATTTTAGGAATGACCTAGCAAAAGGAATCAGTCAACTATGGACCACTGGCCAAATTTACCCAGACACCTGTTTTTATAATAAAGTTTTGGTGAAACCTGGCCATGCCCATTCATGTATTTATGACTGCTATAGCTGCTTTCATGCTACTACAGCATAGTTGAGAAGTTTCAACAGAGGTGTGTGGCCTGCAACCTAAAATATTTACTATCTGGCTGTTTACAGAAAACAGTTTGCTGATCCCTAATAGAAGTTAGAGAGTTTGGTCTCTTTTAGCTAGCCTTGTAAAAGTCTCTGTATTCATACCATTTAAATGATTCCTTACCTGCCTTCTTAAAAGACTGGCTGTGAATGATGTAAAAAAAAATATTAGCTTGCTATTCAGCTTTCAGATAGTTGAATGAAGATAACATCAACAGGGAGGTACAAACTGGGATATTGCACAATCTTCCACACAGCTCAAAATTAGTAGGCATTGCAAATGGTATGATGGAACTGCATGGGGAACTCTGAAAATCAAATTTAGGATTTTCAGGCAGGCTGTAAACAATTTCAGTAAATACCAAAAAGGGGCTCTGTTGCATGGAATGAAATATGTATGCCTTCAAGGGCTTTGCCAAAATAACCTATACTCTTTTCTTCACTCAGAATATATGACCTGTAATAAAGAACACCCAAGATAGCAGAAGCTGTGAATCCTCTCAAACAACTTTTTATCACTGATAAAGTGATTAGGAATCCTCATCCTTCCGGAGTTTACATCCCTTTGGGTAGAATCAGGGAGAGAGGTGAGAGGTCGATACTCCTCTGCCATCTATATTTAAAAATTGTTCTAAATGCTATCAATTTTTCAGACAGATCAGATTCAGAGTTGTTTGAAGAATAATCTAGTATCTTTTCTGTCTGAAAAAGATGTCTGCTGTTGCTTTGTACACTGACTAAGAGAACCTCATGGCTCCTTCTCATTATGGTGGTCCATATAACCTTATAAACTATAAGAGGGTACTTATTTTGTTTTGCTTTGATTATACTTTCCTTGTTTTGATGAGTTCGAAGTCTTATACATTTGACCTTTTTGCAAAGTATGCTATAGTACAAACTAAGATGTTGTTTGTATAACCTTTATCTTCTTGGATAGTCATCTTTGAATACAAGTAGAAGATTTTCAGCTTGTAGTGAGCTTGCTTCAAATATAATAATATTTAAGGGAGTAATTGAAAATAAAAATGATCACAGTTTGTAGCTCAAAGAGCTCTAATTCTGCCTCCAATGTTTGGCCCATCCTACTCTTTATGTAGGATAAAGTTAAGAATAATTGAATGAATTTGTCATTCAAGTGCATACAAGCAAATGAAAACAAATAAAAGTTCAGATGCTAATGGATGATTATTTGGCACTTAAGTGGAAAACTCCATTCAAAAAAGAATTATTACAGACTGAAAAAAGAAAGACAAGGAAAGGTGATGGACTGGAAGGAAGAGAAGTTTAATTTAACATGAAAAACCAGGGATACTGATGATCTGTAAGGTAGAACGACTTTTTACAAGGCTGCTTGCAGTATAAAAGTATGTCTAAAAGTAAGTGAAAGTCAAAGTTAGTGCTATATTACTTACCTAAAGACAGATTAACCCTAAAATCTCTGATATCACAATTATAATAGGCATTTATCATGATTCCTTTTGTAAGAGTAATTTGGAAGAATGTATTGTAGTTGGGAGTCAGTTGTACACATAATTCAGGGAATTATGAAGAGAATAAATATATCAACAAATACAGCTTGCATAACTGAGACCAAATATCCAATTGTGTTACTGTAAATGAAGTTTAATTTATTTTATTTCATTATTATAGAAATAATATTCAATATAGTATCTTTAGAAAATTAGGGGTGCCTGGGTGGCTCAGTCGGTTAATTGTCCAACTTTTGATTTCAGCTCAGGTAAGGATCTCACAGTTTATGAGTTCAAGCCCTGTGCTGGGCTCTGTGCTGACAGTGGGGAGCCTGCTTGGGATTCTTTCTCTCTCCCCCTCTCCATGACCCTCCCCTCCTCGCGTTCTCTCTCTCTCAAGATAAATAAACTTAAAAAAAAAGAAAGTTATATACATATGAAATTATGCATGTAATTATTCATATATAAAATTAATGTATATAAATGATTATGTTAAAATCTATTAAATAACTAGAAATATTTGTGAGATCTTATATATAATTGTATATAATTTACTGTACAAAAATAATCATTTAAAAAAACATTCTCTATTCTTTTTTTGACAGAATAGTAGTGATAATAGTAAATATTATGACCTACTTCAATAGCTGAGGTATAAGATGAGGTCACATTTTAAGTAAGGTAACTTTTTGTTGATGTATAACGTTCATTCAAAAAAGCACGTAAATTATAAATATATCAATCAATTAATTTTCACAAAATTAACGTACCTGTATGACTACCATCCTGATTAAGAAGTAGAACATCACCAGCACTCCAGAAGTCCCTGCATGCCCCTTCACATCAACTACACCCACTTCCCAAAGGTCACTACTCTGCTAAAGCCTATCTTCATAGGTTGATCTTGCTTGCTTTTAAAATATATGATACTAAAATCATACAGTAGCCATTTTTGTTTGGTTTTCCTCACTGAACACTGTGAAATTAATCTATCTATCTATATATGCATATTATAGATATTTTCGTTGTTTAAAAGTGTCTTATTAATTAAGCCCATTTATCCCTTCTAATACTCACAACCATTTAGGTGCGTTCCATTTGGGAGTGATTACAGTACTATTGCTATCGACATTTGTGTTCATGTCCCTTGGTGCACCTATGGATATATTTCAGTAGAAATAGAATTACTGAGTACACACAGTGAATATATTCTTCCTTGAAGATGTTATCAATCAATTTTCCCAAGTGGTTGTATGAATTATACTTCAACCAGTGTAATAGAGTTCCAGTTGCTCCAACTCTTTCATACTACTTTTTATTGTCAGGTTTTTAAAATGTATTTCTGTTGCGAATGTGGAAGTATGTTATTGTGGTTTATTCATTTTTTTCACAAATATTGACTTACGGCTATTGATTTGAGCACTTTTTCCATATGTTCATTAAAATTTTATATCATTTCTTGTGAGATAACTGTTAGTCTGTGACATATTTTCATAAATCTGTATTTTCCTCATTGATTTGTAGTAGGTCTTTACATATTCATATAATAAGTCCTTTGCATATATTTGTGCAGCTAGATAGATGTTAATTAATTCATAGTATCTTCATTCAATCTGTAGGCTGCGTTTTCATTGTCTTCTCTCAATGGAATCTCTTGATAAACAAAATATTCTTATTTTAAATGAACTCTGATTTATCCATGGTTTCTACATCAATTGGTGTTCTTTATTTCCTGTTCAACAACTCTTTGCTTATTCATAGGTCATAATGATATCCTCCTATTAAAAAACTTATACAAACTTGACCTTTCATATTTAGATCTGCACTGTATTTGGAATTGGTGTTGAATGTGATGTGAAGGATGGGTTGAGAATTATGATTTCTTGAAGTACTTCTGTATAACTTGGCACGATTTATTGAAATGATCATACTTTACTTGTTGCATAGCAGTATTACATTTGTCATAAATCAAGTGGAAATATATGTATGAATATGCCTTTAAAGTCTCTAGTACATGGGAGGCAAATAGTTTCTCAAAGGCAAGATATTAAATATTTTAGACATGTGGATTATATAATATCTGTCACAACTACTCAACTTAACCATTGTGGTGCAAAAATAGCTATAGACAACATGTAAATAAATGGCTATGTTTGTGTTCCAATAAACCTTTCTAAAAATAGCTGTTTCACAAGTTATGGTTTGCCAACTACTGTTCTAGGCAACTCTGTTATTTGTCTAACCTTGCACTATACAACTCTTTATCAATCATTGGCACTTTTATATATGTATACATGTCATATTGCAGATGATGAACTTGCTCAGTTTTTATTTGCCTGAAAATATCTTCACTTAGCCTTCATTATGAAGAATATTTTTTTCTGGGGGCGCTTGGCTGACTCAGTCAGTAGAGCATGCAGCTCTTGGTCTTGGGGTCATGAGTTCGAGGCCTATGTTGGATGTAGAAATTGCTTAAATAAATAAACTAAAAAAAAAAAAACAGTATTTTTTCTCTGGGTTAGTTTTTTGTCTGTTGTTTTGTTGTTTTGTTTTGTGTTAGCTCTTTAAAGATGTCATCTCAGTTTCTTCTGGTTGCAATCATTTTGGTTTATTTTTTCTTTATATTTTTTTAAATTTTATTTTATTTTTTTAATGTTTCTTTTTGAGACAGAGAGAGACAGAGCTCAAGCAGGGGAGGGGCAGAGAGAGAGGGAGACACAG
This sequence comes from Panthera pardus, assembly GCF_024362965.1. NCBI lineage: Eukaryota > Metazoa > Chordata > Mammalia > Carnivora > Felidae > Panthera > Panthera pardus. The sequence goes on along the minus strand of NW_026527002.1, from coordinate 34,800,259 downwards.
AATCTGAAACAGGCTCCAGGCTCTGAGCTGTCAGCATAGAGCCCTACGCAGGGCTCGAACCCACCAACTGCGAGATCATGACCTGAGCTGAAGTCAGACACCTAACCAACCGAGCCACCCAGGCACCCCTGCAATCATTTTGGTTTAAAAGCCAACTGTCAGGTGTTGTTGCCTCTTTGAAAGTAATGTATCCTTTTTTTTTTAAGCTTATTTATTTTGAGAGAGAGAGAGAGAGGGAGAGAGAGGGGGGGAGAGAGAGAGAGAGAATGGTAGAGGGGCAGAGAGAGAGAGAGAGAGAGAGAGAGAATCCCAAGCAAGCTCTTCACTGTCAGCGCAGAGCCCGACATGTGGGCTTGAACCCACAAACTGTGAGATCATGACCTGAACCAAAGTCAAGAGTCGGACACTTAACTGATTGAGCCACCCAGGCACCCTTCCTTTCTATTTTATTTTTTTACTTTCTTTTTTTCTCTTTCCATTTTATATACACATATATATACATGTATACATGTATATATATTTATGGTATGCTTAGATGTGTTTTAAATTTATCCTGCTAGGTAGGTCATAAAGCTTCTTTGTGGTTTAAGGTTTTCCATCAGTTTGGAAAAGTCTTGATCAACATATTTTTGAATATTATTTATATCTTCTGAACATCAATTACACATATGGTAGAAATTTTTATCATGTCTTAATTGGCTCTGAAGTATATTTCTGTATTTGTGCTCTTTTTACTCTTCCTGATTCAGTGTGGTTATTTTCTACTGATCTACTAATTAGAATTGTGTTTAACATTCTATTGATTTCTCAGTTTCACTTACGATATTTTTTAGTTCTAGTATTTCCATTTAATTCTTCTTTATGGATTCTATTTTTCAGGTATAATTTTCAACGTTTCTACCTATTTTGAAAATATACTAATCAGAGTTTTCACTATATATTTACCATTATACCCACAGATACATTAATATCAGAACAGCTCTGTGTCTAATGTTTCCAGTAACTGAATAGCCTGTGGATTTATTTCTATTTTCTGTTTCTTTCCACTATGATTTTCAGCTACTTGATCTTATCTCTTGGCATATCTTGTGAGTTTTAAAATTAAATTCCAGACATTGTGCACAAAATAGCCAACTATTTAGCTTTTGAATGATGCCAGTTTTCCTTAGAATTGATCTATGTTTTTTTTGGAAAGCAGTTAAATTAGTGGCAAATAACCTTAATCCAGTCTGTGATAGAGATGATTAAACACTGTGTTTCAGGTTTGTTTGTTTGTTTGTTTGTTTGTTTAAAGGCTTCTCTATTTTGGTTTGTTCTTACTCCTAAGGATTGGTCCTTTATAGTTTCAACTAAAAGTCTAGGTTTGATTACCAGAGCCCATTTTCTTTGGAAGGGCATGAGCTCTAATTTTTGTTTCCTCATCCAAATGGGACTATTGAAGTCCCTGATTAATTTTTAGTCTCTCATATGTCAATTTATGATTCAATTTTCAGCATTTTGTGCACAAAGAATTGGCAGGATGTCTCAAGGGAACAAATAGCCCAAAATATCAGACTCATTTTTCTACAGATGACATTTTTTTTTTTAGATCTCGCCTTTTAATGTGATGGCTGCTTTGGTAAACCTAAACTCCATTTTTTTTCTTTTTTTATCTGCCCACCTTTAAGAGACTGTGGAAAACACTGAGCTGAAATTTTTTGTACTGTTGATAATGCCTGGCTATGAAAAGTGTCAGACAATTTGGTACTCACTATAATGTATGTCCCTTTTTCCTGAGGGTCTTGGTCCCTTAGGTCTGGCTGCTTTGCTTCTTTTCCATGTCTTCAAACTGTTTGTTGTTTTTGTTGTTGTTGTTGGTGGTGGTGGTGGTGGTGGTGTGTGTGTGTGTTGCTTTCTTTGTTTTTTTTTTTATGGGTAAAAATATTGATCTTATATTAGCTACTCTTTTTTAGCTGAAGCTATTTAAACAAAATAGTTCCAGGCCTGCATCCTACCTGTGATAAAATGCATTGCTCATTTTCAGGAGACCACCCTCCTATAATAATTGTAGGGATATTGTGGGTTATCCAAGTTGGCAATCTTAGTTACTCTCATTTGAAAGAAAGAAGGAAATCCTATGCCAATCCTGAGAATAACTACTGTTGCTATCATGTTCACACAATTTCACTTGAGTTCCTGAGTTTAACATCAGGATACCAATAAGATATATTCTTGATTGTATACACTACAATCAATAATAGTCAAAATATTTTATTCTGACTTCTATTGACTAAAATACAATGTGCAGAATTCTACTCTTAATTTACTGGCTAAAAGAATATAGCATCATGAAAGTCTATCAAGGACCAAAGAATAAGGATGCCATATATGAGAGTGATATTCATGCTCTGCTTCTTAGTAACATAGGAGAGATTGGTCAAGGAGGGTTAGAGGACATCTAAGGATTGGTCCCCAGTCTTCTCTAGAAATATTCTTGGGAAATAAATTCTTAGTCTGTGCAGGAACGATTTTGTGGTGGATCATTCACTTCGTATGGGTGTAGTCTATTCTACTTCCAGAAGGCTCTAGATATTAGAAAGATACTGATTTTATATTGGACCAAAATCTCCCTCTCTGGTCTGAGTACTATCCACTGAGAATACATGGACCAGGTTTAATATCCTTTAACCTGATACACTTTAGATATTTCAAGACAGCTATCACATTTCCTATGTGTTTATCTCTACAAGACACACAGTTAGGGTTTCTGAACTGGCACAATGTCGGGCTTTTTACTCTCTGGTTTACTGTCTTCTGGACGTGTTCCAGCTTAAACATGTTTTTCTTGCTACTGTGTCAGGAATTGTATTTTACATTCAGGTGTGGTCTAAAAAGTCCAGGATGCCATAACAACCTCTCCTTTTAAGAAAATATTCTCGATATCATGCTACTTATTCATCTTAGGATGTAATTAGCTTCTGGCTATTACACCATTAATGCATCCTGTCTCTACTACCAGCTAAAGAAAATTAAACAGATATGTCTGTTAAAGTACGCTATCCTTGTTCTGTCTCCTTGCATTTTTTAAATCATAAGTTACCCTTACTAAATTTCATCTTTTAAGAATTAGTTTATTATTTCAGTCCATTAAGGTGTTTTTGGAGCTTCAGTTTCTCAGAAGCTTTTTAAAATACAATGCTATCCCCATATAGCCAAGGAATCCCATTACCTTTTCAAATCCTCCAAAAACCACATTTTTTTGTGATTGATATCATTGCAAGTTGCTATCCCCAGTGCAGCTTGTTGCTATGTGATGTTAATACAAATAGTTGAAAAGTGATCTTTGCTTTCGTTCTTCTTGTCCCTCTTTATAATACAGTTTTCTTTTGTACTAACAATAAAAATGACTGGTTATAATGACTTAATATATACATAGAATTGGCCTACTTTAGAAATTTTTGTTGGTGTTGAAATGGAAACGAACTTATCTTTTAATAATATCTGTAGTCCATGTGAGTCATTGAAGTTATTAGTTCCAATATCTGTAACATAAAGATGCTAGCCATTCCATTAGGACATTTATGTTTATTTAAATTAAAAAAATAATTTATTTAAATCACTGCTATTTTGAATCCTGATTACTCACAACTAAACCAATTGGTTGGCAGAATAATGACTCCTACCAAAGATGTTTACACCCTAATCCCCAGAACCCATGAATAAGTTACCTTAGGTGGTAAAAGAAAATTAAAGTTACAGATGCAATTAATCTTTCTAATCACCCAACCTTGATTGGGGTAGATTAGCCTGGATTACCTAGATGGGCCCAATCTGATCACATGAGTCTTTAAAAGAAGATGACAGGAGAGTGGTTCAGAGAGAAGCAACATAAGGATCCCACCCACTATTATTGGCTTTGAAAATGGAGGAGGGGGCTATGAGCCAAGAAATAAAGGCAGCCTCCAGAAGCTGGAAAAAACAAGGAAATGATTCTTCTTTTCAGTCTCCAGAAGGGAACCAACCTGCCAAGACCTTGTCCTTAGCTTGATTACACTTGTGTTGGACGTCTGAACTCCAAGACTGTAATATAATAAATTTGTGTATTTTTTAAGCCACTTAATTTGTGGCAGTCTGTTATGATACTAAACAGAAAATGAATACACAATCTCACACAAAATAACACAAAACAGTATCTTTTCTTTCATCTGAAATTGTGTTGAACGTTAACTCTACAAACAGGCACTCCAGGTAGGAAGAAACTGAGTAGGCAGGCAAAATTCTTGGAGTATCACCTTTTAAAATGTCAATAAAATGGTCAATAAAATGGTCTCATTTGTGAACCCAAGTAGTCTTGGATGTTTCTGATATTTCTCCAGAGTTTCTACTAGGAACAAACCATTAATTCTGTTGGAACCTTATACGCAACCTGACCATTTGCATGTCCACCTTGAAGCCTGCCCTTCAGACACCGAAATAAAACCTAAGTTAAAATTACAGAAATCTTTAAAAATAACATAAGCCTCACTGCAAGTTTTTATTAATACTTTTGAAGAGATGGTGCAGTAGTTACTAACAACATATCATAATGCAGCTCTCTGTTGTTTTCCTCGTTCTCCTTGCTGAACTATCAGACCCCAGCAAGTGTTTGAGCCATCCCGCTCTCTACAGTCCCTGAAGGGAACTCCTCCTCCCACTCTTACTAACTCTTGTTTTCTTTTCTTGCTCATTGTGTATCACCCTGAGAATGTTAGCACACATCTTAAATGTGAGACAATAATGATCTCAGCTGCTTCCTCTATTTTTGTAAGTCGTTTGCTAGGGGAAAAACCAAAACCTTAATGTTGCTGATACTATGCAGAGCCAATGATGCAGTTGTGTAAGAGCAATCAGAAGTCTTTCTGTGCCTCATTCATCACCCACATTGTCAGCTGAGTTCTAATTGCAGAACCTTACCACTCCTGATGATATAAATGAGAAAGATCATAGTATCATTCACAGAATTCAGTTCAGTTTACTGTCTGGCATTAAGAAAAGGCAACTTTTTATTTGCAGAGAAAAGCCTTTGACAGTTCAACTATATGTGATTTTACTTTCCAGCAAATACATATTAACCATTTTTATGGAATAAGACAATAGCATCTTTTAAATAGAGTGTGTTTTTAAGGATCAATTAATTTCTACAACCAAGAGGACAATTTTAGTCTCTGCTATAGAAAAATGCCATAAATCCCTATATTACTGCAAAGAAGTAATCAAATTAATTGATTTTTAACCTATCTCAAGGAATTCCTCATTTAAGAGAAACTAGGAAAAAATGATACTACCAAGTACCATCTCAAAATCTATAAATCTTTGAAGCCCCTTCTTATTTACCATAAAATGGTGTATCCCATGGTCAAATAATCTTTTTGACTTTGAATGAGATGAATGTCCTAAATAGTCTTTTGATTTAAGACAGACTCTGCTTTCCAACTTGTGATGAAAGAAAAAGACAATGCATGTATCCCTGGTTTATGAGTTTCTATAAAAGACATTATTCTTAATATCTGTACATAAACACTATGCTTCTGGATTCAGGGTCTTTGCCACCACATCTCACACCAGTATTTCAATTTTAAATAAAATATGAACATCTTTATAGATGTTTTGTTGGTTTGAGAAGCCATTAAGTGAACTAGCAGTAACTGCTTTGTACAAGTTATTGGAATAATTATTAAATAACTGACAAATCAATTAACAGATGTTACTAATCTGCCTAATGCAAAGCTGGTTCTAAGAATGTCAACCCTTTGAAGATTTCTTAAAACACAATGATTTCATTCTGATTTAGCTAATTTTATTTCTAAAAACAAATTTTATACACATTTAATGTATGTTTATTATTAAAAATGGACAATATGGAAAAAAGAAAAAATACTTTAAAAATCATACTTGTTGAATTTGTAACTGTAATTTGGGTAATAAGAATTTACACGGTATAATATGCAATATTTCTTCTTTTGTCATTTTAGGTTTCACAAACTATTTTATAATAAGACATTTTTAACATTTCTTGAAAATGTTTGCAAATGACCTGGTGTTTTTTTAAACATGCTTTCCTCTTGTATCTTTATAGGTTGGTCTCAATGCCTAGAAAATCATCTGATGAAAAGTACATGTAAACTGAGTTCCTAACTTGGGTGTCACTGATGAAAATTACCAGATGATATATGAAATAGGACAATTCTAACAAGATAATATATAGTTAAGATGTAGCATAAATTTTGGAATGTTGTAAACCATAAAAATGTCAGTTCCTTTACTTAGATTTTGAATTAGAGGTATAGCAAGATGTTAAAATAAAAATTTTCTTGCTGTCTCAGAATTTTTGCTGAAGCCACAAATATTAGAAGAGAGTGTTAAATACATACTAATTTGAAAGTGAGGTTCCAGACCAACTGTGCAGAACTTGCTAAGGGGTAACCCAAATAGACAGATGGATACACATTGGTCTATGAGCTGTCTCAAGCCAATATGAAGGGCACTACAAAGATAGAAGAAAGACCATGAGATGGGTTTCTGTGGGAAGAGTTATGCTTGTCTCCTTTGCTTTCCATAGTCAAGCAGAAAGACTTAGGAAATCCCCTCAGAAACATGACCATTCTTACCACCAGGAGGGAGACTAACCTGGAGCATAGGAGAGAGAGAACCTCAGAATTGACCTTGTTCTCTGGAGTTGGGAGCAAAGGGCTTGGTGTTGACTTATATTTAGTGTTGACCCACACTTGGAGAAGTTTCATGCCAAGAGGCTGGGCTCCCTATAGTCAGCCTGATTGACAGAAGAGCAGAGAGGGCTTTGATGGAAGAAAATTCTATTTTCACTGACCATAGCCAGTATTTCCAGAGGCCTCATGGAACTCTAGAAGTTATCTAGCCTTGAATTGTTTTGAAAATGGTTCCACCTAAAGGATTCCTGCCTAAGAAATGATGATCCTGGTTGAAAGAGGCAGAGGTGTACTGTCCAATTCAGGAGAAGGCAAAGATAGAAAGGAAAAAATTTGTAAGCTGCCAGCTGAAGACTACATTATTGCTGTAGGCCATAGTGCTGAGCAAGATCCACAGCAAGGATGGGGAAATTTCTGGCCCATCATACATCCAAGGAAAGAAAGAGTAAGCACAGTGGTGTCAGCCCCACCACTCCAGAGCATAACATTCCAGTCAAATAGTCCATTCTTCCCTCTCTTTTCTTTCTCTGTTCCAACCCTGAGGAGCCAGAGGCTGCAGAGTGACTGGAGAAAGAGGAGGAGGTGATGACTAAAGTAGATAAATAGTAAAAAAAGACACCTTGTCTTTTTCTCTAGTGCATATTTCCAAGCTTGATCATCATCTATCTGGGGCTTCAAAGATGAACTTTCATACTTGAATATGAGACTGATTATTAAAGTCACAAGTGAACAGAAAAGTCATGGAAATTTCATAGGTTTTTACCTAAAAGGAGAGAATTGACATAGTAGGTTTACTAGGATTGTAGTGAGGGTGAAAAACAACACACTACTTTATATTTGCACTTGGCAGAATCCAGCCTCATTAAACTCAATGCATTAAGAGGTATTTGGAAGGAAAGCAATAACTGTTATTCATTTTCTACTTGAAACAGGAATTTTTATCTTACAGTCAGTTCCCCAAAGAAGACCCTGAGACTAGGATTAGAGTCCAAGTAATTTATTTTGGAAGTGATTCCAAAAAAACATCAGTAGAAGGGTTACCAAGTAAGAGGGAGAAAGGAAGGCAGCCAATAAAGCATTCATTTTCACGCGAGTTTACTAGAACTTAATCCTGCTGGAGAAATCTGGAAGCCAATGTAAAACACATGATTCGGAGTTCTCCTTCAGGGCTGTAGGGAGCTAGGGTGTCCCTATACCAACTGCCATCAGTCAAAGAGCTATTCTCAGAGACACATTTATTCTGTGGCATTGCCAGTTTGCAAAGTAGATGGAAAAAACACTCTACGAGCCAAGGCAAGTACTCAGGCAAAAATACATGTGCTGGAAAGATTCTGCACCGCTGTAGGGCAAGAACATATAAACAAGACAATGACAGAATCAAGTATGTACAACAAATCGCATGTTAAGATGGCGGTAATACATAGATTGTTCGGTCTTTTTCATTGGAAAAATTTTAAGAATGGATTTAAGTTCTGTCTTGGGTTACTTTGCCTGTACTGTATCCGAAGCAAAGAATATTGAATAACTACTATAGTTTTTTTTATAAGAGTTAATAAATATAAAGTTATAAAAGGTAGACATTTTATTTGTACTAGAGGTTAGATTTTTAAGCTCTAAAATGTGTTTTTCATTGGAAATGTTTCAAAGGAGAAAAGCTGCCTTTTGAATGAGGACAGGATTGTCTCTGACACTTAAAAACCAGTGGGAGTTAATTAACTACGGTCATTGTGAACCTTGTATACATTTTAAAAAGTGAGTTAAATTAGTGTATCATTCAAACAAAGTATTATGGAATGGTCACTGACACAATTTTTAAAAAATTGTGTATGTAACTACTATTTTTAAATCATCTGTTGAGTAATTACATATTCAATATAGGAACATATTTAGAAATCATTTTAACATTCAATAATTACTTATTAATTTCTATTAAGTCTTCTTGATATACCTGATAGGAGCAATGCAATGGGGAATGAGAGAGTAGACGGGATTCCTACCTTCTACCAGTGAAGGCAGACATACACAGTCAGCAACTAATGATCTAATTTCATAGTTATATAATAAATATGCAATTACAAACTAAAATAACTATACACGAAAAATGGAGTGTGCTTTGGATGTTTAAGTATTTTGATGGTTTTTTATTTTTCTTATAACTTCCTCTTTTTTGGATTCTCCCACATACCAAGTTAAAATAACAGAATGGGAAACATACTCTTAAACTCATGACTCAAAGCATATGCCAGTAGAATTAAGCAGCCTGAAAAGTCAGAGTACCTTCTAGAAAAAAAACATTCATAGGGTAGCCATACTGGCTACAATAAAAAAAATTAGTGATAACACCAAATGCTGGCGAGGATGCAGAGAAACTGGATCACTCACAAATTCCTGGTAGGAATACATAATGATATAGTCATTCTAGTTTGTGTGTGTGTGTGTGTGATTTTTTTTTAAACCTAACATGCAACTACCATATGCCTCAACAATTATACTTTGAAGTATTTATCCCAGAGAAATAAAAACTTATGTGCACACAAAAATCTGTCCATAAATGTTTATAGTAGCTTTATTTGCCACAGCCACAAACTGCAAACAACCCAGGTATCCTTCAATGAGTGAATGGTGAATGGAACCAATGTGGTACATCCATACCATGGAATATCATCCAGCAATAATAATAATTTTAAAAACTATTGATATACATAATAATCTCCAGAGAATTGTGTGGAGTGAAAAAAGCCAATCTCAAAAGGTTTCAAACTATTTAATTCCATTTATATAATATTCTTGAAATGGCAAAATTATAAAAGCAGAAAACAGATTGGTGGTTGCCAGGGATTAAGGAGAGGCTGGAAATAGTAAAGAAGCAGGTGTGTGTATAAAAGAGCCACATAAGGAAGCTTTGTGATGACAGAAATATTCAGTATCTTGAATGTTTTGACATCAATATTCTGATTGGGATATTGTGCTATAGTCTTACAAGGTATTACCATTGGAGGAAACTGGGTAGTGGGTACAAGAAATCTCTCTGTATTATATCTTACAACAACATGTGAATCTACAACTAACTTCAAAAGTTTAATTTAAAAATGACAGAAGCTTATAAAAAAAAAGCACAGAAAGGTATTTTTGTGTCTTGGTGGCAGGCAGAAGATTTCTTAATTAGAAATACAGTATAGTATATAAAAAGCAATAACCATGTCAGAAAAAGTAAATTAAATATCAAAATTAATAACTTCTGTTAATCAAAATATTCTATTAAGAAAATCAATGGACAAGACACAAAAATATTTGAGAAAAATACTGAAAAACATATCAAAGGATTTTTATCCAAGATCTATATCTATACCTATGCATATACCTAATTCCTGTTTCTTATTAATAAAGCAATAAAAGATGGGCAAAAACTTGGATAGAAACTTTACAAAAGAACATTTTTGAATATATGAAGTGAGCATAACAATATTCAACCTCATTACTTACCTGGCAAATGAAAAAATTAAAATCACAATCAAATATCACTAGACACCTATCAGAATAGATAAAATTGGAAAGGCTGACAAGATTAAATTTTGTTAAGATTGTGGAACAACCAGAGATCTCATGTTGTTGGTGGGAATGTAAAAGCCTACAACCTGTCACAATCTTTGAAGAGTCTGAGATTTAACCCTATTTACAAGAAACAATTAGTCTGCCACAGTTCCATAGATGCTGGTAGACTGCATACTACTGGATCCTAGAAAAAGGGCATTTTGTCACTCACAGCAATAGCAGTAACTGGAACATCAACACTTTTTCCATTAGTTCTTAGGGGGCAATGGGAAGAGGACCAGATGACAAATGGGTTGCATTATGAGATAGGAAGCCTGATTTAGGGAGCCTGCATCTTCTTCTTTCCTACTTGACAGTAAGCCTACTCTTTGTTCTGGAAGGAGACACTAACTCTATCTCCCAAGGCCATTTGCCAGACAAAACATCTTGTAAAGATAGTCTGAATCAAAGAGCAGTTAGTGCCTCATTTGCATGATTAGCACAGAAATACAAGAGACTCATGGAGAATTGTCTCCTAATATCACTTTAGGGGTGCCTGGGTGGCTCAGTCGGCTGAGCGTCCGACTTCAGCTCAGGTCACGATCTCGCGGTCCGTGAGTTCGAGCCCCGCGTCTGGCTCTGGGCTGATGGCTCAGAGCCTGGAGCCTGCTTCCGATTCTGTGCCTCCCTCTCTCTCTGCCCCTCCCCGTTCATGCTCTGTCTCTCTCTGTCCCAAAAATAAATAAACGTTAAAAAAAAAAAAGAAATAAAGAAAAAAAAAAAGAAATAGGATTAGCAGTTTCTTATAAAACTAAACACAAACCACATATGTCCTATTAATTCCTACCCATTGGGCCATGAGAATGAAAACATATGTCAACAAAAAGACATATAAGAATCTTAGCATTTTAATCTCTTATAGTGATAATAGGAATCAACCCAAATATCCATCAGGAAAACAATGTAAAAACCAGCTTTATGGAATACTTAACAACAACAATAAAAAATATGACTTCCTGATAAAAGCAACACATGAATGAATCTAGAAGACATTACGTTGAGTAAATCATGCCTTACACAAAAGAAGTTATGACCAATAATTCCATTTTTATGATACGCTAGAACAGGCAAAATTATGTTGGAAAAGAATTAGAATATTGAGGGCAGAAACTTATTAGGAAGAGAAAGAGGGAATTTTCAGAGGTTATGTAAATGTTCTCTATCTTCAAAAGTTTTGACTAAACTCAGAATATACATTGTACATTTTATTCTATTTTAATTTTACATAATAAAATACTGTCAACAAATATAATATCTGATTATATAAATGCTAAGTTATTTCGGACAGATTGTTGTTTTCAATTTAAGTGCATTAAATAAAGAGGAATATATATATATATATATATATATATATATATATATATTATATAAGTGCATTAAATAAAGAGGAATATATATACATATATATATATATATATGTATACTTTTTCACAGCCTCCAATCTCAAGATCATAATCCTTAGACACTTTTAGTATTCTCTTTGCAGAGTACCACAGTTGTTCACTGTTTGACTGCCATTGCTTTGTATTTTATCACAACCAGGATTCTTAGAACCTAATATGATGCTCAGTGTATAATATTTCCTTAATAAGTTTTATATGTGAAATTGAATTTAAAAAGAATCATTCAGTTTCCTTAATGCCCACACCTTCCCTAATTCTACTTTCTATACACATTCCTAGAGCATGCAGTATATTCTGAATATGGAGACATTAGTTAGAAAACTTTTGCATGGGGGCACCTGAGTGGCTCAGTAGGTTAGGTGTCAGACTCCAGCTCAGGTGATGTGAGTCGGGCTCTGTGCCGTCAGCTCAGCTGCTGCTGCAGACTCTGTGTCTCCATCTCTCTCTGCCGCTCCCCTGCTCACACTGTCTCTCTCTCTCTCTCTCTCAAAAGTAAATAAACATTAAAAAAAAATTTTTTTTTTAAAACTTTTGCATGTTTCACAGCATTTTAAAATCAATTGAGTTCAATGGTTGAGTCATGAATCTCTTAATAAATAATTAACTTTTGTCTTTCAACCACAAGGGGGAGGTATATAAGACTAATCTCATTTATAAAATTATGTGTATAGGCACATTTTAAATTTTGAAACTTCTGCAAAGTAAATAATCTTTCTGAGGATTGTGCTAAACAAAAAGAGGGAATAAAGATTGTATCCATTAATTTAAACATATATTCAACCACTATTTACTGAGCACTTAGAACTACTCATCTGGGGCATATTGTCAACAATTAAGATGTCTTCTTTCATGATTATCTAACATGTGCCATTGAGGTTAATGTAACATTCAAAATAGAATTTGGTTTCTGGTTATATGAAACACAGAACTCAAGAGGAAAAATGAGAGCCATTTCCCACTTGGACAATTGATGTACTATGCACATTCAAGTTCTTTCTCTTAACAATGTGTATTACTCTTATTCTGTAACACCTCTAAGCAAAGAGTTCATCTACATCTGCCAACTGGCATTGTCCAACATGTTTTCTGTGCTCAATAAATGTTAAATTGCAAATTATTATAATGGTTTTTTTATAGGATTCTGCCTATAATCATGTGGAATCCATAAGGCATTAAATAGCTCCATTTTCTATAAAAATGAAAATATGATTACACTTTTCAACAAAAATTCTACAGAAGTTTTACTCACACAATGGGATAATTTTTCTTACTTTATTAAAAGCAAAATGTTATGAGAACTGTGGTATGTGTGGAGGCAAAATGCCTCTCATTCCCCAAGTCAGTTCTCAGTAGACACCACAATTCAAAAGGCAATTTATGTTCACACATGGTTAGCCTAATAAAGTCATCATATCCAATATTTACTATCCTGATTATCTCCCTCCCTGTCTCTCTCTCCCCATCTTGGTTGACTGGGCCCCTGGTTTCATGAATTTGCAGATATATGGCTAATAGTTTAGTAACATAGTAGCATGTACTGAGTATAACTTGTTTCAGAAGTAGTTCTTCAAGTTTCAGGGGACACATCATACTCAGACCTAACCCCATAATGTCTAATGACTACTATACACCTCAGAGCATCAGTGTGTGGTGTTTGAAATCCATAAATGTGGAAGGTAAAGTGAACTTTTTGATGTCCTAAAACACCCAGGACTTACCAACCCTGCTTCTAAATGAGGTATTCTTAGCATTTGTGCTGATTAAGCTGGTTAAGCCCTTACTTGTTAACATAGTACCTTTATTCCTTTGCAGACTCCTTCTGTGCCCTATTAATGAGATATTCAGGGTTGTCTCACATGTACTCAAGAATCTTGCCGTGATTGTCATTGTTTTAAGACGATGGATTCATTGGAAAATTTAAATCTTCAATTAGTATTAAAAATTTTTCCTAGAATCCCTTCACGACAATCTAAAAATCACTTCTGTGACATCGTAGTACATAGTGCAAGAATTAGTGTTCATAAGGCTATGCAGGCCCAGTTGCTAAGAACTCTCCATGAATTTCAGGGTCAGAGTAATACTCTTTTCCTACTAGAAGAATTTAATTAATTAATTTATTCATCATTCATGAAACATTCATTGAGCTTGTACTATACCCAATCTTTTATACTAGCATTTCTACATTTATTATGACTAGCAACAACTTAATGTCCCTTCTTCACATCGTAAGCATGACTTAAGAGCAAACAAAAATTGTCTTATTCTTTACTCAAAGAACATAACTTCCAGATTGTTTTTAGAAAAAAAATGAAATAATGACATTAATTTGAATTGTTGGAGTTGATGTAAACCTCTGAGTGTCCGAACACAGTCTTTCAAGCTTTATAAGGTATTAGAAAATGAATTTCAGTTTCTGAAATTCTCCTAAATTACGCAAATTCTAAATTCAACAAGTGTATCATGATAGGCTTTCTGACTCATGAACTATCATTTATTCTGGTTGATCTGAAGATAGATTTCCTAAGAACACCACCAGCCCATTATATACATAACCAGTCAGAATTTATTTGTATAAAGGAAACTTTTGTTGATTTGATTTTAGTTAGTTCCACATGTATCAATAAACCTTTAAAGCTAGCATGTTATTATTTTTCCTTACTTGTACCTGTAGGACATGATTCCTGGGGCTCCTCTATAAACACAGTCTGCTTTTGTTTCTTTACTTTCTTTCAAAAATGTGTGTCTAGAATATATGATGTAGGTGGAGATGTGTCTGAGGTGGAGAGGCAGTGTCCAGGAATGTCTTCAAATTCCTAGAGCTCCAATGAAAACATTTTGAAAATCCCTTTCTAAGGATAACACATTGCATTACTTTACCTCCCACTACTTCAAAGAGTAAAGAGGTATTTTATTTTCCTTGTTCTGGACCCATCTCTCCATAGCATTAATACTTTCCCTTTTATTCTACTTATCTATAGTTGGGCAAATAGTTACCTATTTACCAAACTCATATATTTAAAACCTCTTTATTTGCTCCCTTATCTTTTCATATTAAAGAATGAATATAAGAATAAATATTGAGGATTTAGTTTCTCCCCACTATGAAAATGTCTTTGTTCCTCAGATAATTACTGTATTATTTTCTGGACCACTTCTTGTTCTACTCAATTTTGTTTTTTTTTCAAGATTTGTCATGAATACATTTCCACCATAATACAGGATCTAATACAGTCTGACTGTACCATTTAAGAAACACTGTAAGTCTATCTTGGAATAAAAACAAAGAAAAATACCTGAGCTTTCATGCTTTAATAAAAGTACTGGCGTTAACCAGATGACCTTTTCTTCCCATGCTCTGCTTGTAGCATTTACTCACAAATGCTAATCAGATCTGCAGACAGTACCTAGAAGAGTTGAGTGCATGAGCTCCAGAGTCTGATGACAAGAGCGGGGACATCCTAGCTTCATCCCTTCCTAACTGCACAAACGTGGGCAGCTTAACTGACCTTTCCAGGCCTCAGTTTTCTCCCTCATTTTCTTCTTCTTCTTCTTTTAAATGCTTATTTATTTTTGAGAGGGAGACAGAGAATTCCAAGCTTGAACGTGGGGCTTCAACTCTCAAACCCTGATATCATGACCTGAGCTGAAATCAAGGGTTGGAAGCTTAACCAACTGAGCCACCCAGGCGCCCCTCTTCCTCCCTTTCTTGATGTGAGGATTAAATAAGCTCAATGCAGGGTCTAACCATCTGTTGGAGGCAGACTCACCTGAAGTTTGTGGAATTAATCGTCAGGGCTCTTTACGCAGAAGTGCCCAACCGCCGGGATAAGGACATTTTGTGATAAACGTGACAAATGTGATCAATGATAAATGAGGAGAATAAGTTGATAAATAAATTGGTCAGAATTTATACACTGAATTACTCCATCTTGACTCTTCAGAAACTTTCAACACCATTCCCTTACCTCCCACATTACAGAGGAATGCCATTTCTCAAGTCTCTATGTTCAGTATTACACAAAAATTTGAGTATTTATATAGAAAGCCAGTTGATATAGGCAAATATATCCATAAAAGAGAAGAGAAAGGGTCACTGATCCAGTATAAGTGGGTTAGAGGACATGTCCCAGAGAGGAGGATGAAGGAGTGGAACAGATACTGTGTTGATAAGGACTGGTTGCATAAAACAACTTAAAATAAGTAGACCTTTTAGGGTCTAAAGTGAGATAGAGGAACTGAGAGAGACAACTTCATATTTCGAAATTGGGACAGTATACTTAAAAGAATTAAAAAACTGATAAAAAGCTACCAAGTAATACTAATGATATAATCATAAATACTTTGTTTTAAATGTCTATAAACTTATTAGTAAATATCCCATGATCACATGGTTGCCCTTTATTGCTGATCTCATGGTTACTCAGAAGACAAATTCTCACTTATTCCAGTAAAAACACAACTTTTTTAATGTAAGGATGAGAGTCATAATTCCACCAGTTACTAGCTGTGTAATGTATAAACTACTTTACTTAGAATTTTCTCATTGAAAACTAGTAGTGAAAGTATTACTTATATCCTAGACTTTTTTGTTAATATTAAATGGGATAATACATGAAAATTCTTAATGTTTCAGGTGACAGATAGTGCTGTAACAAAATAAATAGTACACAGTGATGAAAATTAGTAGTACACTCGTGAAGAATTCTGGCATAGTGGTTTGAATGACCCTGCATATTCAAGGATTTGGCTAAAAAATTCATCATATATATTTGTCATATATACATTTATCTGTAGGATCTATGCACAAATGACTCTGTAAACAGATTTCATGTTTTCATCGATGATCTTCCATACCAACTCTTTTACTGACCAGATTGAGCTTCAGGCATATGATGTGTTTTAATGCCTATCTGCTTTGACTCTGGAATACTTAGAAAAGTTCCTGCCAATACTCATGCATGAAAAAAAAAATCAAAACAGCTTGATACTGATGTATTTATAATTACTTTGATGGAAGACTGATTTTAGAGTAAATTGTGTACTTTCATAAACTTCTGCTGGAGTCCTGCAGTGCCACTGCCCATCTCTTACCCCACCCTGACCAAGGATCTATTGTCAACATCAAAGAACCCAGCCTTAGTGAAGGTGCCTGGATAACCTCCTATATGTAAATGGGTCACAAGCCAAAATTTAACTTATTTCTGAAAAACATACATTTTTTTTTTAGATTAAGGACAAGCCAAAATTATGATATGTGTCAACTTGTGTCAAAATTATATGTGTCAATTCTGATATGTGTTTGTGTCAATGGTTCTATGAAATCCCAATCACAGCATTAGCCTAGCAAATTCCTTTGATGGAATGTTTATAGTTATTTTTAAAATCAACCATTGATTAAACAAAAATGTCTCTCCTCTGGAAGTACAGAGAACAAGGCAAACAGTAAATATGTAAAAGAAGCTTTGTTTCCAAACAACCCTAAAGTATGGACAACTTGAATAAGAATCTTTTTAGTTAACACTTTTTAATGAAATTAACAGGCAGTTAATCCATCTTTCATAAAGTATGTATATTTTTTAGTTTGCAAAATTGCATCTAATTTTCAATCCAGCATTTCATATATATCAAGACAAACTCAACACTTTGAAGTTAGATGAGAATGAAGCTGTATAAAAATAGAGAAAGGCATCCAAGAACTGATGTAAAGTGCACTAAAATAAATCTCTTTTAGCTGTTCAGAGAACCCCAAGGTAATGGCTTCCTCTTCAACCTGATCTTAATGTCTCAGTATAACAGCTATTTAAGCTGAACCATAGGCCCTTATCTCAGCTTTCCAGATGGGCCCTTTAGGTGCTTCTTTGACCCTGAAAAGGGTAATTGCTTAACATTTGAGGGAGGGTGGCATATGTGGCAACAAGAAGTTGAAAAGAATAATTTAAGAAGGAATAATAGGATCTGGATTTTAATAATTCATAAGATTCCTTAAGAAGCAAGATTTAATTACATCTTTATCAGCTGTCCCTTTCAAATTTGAGTGCCTCACAACAATAAATAGCCTAACATTTTTAACTCCAACATACTGCAGACACATTATTTGAAAATGCATTTCATGCTCTTTTTGCTAAAATTATGTAAGCCAAAATGGATCCTCAGATGTTACAGGATAACATTAAAATGTAAACTTTTTGACAGTGGGTTTTTAAATAAAGCAAATGATGGAATTAGATTAAATTATATAATAGAAGAGACATGAAAATCCAATTCAATATATATATATATATATATATATATATACCTACAAATCATAATTAAACAATTTGCTATGAACTAGACCAACCACAATAGCACACTGTTGACTGATTTCTGTACAAATTATGTTCTAAAACAATTTGCATTATAAACATATTTAGAATAAAATTCTTCTACTTTGTTGCTCTGGCAACACAGATTATATTTGAAGTAGATTCATGAGATTTACTCCATTTCCTTTTATATACACTTTGGAGAAAGGCCTGAGAAATTGTTAGTGTTGACACCTTGAATTCTGCATTGGGCTGTTAGGTGAGGCTATATTTTATTAAATTCTTTGATTTTAGCACTTCTCAGAGAACATGGGGTATAGGATATATAGTCAATCAGTATCTTCTACTAGATAACAAAAACTGAAATTCTTGTCCCCAAACCAACATCTACAATTATCTTAGATTATTCTTAAATATGCCAAAATATTGGCTGAAAATGAAATCAATCTATTAATTGTCTGGTCTACATAATACTGAGTCATTCATATAAATGCTGTTATATCAATGCTGTCAAAGTAAATGATTATTTGGGCATCACTAGATGCTTTGGGGAAAGGTTATTAGATTATACTTCTTTTATTTCAAGGCTGTGTGCATGAGTGGGTGTGTATATATATGAACTGGGTTATTTATGGTGTGACAAAACAATCATGAGCGAATGTCCCAATATTGTTTCTTTTCCTTTTATCTTGTTCCTCTTAGACCTTCTACTATGATTTCATGATAATCACCAGAGAGGGTTTGTTGATGTGTATAAGAAATTGTATCTTTTAGGAACATATTGGCTACAAGAAACAGAAGACCCAATTCAAATTGTCTTGAGCAATGAAAAATCATCATCATCATCATCATCACCATCACCACCATCATCATTATTTATCTCACTGAGAAGAAAACCAGAAGTAAGGCAGGCTGTTGCTCTGGTTTAATCTGATTTATTGATGTCATCAAGAGTCCAGATTTTGTTCTCCCTCTCTCTACTCTGTCATCCTTAATGTGTCAAATATTTGCCCTTCATTATTCATTCATCTAGAAGTTAAAAAATGGCTACTAGGGAGCATTTCCCAAACCAGCAATCTCTAGAAGAAAAAGGGAATATGACTTCTTTTCATTTTTTTGAAAAATAAAGAAAGGTATCTTCAAAGACCCCAGGAAAATTCTCCTCCCATCTCATTGGCCACAGTTGGGAATTCATGCCCAATCCTAAAACAGTCACAGGTAAAGGAAATGGGATTGCCATAAATGTCCTAGATGGATTAGGATCTCTCTTCTGGGTCTGAGAACTGCCAATCCCATGAAACAACAGCTTCATGATAAGTGGATGATATTAAGAAGCCAGAATGGGAAACGATTGTTAGGCAAAACAACATGCTGATAAAAGGATATACGTAATTTTCAAATATACTTAATAATAAGTTTCTCCAACTCACCTATGTACTTAGATTTATTTTGTGGTCATTCCTGCATCTACATCCTATGAGAGATAGGCTCTGAAAAATTTATTTGTAAATAATAGTATTCCTATTGGACAGTACTACAGTTACAGATATTGTGAATGTTTTCATCTTGCACACATTTGGTTGAAAATTTGCATTTGTCTTAAGAATTTACTTTGGCCTTGGGGCGTCTGGGTGGCTCCGTGGGTTAAGCGTCCGACTTCGGCTTAGGTCATGATGTCACGGTGGGTGAGTTTGAGATCCGCGTCGCGCTCTGTGCTGACCGCTCAGAGCCTGGAGCCTGTTTCAGATTCTGTGTCTCCCTCTCTCTCTGCCCCTCCCCTGTTCATGGTCTGTCTCTCTCTGTCTCAAAAATAAATAAACGTTAAAAAAGAATTAAAAACAAAAAGAATTTACCTTGGCCTCATCTAAATCTTGAAATTTCATCTCCTTTCAATTACTTTTATTACTTATGTAATGTTATCTAAAACCCTAAAGCCATTTATAGTGACCTCAATCTATATTCCTATAGAAGATTGATATTATGTCAACAGAAGAAAGATGTTTCATTATTAAAACTGAACATAACATTATTTTCTAAAATGTCAGGAAAACAGGTAGCAAGTTATTAATTTCAAGAATTCTTGCATAAAGAAAAGCTTAATGTCTGTTATAATGCAAAATGATTGAGCAATTTCTGAAATAATAGCTTATGCTCAGTTTGATAGCTTACTTTTTTCATGATCAAGCATATTTATGTTTGCAATTTCATGTGATACTTATATATTTCAAGTTTGCATTATCATAATTTATCTACCTTTTATTATTTTCTACAAAAAACAATGTGGATAACTGAGCCCTTCACAGAACCACACAGCTAAGGCAAAAGTAGTCAACTTTATCGGTAGAGTGTGCTCCCCCAAAAGACCAGAACACAATCAAAATCAAAACAAATCAAAAACAAGAGATAGCTAAAAATATAAAAATGTAACTTATCAGGGACCATTAGTAGTAGCAGTAGTATTTTCTTGTTTAGTTTAGGTTCTGGGATTTCTACAATGGCAGATTGAAATATTTCCTTAAGGCAATGTCCAGTTCACTGGGATAACAATACTGAAATCCTAAACACAGTTATGTTGTCATTCTTGAAACATTAATGCAGGAAGAAAATAAAGCGGTTTCTTGTGGATCACCGCAGTGAACCAACCTTTTCCAGTGCGTTCAGACTAAAAAAGAAAACAGACGAAAGAAAAACAAAACCCACATTATTATTAAAAGTAGGATTCTATTTGATATCTATTTTTTAAAAACTGGATTGTTGCTAAGGAGAGATTCTGTTCATTACCATTCAAACAACTGCCTAGACTGTTTATGCTAAGTGAAGAGCTACAGAAAAGAAAATGATGCCGTAAGCCTAATCATCGTGTGCCCTCAGGATTCTGCATGTTCAGCTCATACGGAGATTCCCCAAATACAGAGTGCTTCCATTACATTACCAGCAGTCCTGCCACTGGTAGTAACAAAGCAGTGAAGTGTGAGATGCAGAGGTGACCCAAACACTCACCAGATTTCCCTGTGCCTCTCTGTGTCATGCATTTACAAAACAGCATTTTGGAGCAGAGCCATTTTCAGTATTGCCTGCTGTTATCAGGGTAGCTCCTTAGTGTCACTGAAGCAGAGCTGATGTCAGACCCAGGAGCTGAAGGGAAAGTAATTACTTCCCTACAAACTGTGTCCCTTTGCCCTTAAAGAGAGACACCTTCCCCACCCTTCTTTCTGTTGGAAGGCATACATTTCAAAGCCCTTTCCCTTTCATTCATTTGATAGTAGTAAGTACTTGACATGAGATCTTCAAATATGCCAATAAAACAAATATTCTTGTTCTTTCAGCTTTCTCACCCCTGCTGACTGATTCACAGAGATTGAACCTTGATTAGAGCCCTGTTTTCTCTTTGGGTTTTGATTTCTCTCTCCGTTCCTCAAAGCTCCTCTATGGATGATTTCCCTTTGCCTTTTTCCTTTCCTGCCTCATCCTGGTGGATATGAGTTACCTGAAGAAGAAACTTGGAAGAAAGTGTCAGAATAGTGGCTAAAACTAATGGCAGAAAATCTTCAGAAAGAAAAAAAAATACATTTTAAAGCCTGAAGTTCTTTATAACCAATGGGCTTCTTGCTTATATACTCATTTTGGATTTGGTGGCACAGAAGAACAAACATTTATAAAAAATGATATTCAAAAGAGAGAATAACAAATAATAATAAAGTAAATAGATATAACAAAAGAATAAAAATAAAGTGTGTTAAATGCAAAGCCATATAGAAACATCCCAAATGAGGAGAAACTCAAAGTAGTTTTGGAGGTAATTGAAGTCTGAAATGCTTTTGTCAATTATTTTAACACTGAATATAAAAATGTGATTGTAGATTATTTGAATAATTGACTTTGTTCTCCAATTTGCTTTGAAATTATGATTACAGATGGAATTGATGCATGAACCGAGTGCTGTATCCATTTTAATGAAAGGAAAATAACTATGCTCATGCATAAAATAGCTTTATATTACTAAAAAAGGAATCAACGAGAGAGGGGAAAAAGGAGTTAAACTGTTACTTTTAGCATGAAAATAAATGTGGTTACAGAGCTATGGTTCTTTCATTTCCATTCTTCCACCTTCTACTTATTTTCGTTCACCCTCCCACCACCCAATGGCTTAGATAAGAAAAAAAGAATAGTGAATGGAAATAGAGGGCAAAATATTTACAACCATTCAGAATGAAATGGATTTTAAAATACTTCAAGTATCACAAAACTTTTTCTCTTGCCTCTCTACCCCAGAACAGAAAATGTAAGCCCTCTTTGAGAATAAAGAACATATTATTCTCCTACTTTCAACACATGATTTGAATAATTTTTCTCTGTATATTGATGGATATTTGCTAGGTAAAGAGGATGATCAGTACATATCAGATGAGCTAGTAGGACAGGTATCACTAAAGTTGCTTAAATATTTCCCTACAAATTTTAGTATTTGAGGAAGCCCATTTCTCTTCTCTGAGTTCTTCTGAATCAAATATGAAAGAATACAATAGAGTCACTAAATAAAAAAGAAAAATATTATCTTTGCTTTTCAACACTGGGTAGCAGGTCACAGCTGAGCGTGTCAGCTAAAGCAGGCTTATTAATTCTTTGTGCCCCACTGTTGGGTTACCTTCCTAAGAAAAGAGTCTGAGGTTGTAGGCACACAACCCAGTCATTGTTTTCCACTCATTGATGTGGACAGGGGAGGAGGAAAAGAGCAATCTCCTAAGGCTCAAGACATTAGGTAGATTGATTCCATCTGGGATATTGTCATTTATAGTAAGAACTAAATATTTGGTAATTGACCTTGTTCTTAGCAAGGGCACCTAAAACCCTTGGAATTTCCTAAGTGATGAGTGATAACGGTTTCTTATGTTAATGAGGAGACCTTTGGACCCTACCTAAGGATGGGGGCTGGTTGCTGTGATTAGAGGGTTGGAACTTTCAGTCCCACCCCTGACCTCTGAGGAGGGCAGAGGACTTGGAGGTTGAACCAGTCAGCAATGGCCAGTGCTTTAATCAATCATGACTGTGTAATGAAGCCTCCATAAAAACCCACAAGGACAAGGTTCAGAGAGTTTCCAGCTTGATGAAAATGGAGGTGCTGGGAGGGTGGCACCCCTGCAGAGGACATTGAAGCTCCTTGCCCTTTCCCCATACCTTGCCCTATGCACTTCTTCCATCTGGATGTTTATCTGTATCCTTTATCCTTTAATAAACTGGTAAACATAAGTAAGTGTTACCCTGGGTTTTGAGAGATGCTCTAGAAAATTAATTGAACCCAAGGAAGGAGTTGTTGGAACCTCTGATCTATAGCGGGTCAGTCAGAAGCATAGGTGGTAACTTAGGCTTGTGACTGGCATCTGATGTGTGGGCAGGTGGGGTGGGGGGCAGTCTTATAGGATTGAGCCCTTAACCTGTGGGATCTGCTGCTATCTCTGAGTAGATACTGTCAGAATTAAGTTATAGGACACCTGGCTGGTGTCACAGAGGATTGCTTGATGTGGGGAAAACTTCTACACATTTGGTGACCAAAAATGTCAGAACTAAAGTGTTCTGTGTAAGTAGTAAAGGAGCCACATGGGGAAAAAACACACAGTAGGAAAGAATGCAGTTTTCCCCTACACAGATAAAGGAAGCAAATTGTGAGTTTTTTCTTCACACCATCCAGGTGAATAATATAGATCAATAGTGGTGGTTTATTCTACCTCTTTTTTGGGAAAATGGTGCAGCAGTTTATAGGAACACCATTCTTCATGAAAACCAGAGTGAGTAGAGCTGAATCCAGGTTCTAGTAGCCTTCTTTGAGATATTACAAGACAGAAGGAAGCTCTAGAACAAACTGGCACGTTAAAAGCAGAGAGACAATAGGAAGATTACTGTATGAGCTTTTTAAGAGATGTGTCTTCCCAAAGCAAGGAATATCCGACTGTTAAGAATTGTGCACCTTAGGGGCGCCTGGGTGGCTCAGTCGGTTGAGCTTCCGACTTTGGCTCAGGTCATGATCTCACAGCTCGTGAGTTCGAACCCCGCGTCAGGCTCTGTGCTGACAGCTTGGAGCCTGAAGCCTGCTTTGGATTCTGTGCCTCCCTCTCTGTCTGCCCCAACCCACTCGCATTCTGTCTCTGTCTCTCTCAAAAATAAATAAACATTTAAAAAATTAAAAGAAAAAGAACTGTGCACTTTATTTGGCAGAAAATAGATATTTTATTGTATCCTAAAGTTAATGAGTAAGATAGAAAATGATAGAAGGGTGCCTGGGTGGCTCAGTTGGTTGGGCGTCTGAATGCAGCTCAGGTCATGATCTCATAGTTCAGCTCTCACAGTGCTGACAGATCAGAGCCTGAAGACTGCTTCGGATGCTGTGTCTCCTCTCTCTCTCTCTCTCTCTCTGCCCCTTTCCCACTCTTGCTCTGTCTCTCTTTCTCTCTCCTTCTCTCAAAAATATATAAACATAAAAAATTTAAAAAAACAAGAAGAAAATGATAGAATCCTGGAAATAGGAAACAACTTATACAAGAAAATCCTCAATGAATCAGGGGAATAAATATCTTTCCACAATGCTTTCTGATGTGACAACACCCTGAAAAGGGATGGAATAACATAAGAATATTTGAGGGGCATAGTGTAGGGAAAAGCCTATCAAGTTGAGCTTGACATACGTTATTTTCCATTCTTGCTATGAGATAAAATTATTAGCAAAGAGCTGGGGTTAGGTAAAATGGTGATCCCCAATTCAATTCAGAGTTAGGATCATGGTTACTAGCAAAATTATCCCACAAAATGAAATTAAGAGGAATCTCACTTAGTCTTTAAAGAAGTTATATTAACAAGATAATATCAGAACTGAGCCTATAGTTGTTCAGTTTTATGTCTAAACACCCACACAATGGGAAGCAAGTGGTTATGTTGCTAGCACGACCCATAGAGTAATTCTCTCTAATGTACCTCTGAGACATTATAATGAAGGGCACTGGACAAGGATAATATGAACAGTGAACACATATTGGAGCAGCTTATACTGGCTGATCCACACATTTATCTCATTGCTGATAGATTTTGTGAACAGTTTCCATGAGATTATTCTTCTATTCTTTACATGATTAGCACAGTATATAAAGTCTTGTGGTTAAGATCAATGGCACTCTCTCTTACCTAAAAGTTGTAATCCATAGTTTTGTTTTTTCCTCCATTTTATATGTCATATTTTCAAGATGTTTATATTTGTATGTTAGCTTACCATTTGCAATATTTACAAAAGTTGGATCTAGCCTGACTTCGGCTCAGGTCATTATCTTGCGGTTCATGAGTCCGAGCCTCACATGGGGCTCTCTGCTGTCAGTGTGGAGACTGCTTTGGAACCTCTGTCTCCCTGTCTCTGTCCCTCCCCCACTTATGTGCACGCACATGAGTGCATGCTCTCTCTCTCTCTCTCTCTGTCTCTCTCTGTCTCAAAAACATAAATAAGCGCTAACAAAAAAATTTTTTTAAAAAGTTGTATCTGGAATTGCTTAAGATTCCAAAGCAAAATAACAAAGTTTGGGCTATCAGATCATTGGTCCACAGGTAGTCAAGCTTGGAATGAGTTTGTTTTGTCTCTCTTTGGAGAAGTGATGCCCACTGCACTGTGTTGAGCAAGAACATTTTTTAAAAATATTATGGAAGATTGCGTGTGTGTATGTTGTGTTGGGGAGTCAAGCAATGTAGTAGATCCTATTTATATTTTTGTTTTCTATCAGATTCTTCTTCTGAAGCATCACCTTTCTTCAGTAAACTGCACTATCCCTCACTATGTCTGCAAGATTCTTGGCGTCTTTGGCCTAGAAGGTTGGTTTAGAAATAGTGACTTGGACCAACATGGACCTTTGAGCATATTCTTCAGTCCCTAAGCATTAGCTTATGTGTCCCTTAGCTTATCCTTGCAAAATCTGCCTTGACTTTAAAACTCTTTAAGATTTACTTTTAATCTAGACTGTACTTTAATCTGTTTTGTTATTGTACAACAATTTGGTAAAATAAAATTCCTTTTTATTTACCAAAAGCATTAATTTGAAGACTTGTTTTTGTCAGGATTTTTAATTTCTTTATTGCTACTACATAGAGAAAGCTATGGGCCAAAAAAAATAGATCTTAAATTATAACAAACATTGAAACATTCCCTCCCAAATTGTTGAGATAAGAAAGCTTCTGTCAAATTACTAAAATTAGAATTATATAAATTATCATGATAGGTTAGATTTTTCAGGAAATGTATTATAGGGGCAATTTTAAGATGGTGTTCGGAAGCAAAACAACCCATCTGTTTCTACATGAAGAATGATGTAAGAAAAAAAGTAGATGTACTTTAAAAATAAGGAAAACTATAAGAGTATCATAAGAAGTCTATTGAAGAATAAACACTAAGCTAAATTTAGAATACTATTATCATTCTTATTTAAGACATAAATGGAACAAGAGCACAAATTTGGAAAGCAATTTTTTGTTGTTTTGAGTTTTAAAAAGGGCTTGAGTATAATTGTCATCATATTACCAACCTGCTAACACACCCCAAAATCTGGAGGTATGTTGAAGATGCTCCAAAATTAAAATAAAAAATTTATAAATAATTCAATGCAAAATAATGATAGTTTATAATGGCCAGTGCAGTTTGATAAAGATCAAAAGTTTATTAAGATAAACCATAGGAAGAAAATGTACCTAATTAAATTGTGTGTGTGTGCATATATATATATATATATATATATTATGCTTATTATATGAAAATATATATACATATATAGGTATGTATATGAAAATAATTGCTCATACCTTCACTATCTCAGATTCTCTTCCAGTGTAAAATCTAGGCTTTTGTTACCTACACTATAAAAACATTAGCATTTATAAAGCTTATTTAATTATTTAGCATTAATAATTAACTGGATTTAAATTAAATTGAAAACCAATTATTTTAAAGCTCAAAAATTAGGATATACATTGTAATATAATTAATATTTATAACGAACATTCACTGAGTTTTACTAAGTATTGAGTTTTACCCTCGTTAATGCTTTACATAGCTTAAATAATCTTAAAGTCAGATCTATATGATAGGAACTGTCAACATCTCTATTTTAGAGATATAGAAACTGAGTTACCTAGGGTAATGAACTTTGGAGGGGGATGGGAGGGAGTAGATAGAGCTGAGAAGATGCTATCTTTAGTGGTGACCCTTGGTCAGGGGGGTGAACTGGCAAAAGACGTATCTCTCTAACAGCTAACAAAGACTAACAACTGCCTTGGTCCCTCAGGAAGCTGTTCCTTGTATCTTTACCAAATGACAGCACATAAAACTATGAGAATGTAAGAAATTACTTTAAAAAAGAGTGATGATGCTACACAAAGCCACCCATTCCACTAAATGAACTCCAGCATTCTGCTAAATAAAACTGTTTGCAGAAGATAATTATTGGATCTGGGTTTAAGGTAAATCACCTACCATTTTTCAGGTAACATTTATTTTATCAATTAAGTAAGGTTGCTGAACTAGGTGATCTTGAAAGTCTTTTTCAGTTCTTGTATCCCATGTTAGATGTCTGACCCTTCAGGTGAGCAACAATTTTCATGATGAAAAGAAATCTCCAACTGGTGCCTCCCACAATAAAACTCAGTTTCCAGCGAACTCTTACACAATGTTTTGTTACATTGGTTTAAATAGTCAATGTAAAATAATAATAACAACACAGTTGATTTTAGATTATTAAATACAAATTATTAGAAATTAATTGATATAGGAAATAAACTCCATTCAGATGGAGTTTAGTAAAACACTAATTCTGATATGATTGAATTTAATCATGTAAACCCATCTTTTTTTGAGTAGGAAATTATTCTGGAGTTAGTTATACTCCAGATATATCTATTAGATATCTGCCAAGTATATTCATATATATATATAATATATATATATTATATATATATATATATTATATATATATATACACACACACATATACACACACATATATATGGAGGTATATATGAATTATATATATATATATATATATATATATATATATATATATATAGGGTCTGTATATATATACACACATATATATATACCTGATATATATAATGAGGTATCTATCAGATATATATAAATATCCCCTGCTATTGTGACAACAGCAGCTTAGAACTCAAAGAAGACAAAAAGGAATCTGTTTGAAAGAAGCCCTACACAATAAAGGCATCCATATGGAAAATGACTTTTCTCTTCTCTTCCCACTAATTCTGTACCTTGGTTTGAGCTGTGACCAAATTCTAATCCTCAGTATTTCATCCTGTCCTTAACCCATGTTAGAATTCCTGCTCCTAGAAAGTGGAGAAAGGTCTGGGCAGAAAACAGGTGAAAGACTGAGCTCCTCATTAAGTTAGAAAATGTCAAAAACAAGCCAGAATGTAAGAAACAATGCAAAGCAAAGCATTCTAAATTAAAACAGAGAGAGAGAAAGAGAGAGATTTCATATAATTCAATTTGCCTTCCAAACTAAAATATTTACATGATTAAATTCAATCTAGTGTTATATCACAAGAAAGAATAATCAGAAAATACAATCATCTTCTCTTAAACAGTTATAATTGCCAGTACTGAAGGGCCTGGAATTTGAACGCAGTATTATGATTGACTAATAAAGTCATCAAGAAATATTAACTCAGTTACTGGAAAGTAAGTTTAATTTTAAATTAATACCAACTGTTTATCTTTATGACTTTAGTGTTTCTCTCAAGACCTAATTAGAGTAGATTATTCATGGAACCTTTACTAGGAAATAAATAATATCAGGGATATAAGCTGTAAGTCATTTTTATTTAAAAATCAGGACCTCAGACCTTGCATTTAAATAAGTCTACACCTTAGTTCCAGTTTTTCAGTTGATAAATCTTAATTATTAAGACCTCTCATTATTAGAATGTGTCCTTTATATTTAACGGAACTTTGTAAAAATAAAAATAATTTGTGGTGGCAAAAAACAAGGTCTATTATTTCATACCTTCTGTGGGAATCTAGGAGTTTCTTTTCACTGAAAAAGAGCTTAAATTTTCCTTTATAAATAGATACTCATTCTAGTTAGCAGCATTGAAGTGATCATTAGAACATTCGCCATGTTATAGAGCTGTTGCTGAGTATTTAAGAGATAATGATGCAGATCACTCTTATACCTGAGAGAAGGGCAGGACAGGGAAGAGAGAGTTCACTTGCAAAGGACTATCTCCTTTTTTCTGGAAGAGGAGAGAAAGACAATGTTTGCTGACAATGGTAGGGAAGCCAGAAACCTCCATCATGAGACTCACTTGATACCTTCTGGCAATTTGGTCATTCCTATGCTGGACTCAAAAAGGGCAAACCAGTTTGATCTCTGGCTTCTGCATGTAGTGTAGTGATTTTCAGGAGTTATGAAACTAAGAACCAGTTGGAAAGCTGGTTAAAATTCAGTTCCCTGTTACATTCTGAATAGGAAGCCTCAGGCCTTTTTATTTATTTTTTTAGTATTTTTTTTAATATTAATGGTATTCCTGAGGATTCTGATAAATACTGGTCCGATATGTGGTAAACTAATCCAACTCCTATCTTAAATCTCTTCAAATAATGTTATCGGAGTTTTGTTGTTTAACAGTACAAACAGAACTAGTGGATAAGTAAGTCCTGGAGAGTTAATGCATAGTGTAGTGATTATTGTCAACAATACTGTATTATAAGCCACAAAGTCTCTAAAAGACTAGATCTTAATTGTTATCCCACAAAATGTTAGTTTTTTCCTTAAATTATAAATTTATCTTAAATGTCATAATATGACTGTTTAAATTTATTACCTATGGGCAGAGATATTATTCATAAGACCAAAGGAAGTTTCAAATAAATAGTAGAAGAAGAACTTTCAGAAAGAAAAGCATCTTGTTGATGATTTGCTCACAATACAAATGAGCAAAGCATTCTTAATGATTAAATGGTGGGTGGGAAGTCATTATTATAGAGCCATTCTGAATTGAAAAATCTTAGACCGTAGTATACAAATGAGCACATCAAGGGAAAGATGTGTACTTTCTCTTATACCTCCAAATTTAAAACAAACTAAACTAGATAGAATCATGAACTAAGTGAAATAAACACAAATGAGTACGATCTATTGTTGTAGATCTTAATTTTAGTCTGTTTAAGGCTTTTGTTTTTGTTTTCTGCAGCTGTTTTAATTGGACTTCGTTGCCAAAATCAAAGCACAATTTGCTTGCTTTCAAATAGTAGCTTTTTCTGTCCTCAGTAGTTTGCAGCTCCAAAAGGAAGTCATCAAAGTGTATACTCCTTGGTTAGTTATCTTCAGTCTACTAAATAAATGATGGACCAAAAAAATTGTTCTGTTCTTATTACCAAGGTTTCTTTGTTTGTTTTTGTTTTTGTGTTTTTAATCCTCCTTCATTCTCTGTTGTTGTTGAAGAGAAGGGAGTTTGTGAGAACAAGATGACTTTTAAAGACAATAAAAGGTGACATTGTTTATCAAGATGGCCATGCCCATGAGAGCTGTAGAAAGAAACAGAGCTCAGAAAAACTTGGGCTATGGATTAGTAAGTATTAGAACTGGAAGAAGTGATTATAAAATAATTTAATTCTCTCCTTTTACAAAAGAGAGAACTCCACTCCCTATCCTCGCAAAAATAATTTTGTGACTATCCCAACGTCACAATTTATGATGTTTTCTTCAGCATCTTTCACTAATTTGTTATCTTCCTTGGTTCTTTCTGAGTTCAACAATTGGGGTAAAATAGTCCTCTCTTCATTCATCTCATAACTTATGAGGAGGGAAAGACCAAAAGAACATTTCTGCACACAGAGGTTACAGTCAAAATCAAATAGGTCCAATGGAAAATTGTTCTTTAGGAAGTAAATTCAGTAAGACATATTTCCATATGGTTTAATAGTTTAAAAAACATGCCAGTGTTGGATTGAATCAGTCCAGATCATTTCTGGTGTAGAGACAGGCCCAAAGGATGGAAATTCTTTTATTTGCCAGTGATAGGTAGAGATAGGTTAAATGATACACTTCAAGCAAGAGTGTTCAGTAAATATTTTTGGAAAAAGAGAAAGAGAGGGGGGAGAGAGAGAGAGAGATTGATCTAGACCTGAGACAGAGACATAAAAACAGATAATGAGAGAGAATAGAAATATTTAAATATAATCTGAGGCTTACACTCAGAGGAGAAAAAATACATTTGGTAAGCAGCCAGATTCCCCACCTTGAACCGTAAACATTTACAATGCACTAGAGATTAAGAAGTTCTTATAAATATTATGTCAGCCTTTCTTTCTCATTGTCTGTTATTAGAAATGGACCCACCACTGTGTGAAGACATCTGGAGTACTCCCAGCATATGCTATTGTAACCATTATGGCATTTAACAGCTGTCAAAGGAGGAGGCACATTGCAAACATCCTGGTTGGAAACTTGGAAGTAGACTTGGCCTCTGTGGTGAAGGAATTAGAAGCCCATTGTGGGCTGATTGCCATGCAGACTGTTTTGTGAGAATTTCTGGACCTCTTTTGGGCAACACTGCAACAATCTTCTGGTTTCGTGAAAAAATCTGTTTTCAATGAGTATCTGTAGTGGAAAATTTTAGGAGAGTAGAATATTCAGAATTTCGAACCTTCCCTCATGGTGCTTTTGTCCTATGGTGATACGGTATGGACTCATAGTTTATGTTTGTTGAATCTCTAAGTAAGTGTGGCGTGGTCATGAGTTTCTGAGCCAGAGTTAATATTTAGGATTACTGTAACCTGATTAAAATGTGCATGGATGGCTGATTTTAAACACAAACAAAAGTAGACTTTTCAGGGGGAAAAATGCATGTTTTGAAGGAGAGAGAGCAAGCAAGCAAACAAAAATTTTGCATTTTGGGGGATTTCATGATGCATTTGAATATAAATCTATCTCAACAGGAAATGCTAAAGTAGCTAGAAAAACAAACAGCTGATAAACATAAAGACACGAGGCTGAGAAACACAGCATAAGAACCTAGCTTATGATTATATTTCCTTGTTTTGCTCCCTATTCCCGGGCTGAAGTTGTTTGTGTGGTGTATGATTTCAGGCTGTTTTCATTACATTGCACATCTTGATAAATATTAGATGGGTTTTATAGCATCCCATGGTGCATGCTGATCCCTTGGGTCACACAGCCTCAGTCTCCTCAGGAGTGAAAAGTCTCTTATTGTCACCACGTATCACCCAAATTCCCAGCACTGAATGAAATGGTACAATCTGCTTTTTCCCTCAGGATTTACTAACCGTCTCTGCAAAGTGCTGTAAATCTTATTAATTTTCTCTGATTTGGGTAAATGTTATAGATATTCAGACACTGAGCTTTGGAAAATATTTTCTTGAGTCTCATAAATGTTTCCTGGCTCATAAAAACAGAGAGATAGTTTAAAGTAAAAATTGAAGATTTTTATTGTTCGATTTATAAGTGTGTACTACAAAAATAAAATTTCAAAATCTATAATCATCAAAGTTTCCAATTTTCTGTCCCCTCCTCTACCTAAAACTCTCAAAAACTACAAACACATGCATGCATACACATACACACTCACTCATAGCATACATTATATGTATACTCAGCCCTATGTGTTTATGCTAATATAAAAGAAGCCAAATGAAGACCTCTTCTATGGTTATACAGAATGTTGAAAGAAGTTTCATTCATCTCTTTGACATTTGTGATATGTGAACAAAGAAGACTCGAGAACTTGATGAATTGGTATATTTAATGTGTACAATTGGAACAATTTTCTTATAATTTGAATGGACCCAACAAAACTCTGGAGAAGAAAAAAAATGACAGTGACTGAAATCAATCTATTGATTTTAATTCAACTGTTCCTAACACTTGGGTAGGTGATTACTTAAAGGCCAATGAAAATTATGTAGACATTTCTAAAACAAATAAAAAGGTAACCATGGTCACCAAAATATTTCTAGTGAGCACATGTGAAAATACTTATTAGAAAGAAAGGAGAAGCAAGTGGAAATATATCATTTGATGCAACGTACTAAACTTTTTCCAGGGAAGGGTCCTTGCTAAACACTTAGATGTCAAAAAATGCACAATCCTAACCTGGATCTGGTCATGGCAGAATTGTGTTGACCTGCCAGATGTTTCCACATCTGTGGTACATCTGTTTAAACAGAACTATTGGAGGGGATACAAAGAATAAGACTCCAGTAAAATATAAATTCTTTTATAGATGTATGCTCTGTCATCAAAGCAATTTAATATTCCAATTTTTTTGAAAATCCTTAATTCAATGTTTTTGTGAAGAGGAGTTTATTTTGAAGACATAACAGTGCTCCATATTTTAAAAATCAAAATTAGGTCATATTTTGCAAGTAAATTGCCTTTGAAAAAAAATATATTTATGAATTGAGTGAGGCAAAGCTGTTAGAACTTTGGATGTTAATTTTGCTTCTGGTTTGAGAGTTTTTATGTAGTTATATATATTATAACATCATAGGGTGATGCTGATACCATATTAAGAAGTACAACAAGGAAGGCTTATTTTGGGAATCTCTGTGAACATCCACTTATGCACAACTCCCTCTTTTCTGTGAAGATTGTCAACCCTCCTTCTAGTGAAATGCAAAAAAAAAAAAAAAAAAAAAAAGATGCATACAGATGTTAACACTGCTTATCGTTAGCCATGGCCATGGACTTATTTATTTCATAAACATAACACATTTAATGCACAAACTCCAAACAAATAGTTAATAAATCTGCAGAGTATGGGTCTGAGTCTTACATTAGCTAACATTTATGCAGATATTATTGATCACTTATTAATCGACAGATCTTATGATAAGGCTCCAGAGTCTAGGTACACAAAGCTTAAATATGATCCTATCTGAATCTTTATTTTCGCTTCTTTTTGAAATGTGCTCTAAATTCTTGTCAGATCCATCTTTCAGTAATCATTTTATTTTCTAGTTGTTCCATGAAGATCATGATAAAAATGAACACTTTATTCAATCCCTAGGGCGCTTCTTGGTTCATGACTAAAATTTTGCATTCTTGTCATCATGTCTTACGTTTTTCAAAAGATAACTTTAATTTTTACTATGAGTGAGGATGACTTAACACATTTGGGGATATTTTCCAAAACAAATTGACTGAAAATAATATGATTCCATATTTATTAAATCATCGAGGTAAGATATAGGTTTGATTCTCCCTATCTTAATTATTTAATGTTGTACTTATTCAAGGAATATACCATGGCTGAAAGTATTTCTAACTAGTATATTGTGATCACAGAATAACTATATCCTTTTGATTTGCATTAGCATTTGCTAAGTTAAATTGCTTGGAACTAATATCGATATGAAGGCAGCCACAGCAAGGCACCCACTTCTTTCTCTTTTTAAGACAAAAAAACAACTGTATATTCTCCAAGTTGTAACGTACAGTAGCAGTCCTGTAAACTTGATAGTGAATTCCTGTAATGACCTAGAAACTCTTGCTTCCAGACTTATGGCTCTGTGCCCAATTTCAAATTGCTGCTTTCATAATAGCTCTTGGGAAAAACTTCTTTTAAAACTCTAGTAAGTGTTGCTTAGGTTGTTTCAACCCTCTTTCTTGTTATTGCTTTAGTTCTTTTGTTCCCAAGCAGTTCAGGAAATTCAGTATTTTTTGGATCTTCCTGTTTCTGTGAATTTAAATGTTTATTTTATTTTTTCCCCTAATCTATTTACAAATCTATCAATGTGTATTCAATTAATTCTTACTTATGCCACTCAATTTATCTGTTGTCCACAATTCTTAATTACATTATTTTGGTTTATTTCCTTTCCCTGTCACCTCTTTTAACCATTAATTCTTTGACTAGAGCCAACACAGGGAGCTGGACAAAGATACAGAAGTACAAAATACATATAAAGTTTAAAAAGTAAAAGTGACCTTTAGTGGCTAGAATTTAAGGCAAATGTAGAATAGTTGTGGAAAATGTGTCTTGATTCCAGAAAATTGTATGGATTTAATATGAACAATCTTGAACTCCATGCTTGGAATAAAATATACTAGAGGAAAAAGGAAAGCCAAAGTCTTTAAAATGGGTAAATGATATTACAATATGTTAGAAAAAGATAATTCTGGTTACCATGAAATAAATTACACAAAATACTTCTTAAAAATATTCCAAGTTATAAAGTCACAATAGATTAGAGAAAGGAAAGATACTCAACTTGATTTTGGAAAACTAAGTAATTGTTGAGGAGCTATATTTTTGAATGTGTAATCATTTGTTTTGATATATGGCTCAGCCTCAGAGAAATTCTGACCTACTTTTAGGAAAAATGGAAAAGTTTGAAAAATAAAGTATACTATGAGAAACTGAGGCAACAAAGCCACTGTATTTGGGGAGCTCATAATTATGTTTTAGAATAGTGAGAAATTCTATTTGTATGATGAATTATAGGGTAGGAGAATGATGTTTTGGCAACGTGTGAGTAGGAGTATTATTAATGAAGAATATAGTCAATGTTCTTAAGGAGCTTACAGTCCAGTGAGAAAGATAACAGTAAAAAATAAATAATAAACATTATCTCAGAAAATATTTCAAACTTTCAGTTGTAAATAATGCTATAATGAATATGTACTATTTTGCAAGGGCAAAGACCCTGTTTTTGGTTCATCATTCTATCCATATTCCCTAGCTCATTGCTTGGAGGATTTTTATGTGCTATACGATCTGGCTACTGTGCCCCAAGTTAAGGAACCAATGCTTATTAATTTATTTATGTTCAACCATGTTGGGGAGAAAGGAAAAAGAAACCAACGGTTCACTTTAGTGAACTCCTTTATAAATCTTTAAAAGCATTATACAAATCATCTTGTAGGTGGGCCACAAAGCTGTTTAAGATTTTTATTGGTTAATAAAGTATGGCTACTAAATCAACTGTTTCATTTAAAATACTGTAAGATAGAACAAAATAATGTTTACTGGTAAATATATACTTGCTAAAACAAAAAGTACCTTATGCTTAGAGATGATATATTCAAGATGGCACTTAGTAACATGATGAACATTGTCATGCAGGATTATGTTCCTTGTGCAAACAAGCAAAATTAGATCGAATTTAACTGTGAAAATAGAAAGGGAGAAAGCAAAAATGTAAATGTAAAAATGACATAGAAAGGGTACAAGTAAAGTTTAGATTATATACTGGTGAAAAATTTAAGACATTTGGAAAAAAGTATTGAAACACCTGTTGGAAGATAATTCTCAATGGGTGTTTCTGCTCATCTCTGGGCTTATTCTGGGCTGCTTCTGAGTCACAGAACTGGCCATTTTTTAAGACTGTTTTTAAAATGGCGAATGGGTGAGGGGCCCTGGGCGGCTCAGTTGGTTGAGCGCCAGACTTAATTTCAGCTCAGGTCATGCTCACAGGGTCTTGAGATCGAGCCCTGTGTTGGGCTCTATGCTGAGTATGGAGCTTGCTTAAGATTCTCTGTCTCTCTCTTTCTCTCTCTCTCTGCTTTTCCTTCTGCCCTCTCTCTGCTTGTGCACGCTCTCTGTCTCTCAAAAATAAAAGAATAAAATAAAAAAAATAGCTAGTGGGTATGGGAGATTAGAGATAGTGTCTCCCACTGAAGCAGAAGGCAGATTTGTTTGCTCTCCAAAATAATAAAGACAGTGTTTCCCTCTGAAGCAAAGATGGAGCAGATTTGCTTTCAATTCTTTAACAGACTGGAAGTTTCTATGTTCAGGGTTAGGGTCCCCTAGCTGTGACATATGCCACTGGGTGTATACACCTACCTGAGTTTGTATACTTTGGGGGCTGCTTCACCATATTCCTATGCGATTTCAGGGTCAAGAAGAACCAATGCATCCCTGATAGTCATTCTTCTTGCTGTGCCACGAGCAATAAAGTCCTGTGTCGTTGACCCTGGAGTCTTGTGTCTTCTCTTAGCATCCATGAAATTCTAGATTAACTTGTTAGCTTATGAACACAGTAAAATCTCAGACCTTTCACAATTCTTAACACAGATTTTGCTTAAAATACTAATGTAAAAGAAGACTAAGGAACTATGATTAGTTATAATTTCCCCAGTAGTTACTAAATAGTCATTTTCAGATTTTCTCAATTGTTGCTGCATTAAAAAAATTATTCTGTTTTTACTCATGTGTAGAAGACCTGGTAGCTCATATGAAAATCACTTTTATAAAAACTTCTAGGGGCACCTGGATGGCTCAGCTGGTTGAATGTCTGACTTTGGCTCAGGTCATGATCTTACAGTTTGTGAGTTCGAGCCCTGCGTGGGGCTCTGTGCTGGCAGCTCAGAGCCTGGAGCCTGTTTTGGATTCTGTGTCTCCCATCTCTTGGTTCCTACTCCACTAATGCTCTGTCTCTCTCTCTGTCTCTCAAAAATAAATGGACATTAAAAAAATTAAAAAAAAACTTCTAAAAATCCTAGATAAGATCTAAAAGACAGAAAAAATTTAAATATTCATATATTTTTAATACTAGCAGTATCTTCACACAAAAACATGTAAAATAGTCTCCTATATAAAAGATACATACCACTATTCCATATAAAAATAAATTAAATTTAACAGAACATTAAGATAATAAGCTACCATGACCAAGAGAATTTGTCCTAAAATCAACCCAATGGAGATTTAAATTAGGCAATCTATTAACAAAATGTATCACAACAGCAGATTGAATAAGACAAACTATATAACAATCATATGAAAAAATCCTTACAAAAATTTAGAAAACAAGAATGAGAGTATTACCCCTCCAAAAAATGAATGTCTATTTCAAAAAAAATAATAGTGAATCACATTTGGGTTATTTAATATATTTTTAAGTACGATTCTATTGAAACAAAAGTGTTTCATGTAAAAATATATGATTTAGAACTGCAGTTTATATATTCCCTTTTTGGGAATATAATGTTAAGTGAGATAAAAAATGGAACCAAAATTATATTTGAGCACAGTTAAAATCTGTTGTCAATTAGGAATACTTTTATAAAACAGAAAGGAAAAGTCAAAAGGTCTCTGTCCTCTTACTTTACCTCTCTCTGCCAAAATGTAAGCATTGTTGAGATTTCCCCCCGGGTGCTTGTTCAGGATTGTTATTTTCCTTTATATACTTTTATTTAAAAATGTATATTTGGGGGAAAAAAAAGACTAGATAACGTATGGGACTTAGTGTGGACAAATGACTAGGAATGAACTGTGCTGAGAAAGGGCTTCTCTTTGTTTTCCCTGAGACATATCTGTACTAGGTTAAGGAAATTCCAAAACGACCACTTAAAAGTTTTTGGATGGTGTTGCCTGAAATTAATTCTACTTATCATATGTGGACTTTAGCTATACGAAATCAAAACTTTCTGCACAATCTGAAATATAACAGGTTTCCTGGCATTGTCAGACTCCTGTTGTGATGTGCACAAGGGGCTGAGACACATTTTAATAAGCTCTTTTAATACAACCCAAAAAGCATGTCATCAATTACATGCATAAGTAATTTAAGAAAACTTATATCAGTATCAGTGG
Source organism: Panthera pardus (assembly GCF_024362965.1). NCBI lineage: Eukaryota > Metazoa > Chordata > Mammalia > Carnivora > Felidae > Panthera > Panthera pardus. Next base: position 34,761,679 of record NW_026527002.1, on the reverse strand, counting down.
TTTTTAACATGTTTTTTAACTTTGATTTAAAATCTACCTTGTTTTAGTAGTTGGGCAACTTTAAAAATGAAATTCGTTGTTTTCAATACTATTTTGGGGGGACTGTTTTAATTTGCAGTGATAAATTTCTATTACTCAGCAAGTGGAGGAAGGGTTTCACCATGCAATTGTTTGGCAGTCTCAGAATTTCTAACTGTGGCTGATCTAACATTAATAAAGTACTTATTGAATGTTTTGCCAAAAGTACAGTACCTGTTACTGGGGAAGATATTTAAAATAATAATAATTAATATTTATTATGTGACAGGTAACTTGTCATCACCTCACTTACATTAGCTCAATTAATCCTCAAACTATCTATAGGATGAACCGTATCTTCATTTTACAAATAGAATGCTGAGGTCTGGAGAGTTGTCACTGAGTAGCATGGGTGTCTCCCACTATGCTATTGTATGTATAAGAATAAGTCATAGGTCTGCCCATAGGGCCATAGTGCCTTGTACGTCATGCAAGCAAATAATTAATTACATTACAGAATGAGAAGTACTATAAAAGAGATAAGTATAAAATACATAAGACAAGGGATTTTTTCCACTGTAAAGTTGGTCACCCAATTAAGAAGTCTACTTATTACAGATGAAAGCACATGAATCCTTAATACTTATGCTAAGAATGTCATCCCAATTAAAAAAATGTGCCTAACTCTTCCCTTAAAAATTTAAACTGCATTATTAAAAAAATAGGGAAATTTTCATCTCTTGTAATAGGAGACTCAATTAGTCATCAATAATGCTTTTAAAGGGGCGCCTGGGTGGCTCAGTTGGTTAGGCGTCCAACTTCGGCTCAGGTCACGATCTCGAGGTCCGTGAGTTCGAGCCCCGCGTCGGGCTCTGTGCTGACAGAGCCTGGAGCCTGTTTCGGATTCTGTGTCTCCCTCTCTCTCTGACCCTCCTCTGTTCATGCTCTGTCTCTCTCTGTCTCAAAAATAAATAAACGTTTAAGAAAAAAATTTAAAAAAAAATAATGCTTTTAAAAAGTACAGGTTACTGGTTTTTGTTTGTTTTAATCTTTACAAACCTCTAAATGGTCACAAACATTTGTAAAAAAAAATCATCAAGCCAATCCTGAAGTATAAATGGGAATCCAGATATATAAAGAAGGAGAAAAATTACCCTTCCCATAAAATATTGGCTGATCTGTAAATTTTGAATTTTCATTTTTACAAACTCACAAAGCAAGGGGGTCAAAATATCAAAACCAAGTATCACAAAAGGTAAGGAGTAAAATAGGAAGTGCTCCCATAATAAGTTTCTCCCTCAAATCCAGTACCCTGAGGATGAGGGTAAGGAATGGACCAGTTATCACATGATTTGAAATCTCTAGGTTGTTCATGGTACTTGTCTTAAAGCTATTCTGGAAGAAAGCAACACAAATCCTCTCTCGAGGAAGGAATATTCACCCCAGCTGTCAATTAAATTCAAAAACTCATCATATATGTCACTGGCTGGTGAAAATAACTAAACATATAAGCAACTACATATTAATTTATAACCAATAGGAATCACTGAAAACATAAACAGAAAGACTTCATATACTGGAATCAGGCATAGGCTACAAAATAACTTCATTTTGTTTAACTAAACATAACTTCATATGTTTAACTAAATAGAGAATACATTTTAAAATACCAATAGGAAATAGGAACTGCAAAAAAAAGTGGCACAGCAGACTTGAAAAAGAATGAGATATAATTTCTAAAAGTAAAAAAAAAAAAATAGTAAAATAAACAACAGCAAAAACTCAATGGGCAGGTACAAGGCAGATAAGAAACAGCTAAATTAATATATTATTGAATTCAAAAATAAATTTAAATAGATAATTCAGAATTCAGCATGAGGGAAAAATAGAAAATGCATGATATATTTAAGACAAAAGAGATAGAGTAAAATGGAACAGTACATCCTTAATTGAAGCTCTAGAAGAAAGAGAGATTAAGGGTTCAGAGGAAATATTTGAGGAGATGGTGGCTGAGAATTGTACAGAATTGATGAAAAACTCCATTCCATAAATTCAAGAAGGGCAACAAATCCCAATTCAGATATGTAAGAAGAAATCCAAACCTAAACATTTTGTAGTGAAATTTCACACAGGACGACAAAAAGAAAATCTCTAAAGCTCTCTGAGGAAAAAGAAATGTCCCCTTCAAATGACTGGCAACTAGAGTGACACCTGATTTTTTCCACAGGTGGAATAGGGAAGGTTTCTTCTGAGGGCTCTGAGGAAGAATTTATTCATGCCTCTCTCCAAGCTTCTGGCTGTTTGTTGGGACTCTTGTGGTCCTTGGCTTGTACATGCATCACCTGGATCTCTGTCTCATTGGCACATGGCATTCTCCCCGTTATGTGTGTGTGTCTCCAAATTTCTCCTTTTATAAGGATACATTGGATTAGTGGCCTACAATAATGCCACATAAATAATGATGTTATGACAAAAACTAACATTTGACAAGATTGGTTCTGTCTCAGGAATTCAGAATGTACAAAATTGGAGAGTCAAAATATCAATAACTAGATGTTATGTTGATTATATGTGTGATTATATATATATATATATAATCAAAAATAATCATGGGGCACCTGGTGGCTCAGTTGGTTAAGCGTCTGACTTTTGGCTCAGGTCATATCTCACGGTTCGTGGGTTCGAGCCCCGTTGGGCTCTGTGTTGACAGTTCAAAGCCTGGAGCCTGCTTCGGATTCTGTGTCTCCCTCTCTCTCTGATCCTCCCCTGCTCATGCTCTGTCTCTCTCTTTCTCAAAAATAATAAACGTTAAAACAATAAAAATAAATCTTCAAATTGACCTACATATGAAAAGCAAAGATATAAAACTTTAGAATACATTATAAGGAAATATTTTTATGATTTCAGAGTAGGGAAAGATTTCATAAACACAAAAATACTGATACATTAAAATAATTTCAAAAGATACTATAGAGTAAAAAATACAAGTCATACAGTGGAAAAATATATTGATATATCGGCAGCACATTTTACCAAGAAAAAACATATTCAAGGGCGCCTGGGCGGCTCAGTTAGTTGAGCATTCGGACTTCGGCTCAGGTCAAGATCTCACGGTTCCTGAGTTCGAGTGCCACATCAGGCTCGCGGCTGTCATTGCAGAGCCTACTTTCGATCCTCTGTCCCTCTCTCTCTCCGTGTCCCTCCTCTGTTCATTCTCTCTCCCTGTCTCTCTTTTTTTTCAAAAATAAATAAACATAAAAAAACCCAAACATATTCAAATATGTAATATCTCCTACCAAAGGAATGTCATCCAATGGAAAAAAAAAATAGCAAACTAATATAGCATACAGAAATAAATATTCTGAAAACAGATAATTAAATATACAAATTTAATCATTTCTACATATATTCAAAAGTAGAAGGACAATTAAATATAGGGAAATGAAAGAAGCTATTGAAAATAATGACTAGCGTAGTTCCCTGGTAAAATATCAGAAATAAAATATTATCTAGAAGACTACCAAAACTTGTTTTAGTTCTTTTATTGGACACCTTACTGATGTTATAGTGTAACAGATTTCTCAATAATCAGATGGAGGAGAGATGCAATGTGTGGAGATGGGTCACAATGGTGACACTGTAACTTGCCCCACTTCTAATATATTTGTTGAAATTGCTTTATGAAAATGGCTCATTTTGAAATGAATTGCATTTTTAAGATTCTTAAAAGATTTAGACTTTATAAGATTTTTATAAGATTTTAGACTATAAGATTTAGACTTTAGAAGATTCTTCAGCTGTTTGGGCATGTATTAAATACATGTTTGTATTCTTTTTTTAAAATTTTATTTTAAGTCCAGTGTAGTTAACATACAGTACTATATTAGTCTTAGGCGTACAATATAGTGATCCAACAGTACCATATGTTACTCAATGCTCATCAAGACAATGGCACACCTAATCCCCTTTGCCTATTTCACCCATCCCCGCACCCACCACCCCCTGATAACATCTGTTTGTTCTTTATAGTTATATGTTTGTATTCTTTAACAGCCTCTTCACCTTACATAATCATTGAAGATACCTTGGTATAGCATCATTCATTTGTAAATATACCTTTTGACGTACATAATATAGTACTAAGAGCATTGCTGCTCCTACTTACCATTTTATAGCGATATTGTTATGAACTAATGTTTGTGTTCCCCTAAAATTCATATGTTGAAGCCCTAACTCCCAATATGATGGTATGTGGAGGTGGGGGCCTTTCTGAAGCCATTCTGTTTAGAGGACGTAGGGTCTCCATGATGGGGTTCATGTCCTTATAAGAAAAGGAAGAACAAGAGCTTGTCCTCCTTCTATAAACATGAGGATGTACAGAGAAGGAGATAATTCTATAAGTCAGAAGAGTCCTCACCAAGAATTAAGTCTGCTGGCATCTTGATCTTGGATTTTAGCCTCCAAAACTGTAGAAAACAATGTGTGTTATTTAAGCTTCCCAGTCTATGGTATTTTGTTGCACAGCCTGAGTTGAGACAGATGTCATTTAAAAATTGCTCTCAAATGTAAGATTCTTTTGTCTCCAGAAGATCTGCCATTCCACTGATTACGAACTATGACTTCTCTCCTTTGGGGGAGATGCCATTTACATATTTTCTCTTGTAAATACAGCAATATATTAGAAGCTTTTATATGTAATTATCCTTCTGACATGAGGTAACTTACTTAGTAAGTGCATTTATATTCCCCAGATTGTTGCCTTATTGTACAGGAACATTTGTTATTTGTATTCTAAATGTATTCTATTCTTCATTTAATATTCTTTATTCTTTTCACATGTTCCACATCCATTTGAGGTAGAGCTGTTCTATTTATATTAATGATGCAAGTAACTTGTTCTGGCATAACATAGTCAGTTTTTATATTAGTTAAATGCCAGAGAGTGCAAAGATGTTAAAACCAAACTTTGTATTCACTATTACTGAATATATTATAATTGTTTGCTTTCAGTTACTTATTCAAAAACAAAACATAATATTAAGAAAGCATAAAATGTTTTAATGCTAAAATATATTGTACTTTTACTTGAATTAAAAATTAAAAACTAACTTCTGATAACTTCAGGTTAACTCCTGAAGGTAACTTCAGATGTGACTCCAAATTGAGAACTCATTGCATATTTTAGTAATGGTGTCTTTTCCGTATGGCACAAAATCAGGAACTGGTATTTAAAAATGATGATATATTTTTGTTATAATGTTAAATTGTTACCTGGACCTTAATTCATGAATAAATTCCATATTCCAGGTCAAAGGACTTGTTGCCTTCTACATTGCAGTGACTTCTTTTATGTAAAATTATAGCCACTTCTATCACTCCTGGTTCAATTGGTAGTACAGAAATTATGTGTGATTTTAACAAAGGAAATGATATTATACAAACAATTAGATAGTTACAAAATGATGGTCAAGACTGGAGAATTCAAAGTTGTAAAGTCAGAAGGCTTGCCATGAGCTTCAGATTTAACGCAGATGGATCAGAGATTTGACAGTTCACAGATTTTGTCACCGTTTGCTTACTGCCTTAGAAAGAGGAAGGTAGTTTCTACTTTTTTCAGCCTTCTGCATCTCCTGTGAATACATCCTATTGGTGCAACCTAAACTGGACATGCAACCTGGGAGGCACAGGTCCTCAGAAATATTACAGACCTTTAGTCCTTAATACCTAGAAAATCGTAGATGGGTTGTAAAGATTTTAAGTACCAACGCAGAACACCCAGGGGACCCTTACACAAATAATAGGTGTTGGAAGATAAAAAGTGGGCACAAGTCATCAACTCTGTCTGTTAAGACTTGACTTACTACAGTGTAACTTTTTTTGTTAATGTTTCTTTATTTTTGAGAGAGAGAGAACACAAGCAAGAGAGGGGCAGAGGGAGAGGGATAGAAGCAGGCTCTGTGCTAACAGCAGAGAGCCCAATGTGGGGCTCAAACCCATGAACCTTGAGATCATGACCTTGAGCTGAAGTCAGATGCTTAACCAACTGAGCCACCCAGGCACCCTGGATCGTGTAACTTTTATGAAATCAAATTCATTGATTAAAATAAAGACCAGGGTTTCAGAATCTGCCTCTTCTCTCCTGCCTATACCTCCCATTTGACTATTCATTACGTGCATCCACCTTTAGACACATTCAAACTTTGTAGGAAATAACTCATAAAAACAATTCTAAGGCATTTTGCAGGCATTGAATGAAATCAAACTGCCAGTGAAAAAATATGTTACATGATTATAATGGAAAATGCATATGTAGACAGAAAACCAATTTGTTTCTTTCTGTGACTGATTTTTAATGATTAAAAAAAGGAACGATTTATTCTTTTTTTTTAAAGCACAAGCTGCCTTTAGTAAAATATATTCCTTGAATGTGTCAGCAAAATATGTTATTAGGCATTCTATTTTTTCCATGCTGTTTATTTTAAATGATATCATACTTTTATAATGTATGGTATAAAAAAGCCTTATCTTTTGGCATAAATATAATGTTTGTTGCCTATAGAATTGAACATTTTTTGGCTCTCCCATTATATTCTGTTTTCATATTATTAGCTTACCACGCAACTAAAAATTCAGGGAAAGCCACCACACAAGAGGAACTCCGAGGTTGATAAATATAACCAGCTGCCCCCAAACCGCTAGGTCTTTTCTTTTCTTGGCACTGAGCCTTTCCTGGAAAGGCATCATTTCTGAGAGATCATTCCTACATACTCAAATATATACAAAGGAATTGTCCTTTTCATATATATATATGAAATATATATAAATTATATTATATATTTATATTATATAAATATATGTATATTTGTACAATATATATTCATATAATATATTATATATTATTATAACATATAATATATAATAAATATAGTAATATATAACAAAATATAATATATATGTATATTTATTTTATATATATTATATATTACATACACAAATTACAATTTGGAGTCAATTTCACCCAAAACAGAAAATCCAAGCTCTGTCTTCAAGAGGGCTGTATGAAAATATAAAGTGTGATAGAAATGCAGGGCTATTGTGTTTCTCATTTCTTGAGTTCACAAGAGTACAATTAATTTTTATTTGTTTTTCTCCTCTTCCCATAATCAGGCTTAATGATTCCTCATAATTTCTTCTATCAGATAGTCATTCTCATTCTATCCTTGCTTTTTACTTCTAAAAATACTGATTAAAGACCAGCATCCCACAAATATATATTTCTTTCATAATATCGACCCAGTGTTATAGATCATACAACCCTGCTAGTACTATTCTCTATTTAATTCTCAGAATCCTGGGGCACCTGGGTGGCTCAGTTGGTTAAACGTCGACTGAGCCACAGGTCATGATCTCACAGCCCATTGGTTCGAGCTGCCCTTTGGGCTCTGTGCTGACAGCTCAGACTGGAGCCTGCTTCAGATTCTGTGTCTCCCTCTCTTTCTGCCCCTCCCCTAGTCATGCTCTGTTTCTTTCTCTCTCAAAAATAAATATTAAAAAAATTAAAAATAAATGAACATTTGAGTAATGCAAAATGGTAACCTCTCTCTCAAAAAAATGAATAAACATTTAAAAATATATATTTTAAATTCTGAGAATCCTTTGGGGATCTACATGTATTCATACATACCTCTTGAAATGTTGCCTATGCAATTATAAAACTCCAGAAGAGTTTAGTAACAGCATTGACTTCCCTTGCTTTGCATAATGGCTAATACATAGCAGTAATCACTCAGTAAGTGTGCATTAATTGAATGAACCTGATATCTAGAATAGACCATTTTCACCAGCTCTTTGGAAGGAATAGTTTTAAAGCCATTCCCCTGCAGGTTAGTTTCAAGGCACTGAGGTAGATAAAAAGGTTTGAAGAAATTTTATTGGAAAAAAAAAAAACAAAGAAACATCAGGAAACTTTCTTAAATATTTAAAATATATTGACTTTTATGTAATAATCAGTTTCATATTAAATAGGATATAAGTAAATATATCCTATATTTTTGCTCTGATCTAATATCAAAACAAGACCCTCACATGGTAGAACTTCTTCAATTTTACCACTGTTATAAATTAAAGTATGGAAGATGGGGAGCCTGGGTGGCTCAGTTAAGCCACTGATTCTTGATTTCAGCTCAGGTTATGATCTCAAGGTTTGTGAGATCAAGCCTCACATCAGGCTCCATGCTCACAGCGCAGAGCCTGCCTTCTCTCTGTCCCTCCCCAACTTGTGCTTTCTCTCTCTTTCTCTCTCTCTCTCTCAAAAATAAATACGTTAAAAAATATGGAAGTCATCTCCACTAAGATGTTCCCCATTGCACTATTGATGATAAATTAAAATATATAATGATTTATTATCTCATGGAATGTCTACAATCCCTCTTAACCTGTGTCAGATGACATACATGTTTATTTGCCCCTACATATTCAGTTCCTAACACATAGTAGCTACTCAGTAAATATTTGCTGAGTGAACCATTGGAGGCAAAAGACTGTTATGTAACTACCTAAAGTTTCAGCCTAGGAAGTCTTCTAGAACGTTTCAAAAGTCTAAAAGCACTGGGAATTTCCTAAATGTTCTGCTACTGAAGCCATGTAATCTTTTCAAACTATAAATGAGTATTATAATGACTGAGAATTATTAGATTGGCTAGATTTGTTGGCTGGATTTACATGTTTGTTCAAATGCCATAAAAGTGTCATCCACCATCAAGTGCTTGGATTGGGGGGTGCAATTTTAATAACAAAAATGGCAGGAAAAAAATATGTCCATTTTAAGAAAAGATTGAATTAAAAATATCTTCCACTCAAAACTATGTGGTCAGTCATTTCATAGGACAGTTTGTACTGATTCTGACACAGTTAAAAGGTATTATGACAAAGTTTAGAAGTAGACACATGAGGGATCTTGAGATGCAGATGAAAAAGGGTTTAAAGTCATAATATTCATGGAACATCTTCTTAGCAAAAATATAAGGAAGACAATCAGTTAAATTGTCATTGACACAGTGATACAAAATAGGAATAGAGAGGCACCTTGTTTTTTCAGTCCCCTATCAAAATATGTGCTTAATAATTGAGCTGTGGGGTAGGAGTGAGATAAAAGGAAATGAAAGCATATTGTTATATTTTTCATACTATATGTACACAAACAGTTTCTGATCCTGCTCCATGCATGTACACATACACCCACTCTAAATATTTTGATTTCTATTTCTAATAAAAGAATGGAAAAGGCAGAGAAACTCTCCTGCTGAAAACTTGATTGTATAAAATAAAAAGAAGATTGCTTGAAGAAGCCAGAATGCTAATAATGCTGGCTATGATCTACAGGGTCAGGATCTCAGAGAAGAAAGGTTTAAGGAGGTGAGCCTGCTATCTAGAACTACATTTTCTTTACTGATTCTGGAATAAGGACCAATAAACCAAGCAGAGCTATTGACAGCCCCTTATTTTAAAGGGGGGAGAAGGAACTTAGAAATGAGAGCCAACAGACAATGGAGGAAGACCCAGAAGAACCAGAAAACAAAGGTTATCAGACAAAGACTTTAAATAATTACATTGTATATGTTAAGGAAGTATAAGATTGAAAATTGAAACAAAGAACTAGGAACTATAAAAAAGAATCAAATGGACATTCCAGAACTAAATATTAAAATAACCAAAATCACTATCCCAGTGGATGAGTCTAACAGTAAACTAAACATAGATGAAAAGGTCATTAGTAAAAGATAAAATAAAATGAAATATCTAGAATAATTTATAAAGAGATAGTAGACAAAAGTACAGAACAAAGCAGAGGTGAAATAGGGATTTGGTGACAAGATTTAAGGTATGTAAAATTTGAGTCCCAAGAGGAGAAAAAAGAATACAGAAATATTTGAAGAGAATAGAGTTGGGAATTTTCCAAAACTGAAGAAAGTTATGTAGCCACAGATTTAAAAGCCCTATGAAATCTCAGAAATGGTTTCAAACAAAACGAAACAAAATAAAACCACACACTTCAGACATAACAACAAAACTGTTCAAAAACCAAAGACAAAAGAACATCTTTAAAACATCTATAAAAAGAAGACAGATTACTTACAATGAGCAGTACTTAGACTGACATAATGAAATATTTTTAAGGTGCTAACAAATAAAAACTGCTAACCTAGAATTCTATATCTAAGAAAATATCCTTAAAAAATAATGAATGAAGACATTTTCAGTCAAACAAAAGCAGAGTATTTGCCTGCAGCAAACCTTTTATAGAGCCAAAGGAAGTTGTGATAAAAATGTAAAATATACTTTGAACTTAATAATTAATAACATCAAAGTTTTGAGATACATGATAGGTGCATTTACTGGGAAATTTATATCCTAAGTACATAGATTGGGGGGGGAATATTGAAAATCAATGAAAGTGGGGTGCCTGGGTGGCTCAGTCTGTTGGGAGTCCGACTTCACCTCAGGTCATGATCTCACACTCCGTGAGTTCGAGCCCCTCGTTGGGTTCTGTGCTGACAGCTCAGAGCCTGGACCCTGTGTCTCCCCCTCTTCCTGCCCCTCCCCTGCTCATGCTCAGATTCTGTGTCTCCCCCTCTTCCTGCCCCTCCCCTGCTCATGCTCTGTCTCTCTCTGACTCAAAAATAAATAAAAACATTAAAATTTAAAAAGGAAAAAAAAAAGAAAATCAATGAAAGTATTCGCCTCAAAAATCTAGAATAATACCAGCAAATTCAACCCACAGAAGTTAAAAAGAAACAAATACTAAAAATCATTGTAAAATTAGTGAAAATGAAAACAACATAAAGGAAAAAGGTCAACAAAATTTTATTTTTCCAAATTAACTTTTCAAAACTAATAGACAAATTCCTGGAAAGATACAACTTATTCAAGTGACAAAAAAATAGAAAGCCTGATTAGTGCTATACAATTGAATAAATTAAAACCTAAATGAAAACTCTTTCCAGAAAGCAATCTCCAGGTCCAGATAGTATCAGCAATTAATTCTGTGAAATATTTAGGGAAGAAATGATACAAATTCCTTAAGAGAATATAAGTAAGCATACCTTTCATTTTAACTTGACAAAGCTTTCCAAGAAAGGAAAATTGCAGGCCAACTTCCACAAACCTAAATGTGAAGTTCAATATATACAAATGGCAAATAAAACAATTTGAGTTTAGGTGTGCTGGGGTGGCTCAGTCAGTTAAGCATCTGATTATTGATTTTGGCCCAGGTCATGATTGCATGGCTCATGAGTTTGAGCCCCATACAGGCTCTGTGCTAACAGTGTGCAGAGCCTGCTTGGGATTCTCTTTCTCCTCTCTCTCTGTCCCTCCCCTGCTCATTCTCTTTCTCTCTCTCTCCCTCTCTCTCTCTCTCTCTTTCTCTCTCAAAAATAAATAAACTTAAAAAAAAAACAATTTGAGTTTGTATCAGAAAGGCAATATGAAACGGATTCTGACATGACACGGGTCTTATAGAAATGAAGCACTAATTACAGGACGTCAAGTGCTAATCATGCACTAGTTTCTGTCAGAAATACCAAGTGATAAAGCCAGGCAGGTTCAGCAGCAACAGAGGGAAGATGAGCAGGGTCAGAGGGCACAGATGAGATGGGCCGAATTCTCATGTCATCTGCTACTGTTGCACTGATACCTCTCTCTCAGCTTATACTTATGGATGCATGAGGTTTCTTATGATCAGCCAACAGAAAAAGAAAATTCAAATCTTGGTTCATAAAGATTCAACTCATTATATGTGTATAGGTCGATAATAGACCTCAGCTCTACTAGAACCACACAAGAGGGGCTCAAGGACAGTGGTGATGGAAAATCTTCTCAAAAGGTAGGACTTCAGGAAGTATATTTCATCATCTACTTGGTGTAGAAAGAGAATTGGCTGGAAGTAAGAATATATAGTTTCATAAGTGGTGACTAATGGCTTGGCTGGTTGTTCAGAGGCCTGGAAGGAAAAACATTGGAAAACTAGGAATAAAGACTTCCAGGGAAGAAATATGTAGATGAACATATGGGTTTGGTCATGAAGTGCGAAGATGTATGCTTCACATGTTAGCACCCACTAAATAGCATATTCCATGGAGATGTAATGAACAACCAAGTAGCATTGCTAGTTGACATGAGCTAAGTCCAGTGTGGCAAATGGTCAGATTAGTGGAGTAACTATTATAGAAAGGATAGAGGTTATTCATGGGATAACTTGATGAGTTCCACGGCTTTCACAGCAGGAAGTCCAACTACCAGTAGAAGAAATTTATGCTGACTCCTTAAGATGGCACAATTCCTGGAAGATACTAAGCACTTGGTTAACTACATTGGGCTTTTTTCTCCATGGAAAGGGAAGAGGTTCATTCTGACTGGAATGCCACATATTTTTGCATATAATTTTACCTTTCTTGCCTGCAAATTGTCAGCTTGCTCCAGGACCATGGGCTGTAGAGTATTTAAAAAACTCTATAGAGCATTCAACTTGCCGACCAGTATTCCATTCAATATCAATTCAGACCATGGGTCCCATTTAGCAACAGAAGTACTGTAGTGGGTATATGACCAAGAGACCATTTGGTTCCCTAATAAACCCCATCACTCCGAAACTGCCATGCAAAGAAATTAATGGCACGGCCCATTGGAAGGAATAGCAGGGGCTTTGACTTGGAGATGACATCCAGTGTAGATGGGAGGCACCATCTTCTGTGAATTCATGAATGTTATTTCATGTGGTATCCCCATGGAGACAATACATAAATCTGACAATCAAGAGCTGGAAGTAGGAATGGCCCCACTTCATTATTAACAGTGACTTAATTGGGAAGCTTCTTATGCCTGAAACTCCAGGCTCTTTGGGTTTAGAGTTCCTCATCCTCAGAGAGAGAACATTTCCTAACAGGGAACACAGCAGGTGTTCTACTAAACTTTAAGCTGTGGCTGCTGTTGGTCACTCCACCTTGTGTTGAGAGATCAACAGGAAAGAAATGGAATCACTATCCAAAAGGGGTAATTGACCATGATTCTTAGGATCAATTACATGATCCTGTTATACACTTTAGGCAATTAAATATTTGGCTCCCTCTCACCAATATGCTTCTTTTACTACCATATAATTTAATACTTAAATGCACTCTCCAATATACTTCCTGCTTGAAAATTTTCATCTGTCTATTTTCTGGGAAACCTATCCTAAGACAAAAGTATTTGGTGCATTGGTAGAGCATGCCATTATATGTATTGAATAAATGATGAATTGAATATATGAGCAAATAAAAACAATAATAGCAAATATTTATTAAGTATTTAGTAAGTGCCAGCCACTGTTCTAAGTTCTTTACACTATTAATCCATTTGATCCAACAAAAATCCTATAAAGCTGATGTGCTATTATCTCTACTTTACAATGGACTAAATTGAGGATTAGAAAAATTTGTACACTTGTACAGTGTTGTACATAAGTTACAGAAGAGTTTTCCCTCTGTTCAATAACTGTCTTCCCATTCTTAATAGCTACAAGGAATTTGAAACCTGCTTTTCAACTAATTCCATTCTTTTCCTTCATAAAGTTAAAATGGAGAAAATTAAGCAATAGCTTATTGCTAATTAATACTTTCTCTATTGGTAAGAAATAATTATTTCAAAGCTTATTTCTACTTTTTTTTACCCTTTCTCACTTCACCATCCCTCTACCATCCTTCCTTTTTTGAACTTTCCACTAGATCACTGCACTAGGCTCCCCCCTTAAGATGTAGGCATTTCAATAGGAAAAATTTTGACGCAACAAACCAAAGGTTGTTCTTTTTTTCCCCAAATTTTTATTTAAATTCAAGTTACTTAACATATGGTGTAATATTGGTTTCAGGAATATAATTTAATAATTCACCAATTAGATATTATATCCATTGCTCATCATAACAAGTGCCCTCCTTAATACCCAACACCCATCTAGCCCATCCCCTCCCCTACATCCCTCCATCAACCCTCAGTTTGTTCTCTATTGTTAAGATTCTCTTATGGTTTGCCTCCCTCCTCCTCTTTTTTTCCTGCTTCCCATATGTTCATCTGTTTTGTTTCATACGTTCCACATACGAGTGAAATCATATGGCATTTGTCTTTCTGTGACTTATTTTGCTTACCAGAATACACTCTAGCTCCATCCATGTTGATGGAAATGACAAGGTTTCATTCTTTTTGATGGTTGAGTAATATTTCACTGTGTATGTATATATGTGTGTGCGTGTGTGTGTGTGTGTGTATGCCACATCTTCTTTATCCATTCATCAGACTATGGACACTTGGGCTCTTTCATAGTTTGGCTATTGTTGATAATGCTGCTATAAACATCAGGCTGCATATACCCCTCCAAATCTGTATATTTGTATCCAAAGTTTGCTCTTATGTTCTAGCAAAGGTAAAGGAACAGATTGAACACAAGCAATAATTTTCATAGAATTCCTTTACTCACTGGATATTTCTAGAGCTACTGTGTAACAGATAAGGCCAGGCAGCCAAAACTTTTAGGTATTCTGTGATGTCTTCTGTCCAGCCAAAAAAATGATTTCACTTTCCTCCTCTTGCTTGTTAGTGATTAGCAAACCAACAAGATCATGTGTTTAAATCATCTTGTGCATGAATAGTGGGCCGAATTCTGTTCAAACAAGTGCTGCTGACATACAAACTTCATAAGAATACTTTCTGAATCAACCATGAAGAGAATTGAGATCCAAGTCTTCTTCAGCCAGCAAAGACAAGACCTCTCATCCTCAATTCATTGCCCACCACATGGTGTATGAGACAAATACAGACTTCAGTAATTATTCAGCATTAGCAGAAAATTAGACATGTAGGGATAACTAGAACACCTTGATTACAAGTACACATTGTATACTTGATGTAATAATATCCTATTCTGATCACCCTGGTAAGTCTCTTGTTTTTAAGATGGGCTCTTTGTGATTGTTTTATTTATTTTAAGAAGTCCAAATGGAGGAATGAAGTCAACCCAAAGATTTTAAGAACAGAAGACAAATGTTTAAAAACAGAGACCTCACAAATGGCTGAAAGCTGGGAAACCTTTCATCCTCAAATAATAAACACTTAAGTTGCCTTTTGATTGTTTCTTTTCCCATTGAGACATAACATCAACAGAATCTTACATTTTGGTAGTCATGCAGTCACTCAGAAAATCTTTTAAAATAATCTGCTAATGTAGATTAATATTGACGAATCATCTACTATTCACACCTACATTCTTTTACCATTTTCACTTCTATTTTCCATATTTATTTTTGTGTTTTTTCCTCCAAACTTCCTTAGCCTCCTTCTCTGATTCTATATTTTTACACTATTGTATTTCTTTTCACTCTTGGCAGATGCATTGTTTCTTAATAGATGTATTTTTGCCTTATTTAATAGGTTATGTGTCCTATTATTTTATACATTTGAATACTCCCACTCATCATTATTTTGCAGAATTATCATTATTGTCAGAATTATGTGATCTTCTGAAAATATTTTTAACAAACATAACTCATATTCATTGAATATAACTCTTTCAGTGAATTTTTACTATAATCCTAGAAGTATGTGTTATGTCTACTTTAGAATCAAAATTTAGAGAAGTCAATAAAATATACATTGAAACTATAGCTCTTTTTATCTAATAAAAACATGAAAATTGTATTTGAATAATGGCTCACTCTTCCGTGCAAGAATGTACATTAAGCTAATTTACATTAATAACTGAGCCACTAAAAACTAGTAGTTATAACATATGTTAGTAAAACAGTATTATCCTGTATGTCAATTTTTAGCATGTTATTTTTTATGTCATATATCTGTTCCTGAAGAATGAATTGAGTTAGCTAGAGATAAATTCAATTTAATTGGCAGTTCATTTACTACTAAGGTTAAAGATTCATATGTAACTATCTTAATATATTGAAAATCTATTTTCTTTTCCACAACTTATTTTACCAAAAAGGACACAAATGATTTAAAAGCAATGAAGTCATTGCTAAGATTGTGGTGTACACATGATGTATATATAGATGGGAAGGAAGCTTTTGAAAAATGATGAGTAGGAAATTTAGCTTCCATATTCATTTTTGGCATGAAATATATTTTTGGATCAAAACATTTTGTAGTTAATGAATTACACTGTGAAAATTTATCAAGATGCCTGAAACTGATAATGCATTTTTAACCTCTCTATAGCTCTGAGGAAGATTAATGATCTGCATGCATGTGAATGCTGCAATCTGCATTTTGAAATATCTAAAAACTTCAAGTTAATTGTTCATTACCATAGTTGTCTCACAAAAATATAATGGCACAGAAGCCTCAAAACTTCTATTTTGGTGGATTAGCTCAAGTATTGTAAATAGAATATCTGAAATAATAGATAGTCTGCCTGTCTTCTCAGGAGCTGCAGAGGTGGTGATAGAATATTTTCTGTAATAATGCTACCTATGAATTTAGTTTTGTGATTCTCTATCCCCTTAGTACATCTTTTCCAGTAAGCTTTCCAACAAATGTTAGAAAACCAGAATTTAAGAACGTTATTACAATAGTGTTTCTCAATCTGGAGTTTGCATCAAAATCACATGAAAGCCTTTTTAAAATATGTATTTCTGGGCTCCATTCCTAGAATTTCTGATTCAGTAGGTCTGGGGTGGGCCCCAGAATTTGCATTTCAGTGACTTTCAGATGATGTTGATGAATCACTGTCTTACAGAAACAGCATTCAAACAAAACAAATCAGGAATCAGGATTTTTCTTTTGTCTTGATTTGATTTGTTGAGCACTTCCAATACCTAGATGAGCCAAAAGTCCAAAATGGATTTTTGTTTAATTGGAAACTCTTTCTAGCAATGTCTGGAAGTGGAATCAATGATTTCTACATTATAACCAATGTCAGAATTTTTGACTAAGCTGTATGTTTCACATATGGCTCAACTGAAATGTTGTCTTAAGTGTCTAAGGATTTACTACCAGAAAAATAGATGTGTGAAATATTTGAAGAAAAAATAATGGAAATCCTTACCATACCAACAAGCTTATCTCTGCCACACCCCTACATCTGGCCAGCAGAAATACATGCATTTGGTATTCATTTTGCTCGTAGTTAGACAAGTAGATGAAATATAAAAAAAATAGTATTAAAGAGCTAGAATCAAACACATTTCATAAAGCATTTATTTTTAGCAGATGAAACTATGTAAAACAAATCACTGCTATTTGATTATTAAAAGGGCTGCTGGAGATATATGTAATATATAACATCAGTAAAAATGAAATGATGAGATTAGGGGGCGGAAATGCCAAAATGTTTTGCAACAAAACAATTTGTTTTGAAGTGAAATGATGTCAAGTTATTCAAGGATTCATTTTGTGGGGTAACAAAGTCAGTAAATTCCTGGAAAATAAAACTTCATCTTGTACCACTTTAGAAATAATTTGTTGACCGAAAAACGTATTTCAATCATACTAAACCTATAGAAACAGTACTGTCTAAACAGTACATTTAGAGTGAAAAGCTACCCACTCTCAAAATATTTAAAATCCTTATATATTTTGTAGTCTCTGAATTATCAAAATTGCTTATGGAAACTGTTCAAATGTTCTTCTCAATTTCATGGATTCCTTTAGATTTGTATGATCTATGCTTTCCCAAATGACTTTATAATTATGTTAGTTCTTAATGGTTTTTTCCTCTAGAAAAAAATATAAGAAAATTATTGGCTTCACAATTCAAATATATATTCTAATGATTAAGAAATTAAATTAAGAAAGGTAGAAAGCTATATTGTTCAGAAGATTTCACTAATTAGTTGTTTCCTAAAAATAATCCATCTTTTGTACAAACATTGCACCTAATTATTTAGAAGAGTTTTAGATCCTGTAAAATCACCAAGATTAGGTTCAATTAGTAAGGACCTCAATTTGAGCTGATACTGAGTATGGAAGGTCTCAAGTCGAGAAAGTGAAAGATGCATTTTGCTTTGTAAAAATTGGAAAGTAGTAGGCACAACCTTATTGAATACTGCCAGTTGCCAGGCGAATGGGGGTGAACTAAACATGAATGGAATATAAATCTCAATGGATGGACCAAACATGTCATTAAATTAGATTTATTTTATATCAGTTTACCTATTTTTTTGTTCTAATTATAAACAAATACTGAGGAGTGGGGCCTAGATGGAAGGGTGAATGTGTACACCACACACACACACACACACACACACACACACACACCACAGATTCCTAAGACATTCCAGGTGCAGCACTGATAAGAGGTTGTTTAGTTGTTTCATTTTGTGCATAATTAAAGACAGGAAGCTCAGAAAGAATAAGCTGAAATTCAAAACTTTTCTGCAAAGCAACATCAAGTCCAGCTTTTAAAAGTCAAAACAGCCTAAATCCACATACAGTCAAAGGCCCTAAAGCTGTTATAGGGTGTTTCAAGTCTGGTTTCCTGAGTAAGAACTAGAAGATCTTGCTTTGAACAAAAGAGAACAGTTGTGTTGTGAGAGGGCTGTACGCACAGAGGATAAGTTTGAAATATTACATAAGGCTTCTGACCAAGAAAAGCATTTCATTCTGTTGGCTTACGTATCCAAGAGAAAGCAGATTTGTTTTGAGAGAGCACTAGAAAGCAAATCACTGCTGTTTTGAGCATATGTTTTAAGTTTAATAAAAAAGGTTGTTCCAAATTGTTATTTCTTTGTCTGGTAACTATTGTAAACTAGTTATGTAAGTTTAAAAACTTTTAATTTTCCAATAAATATTTTAGTTTGCCTGAACAGCCTTTTTGTATTTTTGAGATTATAGAAGACCCGTAAAACCAAAACTTCAGGTGTAAATTGACATCATTCGACCAACTTCTCTAATTATAACCACTATCTCAAACTAGAAAGACATAATGTAAAAACTAAAAATAAATGAATAAACAAAGGTTTAGTAAGTAAATATTAGCCATAAGATAAATCAGCCAAGATGTGTTCCAAGAAATATAAGTTAATTAATATTAATACTGGTTAACAGGGAATAATTGCATTAAGTGATGTTAAACACAAGACACAAAGTCCTTAATTTCTCTAAGAGATATTTTAAAAATCAGAGAATGCGGTATTTCATGCAATGTTTTTTTTCCAAAATTTGAGAGTGAAATGGCTTTTTTTGATAGATGAGATGATAAGCAGATATGTATATTTGATAGATAAGATAGATAGATAATAGATGATAGATAGATAGATAGATAGATAGATAGATAGATAGATAGACACAGATAGACAGACAGACATAACCAAACTGGAATATGAAAGAAGAATATGAACATTAAGTGCTTGTGTTTAACCCAGTAACTTGGAAATTCACTTGATGACTATGGTTCTCTACTTTCTTATCTGTAAATTGAAGGAATTGGAACAAGTATGATCTAGTCCTGTGAGGTCTCCAAGAGTGACTTTTGATTAGGCAGAAAGCACATGAATATTTTTTATATATTACTTTATTTTCACTAGAAAATCAATATATAAACATTGGGGAAAAACCCTTATATTTGTGTGAAAAATTCAAATTGCTTATCTCTTTATAGCCTTTCCTTTGCAACTAGCTTCTGTTAACAATTGTATTTTTCCACGCATATTTTGTCTATAAATATTTAAATTATACTATATGCATAAATAGACTCATGAATTAGATATTTTTTAGCAACTTGCTTTTCACAGTCTCTCTGTTGTCAGTAAATGAATTTTATATTAATAGCTTCATTATAAGGCTGCATGGTAGTCTATCCAATGATTGACTATAATTCAATCAGTACCTTGTTACAAATAATGTTGAAAAGAACATCTTTATACTTAAAGGTTGACCTACTTATGATGGTATATTAACAGAAATCTTGGCTTTGAAGGAAGTTGTGGGATTTTGTTATGAGACTATATGTATAACTGAGATTCAGTTTAGAAATTAGTCTGAAATTTGAAGATGTTAAAAGGTTTTAATAGATATCACTCAGTTTCTCTCAAAAACAGTTTAACTATTTTATAGTATTTCACACAATGCCATAGCCACAAATCATTGAAAACATTGTAGATTAATAATATAATTATTTTAATATTTTATAATCTGAAGTACTTATTTTTATTTTTTAATTATAAAAAAATTGAGAAACTTTTCACAGCTTAACAACTTCTGAAGTTTGTTTCCATGAATTGCTTATTCAAAGTTTTGAATTTTTCCTAAAGGTTATTAATCTTTTTCTTATTATTTAGGAGAATTATTTGCATAGTAAGTATATTACTTCTTTTTCAAAAGAGTTACAATTTTATGATGATTTTATTTTGCCTAGCTCAAAGACATTGTGTAGTCAAAGTTATCACTCTTACATTGACAGTTAATGATTAATAGAATATTAATATATTTACCAAAGTAATGCCAAATATTACCAAAAGCTTATAGTAAAATATAGCAGTTTCTGTTCCATTACTTCGCATTTCCCCCAATTGTTCTCCTGAAAGGCAGCTTTCACTTTTTTGTGTATTTATACATATCTATATTTCTAGTTAACATCTTTATTTGTTCCCCTTTTAATCAATATTTTTGTAACTTTTCTATAAGTTACTGCTTATAGCTATACAAAAATTATGATTCTTAAGATAGTCGTACACCATGATTACATTCATTTCTTGTTATCTGCTTTTCTTTTGTTTTCATTTTTTCTAAATTGATGTGAAATTCATGTAACATAAAATTAATGATTATAAAGAGCATGATTCAGTGGTTTTGGTACATTCACAAGGTTGTACAACCACCACATTTATCTAGTTCCAAAACATTTTCATCACCTCAAAAGAAAATCCTGTACCCATAAAGCAGTTAATCCCCATTTCCCCTTCCCGAAGCTACCAGGATCTACAAATCTGCTTTCTCTCTATGGATTTCTCTCTTCCAGATATTTCATATAAATAGAATCCTACAACATGTGATCTTTTGTGTCTGAATTCTTTCATTTAGCATAATGTCTTTGCAGTTTATCCATGTTGTGCCATATATCAGTCCTTTATCTCTTCTTATGGGACAGTAATATTCTATTGTATGTGTGTATCACATTCTGTTTATTCATTCAGCTGTTGATAGACACTTGTATTGTTTCTGCCGATTGGCTATTGTGAATAGTGCATCTATAAACATTCATGTACAAATATCTGTTTGAGTTCCTGCTTGTAATTCTTTTTAGTATATATCTAGGAATAGAATTGCTGAGTCACATGGTAATTCCATGTTTAACTTTTTGAGCAACTGCCAAACTTTTTGTAGTAACTGCCCATTTTTACATTCCCATCAGTATGAGGGTTCTAATTTCTCCACATTCTAACACTTAGTTTTTTTTTCATTTTTTTTCACAATAGTCATCCCAGTAGGTGTGTGTTCTTATTAAAGTCAATAATTTTTTTGTTTGTTTTCCTTTGTTATCTTTCATTGTAAGTTCTTCCCTTATTTCCAATTGTTTCTCAGAAATTTTCCTCAAGGGAAATATCATCAGGTTATTTAATGGTTCCACTTTCTTTTTTTTTTTTTTTTAATGTTTATTTATGTTTGAAGGAGAGAGAGACAGAGCGTAAGTGGAGGAGGGGCAAAGAGAGAGAGGGAGACACAGAATCCGAAGCAGGCTCCAGGCTCTGAGCGGTCAGCAGAGAGCCTGCCAGAGGGCTCCAACTCAAGAGCCATGAGATCATGACCTGAGCCAAAGTAAGACCCCCTTAACCAGCTGAGCTACCCAGGCACCCCTAATGGTTCCATTTTCTTTGAGTCATCTTCCTGGAAAACTCCATTCTACTTTTATCCACTTCTGTTACTCTCTAGGCCCATTACAAAATAAGTTGTCACAAGATTTCCTTCACTGTCAGGGCTCCTGGGTGACTCAGTCAGTTGAGTGTCCGGCTTCGGCTCAGGTCATGATCTCACGGTTTGTGAGTTCAAGCCCCACGTCGGGCTCTGTGCTGACAGCTCAGAGCCTGGAGACTGTTTCTGAGTGTCTCCCTCTCTCTCTGCTCCTACCCCACTCGTGCTCTGTCTCTCTCTCTGTGTCTCTCTTAAAAATAAATAAACATAAAAAAAAGATTTCCTTCACTGTCATTCAAGAGGAATTTCATATATCTTTTCCCTAAGTTGGAATTTTGTTTTGTTTTGTTTTCTGGATCTTATGCTCTCCTTTGTCTTTATTTATCCCCTTGTTTTGGTGAACACAAAAGGTAGTGGCCTCATTATGTTACAAATATGACATCATGATAAAAAGCAAGGTGAAAATACTCCTCAGCATATCTGCCTTACGACAAATGTATCTAAACTGAGCAGGTTGCCCTATATGCTTGTTTCAAAATTATAATGCTAGAATCTCCTTCAGTAATCATCCTAGACATTCTTCTTTTCTTTTCTTTCTTTGTTAGACCTCCTAATTCCTTGAAATTCCTGGAAATATATGTCTTTTGATTCTGGAATTTTTCTCTTGAATAATTTGGCATGATATAAAGTCCCTCCACGTGGTAGGTATTCTCAGCCCAGTAGCCTTGTTTCCTTACCTCTCCTGGGGATAAATATTTAGAGTTTTACTGTAATGGTAGAGGGAAAACCAACCAGATGGGATCTAAACATTTAAGTCTTTAAATAGTTTTCAAGCACTAATCTTCATTTTAGGGGTCTGTCTACATCCCTTAGGAATCATCTAGATGTCTGTCCCCAAACCTGTTTAGGTTTCTCTTTTGAAGAAAAGATTCACTGTTGGTTTTTCTCATACTTAGTTTAGAATTTATATTTCTCAAGTCTTCTTAGTCAGCTAAAATTCCTCCATCTGCTTTCCAGCTTCTGATAAGATACTGCTATGTGTTCCTCTCTTATTCTCGCTATTCATGCAATATTGAAACATACTTTGTGTCAGATGATGGTTAGACAACTCTCTGTTTTAAATGCTTTTGCATACCCCAAATGCATTTTCCTGCCATTTTCATACACTCCATCTTAATTTCTACAAAGTGCATTCCATTTACTAAAGTCTTCTGGGGAAATCTAGAATGCTTCTTGCTTTTGGCTCTATACAAGATATTTTACTCCCAGTCTTCTTGGTTTCCTTTGTCTAGTTATCTTATTTCTGGGATCAGCTGTTACTCAAAGTCTGCAGATTGGGGATGAACTGAAAATGATGGCTTCCCATCTAACATTCATTCCACCTCTTCTTCATCTTTTCTTGAGGAGTATCGGGTTTCCTTAAATAAACACTTATTTTCCACGTTGAATTTCATTTCATGGGAGGCCAGTCACACCCCCAGATCCAGAGGGTAAAACCTACTAGATGTGACAGGAGGATAAATCTGCTAAAGAAACTTTGCCTCTTAGGGCTGAGCTGACATGCTGAGAATGACAGAAAGGAGAGATCAAATGCTTCTCGGCCCTTGAACTTACGAACCTTGGTGCCTTTCTACTTTTGTTATGTGAGAAAAAATAATATCTTTATACCAAACACTTTACCAGGAGTGCAGTTCAAAGTGTCCTAACAAATTAAACACTTGACTGAATTTGTCTTTTCAAATAATTACATTAATAGGCCATAATTTCAATGGAGAATATTTTCACTCAGTTCAGTAATTTTAAAAAAGTGCGTCAAGAAGAAAAACTAGAGTTCATTCATGGGAAGAAACTTTATAAATTGCTGAGATTTGTGGCTTGCAGATTCTATACTGAGATGATATATATGAATTTACATGTGGTTCTTATTCCAGAGTGCTCATATCAAACCCAGGGTCATTCTATTTTGTGCTAAAGAGATTTTGCCTTCTGTAGTTATTGTTTAGTAATTTTTCAATTAACAAAACTATGCTACTTGTAGAAAATATTTGATTCAGGTAGAATGAATATAATTTTGAAGTTTATTGATTAGAAAAAGTTCTAAAGTGGTATTCGCAAATATTGCTCTAGGGGTCCCTGGCTCAGTCTGTGAAGTGTCCAACTTTGGCTCAGGTCATGATCCCATGGTTTGGTTCATGAGTTCAAGCCCAACGTTGGGCTCTGTGCTGACAGCTCGGAGCCTGGAGCCTACTTTGGATTCTGTGTCTCCCTCTTTCTCTAACCCCCCCCCCACTTGCACTCTCTCTCTTTCTCTTTTTCTCTCTCAAAAATATATCAACATAAAAAAAGAAAATATCATTCTGTAACCATATTGTCTTGTAACTTTTTTAGTGTAATACACAATCAATTTCATTCAATAGCTAGACATATACATCTGAGTATAATAGAACATATAAATAATATTTTCTCTTCTATCCTTAGGCATCCTAACTTCTAAATCTTAAACTTGGGTATTCCACCATCTGCTTTCTGTCTCCTCTCCTAGATCTTTTGGTGTTTCCTATTCTCACTATGTATTCTCTGATTGCATTGGGATTTCAAGTCTCACGATTCTTCATTTTCCTTCAGTGTATTAGTCATGGCCTTGCTTTCTCATTTGTCCTACTTGTACACCTTAGGTGAGCTCTTATTTTTTTTCTTCCTCTTTTTCAAATCCCCTTAATTCCCTCATAATTTTACTGAATATGCTTTATAAATTTTGTAGCCAGGATCAATCAAATTTCCATTTCTCTGTTCCTATCCTGGAACTGTTGAACTAAAGAGAAAACTAACTACTGACTTCTAAACAGAAATGATGAGTCACTGCCTCTCAAAAAAGCCCTCTTTTCTTTCTTTACTTTTACATATCTTTTCATATATCCTTTACTTTCATGTTTTTCTTAACTCAAGAAATATGTTCAAGTCTCCCATATCCTTCAAAGAAAGCAAAGAAAGAAGAAAAAACACCTTGAATAAAAACCTGCCCCAGTCAGCTGATGCCAAATCTATGTATTTTCTGTCTAAACCCAGCCTACTAAAAGTATAGTCCAATTTTGTATCTTTACTTCCTCCAGATGCTTTCATCGAAATTATAGCAATTCATCCTTTTCCTGTTATAGGAATTTTTAAAAATTTATCTTAAATTGCTTCTTGTAGCTGCTTTTCCAAATGGTGAGAAGCAGAGTTTGACTGTGAGTGATGACCACACTTAATGTGGAAAATACATTATTGAACTTTTTGTATATGTAAAGAGCATAATGTAGTCTGACAGATAGATGGTGAGGCATCCAGAATCAAATAATGATAAAGAGGGGTCTTTTTGGGTGTGTCATTGTTAAGATGATAGCTGATTCACAGATTTACCTAATATTTGAACCTCCGGGAAGAGGAACGTGAGAAAGAGGTTCTGAACTGAGAGGGAGCAGGACTCATCAAATGTCATAGATGTGCGCAATTTGAGGGATAGGAGGGAAACCTCCTGTATTAGACATGTCCAACAGATTTTAGGAGCAGCGATGTCTGAGATATAATAATTGTCATGGGTTATAATTCCCCTTCCCAAACTTCAGTAACACTCTATCACTCTGTCAATGTTGGGATTGGGGTAGTGAGTTTGTCTTCCCCAACTGTCTTTTTTCAGCATGGAGGAAGCTCCAATGTTGCAGGAGAGAGTAGGAAATCTCAGAGAAGGATTCTGAGCTGTGGTCAATAATGACTGGGAGATGGTAAGCACTGGATTACTAATTTGAAGGTTCATATTATTTTCTATGTGACTACTGAAAGAAAGAAAAGTATTGACCAGAAGGTTGTAAAACTGTTTTTCAAAATATCTATCTATATATATAATTTTAAAAAATATTTTAATTAGTTAATTTAATTTTAATATTTAATTTTAGAGAGAGAGAATGTGCAAGTTGGGGAGAGGGGAAGAAGGAGACAGAGAGAGAACCTTAAGCGATCCTCATGCTCAGCACAGAGTTTGATGCAGGGCTCGATCCCATGACCCTGGGATCATGACCTGAGCTGAAATCAAGAATTGGACACATAATCTACTGAGCCACCCAGGTGCCCCAAAATAAAATTTTTAATAAATCTTTGATATTACTTAATTTTTTAGAAATTAGTTGTTTAAATGTTAAGACTTTTGCTTTGAATTAAACTAGCCAATGCTGAGTTTTGATTACTGACAGTAAACAGCTCTGGGAGAGAAATTGGTTTCTGGAGTTAGAAAATTTCAAGGGAGAGGCTCAAGATTATGGAAATGATTAAGTCAAAATGAATGAAGAGTGAAAATCCTTATATCCCATAAGAAATAAAATTGTATAGCAGCTGTATTCTTAGACTTTCAATTCAGTAAATCTGAGTTTTACTTTGCTTTAAGTACTGATATAGTAACAAACAATCCCAGGTTGCCTGGGAAGTTCTCAATTTTAGCACTGAAAGAGTCCCATGTCCTAAGAAACTTCATAATCCTGGGTAAACCTGTATGGTTAGTCACTGTAGTCTTGGATAAACCAAAGTTCCTTTCTTTGTAAATTGGCATAATTTTGTCCCCATGTCCCATGATGTAAGGTAAACTAAATTAGCTCGTTTTATATCTTTATATTACACAGCTCCAAGTCTGCAGTCAGTAGCTGTATTGTTATAAATATTTATTATTACTTTCTTGGATTGCAAAAATTGTGTTTCGTGCTAGGCAAGTAAAGTAGTTGGCAAAATGGACATTTTTTTATATTTGGTGTTTGATACTGACCCGCCACTGGGGTTGCAATTTTATGAGAATTGGCTACTTTGTGTGGCTGTTGAAGGAATGCTACAGAATAGATACAAAGGATCTGAAAGAAGACAGAAGAGAGCAGGATGGGTGGGTATATACCTTTGTTGAGAGGTCATTTTATGTCTATAATTGGGGATCCATGACTGGGGATCCATGAAAGTTAAAAATAACACATTTGCTGAGTTGTGACAGGTGCGTTTGCCAGTAAGAAATTTTGCTGCATTAGAAATGTAAACGTGTCTATGTTGGAAGAGTCAGGGCAACTGAGGATGTCTTCTGTTCTCTATATTCTAGCTTAGCATCCGTTTTGCACCTCCCTTCTGATAATCAGGAGCAGCCCTCTATGAAAAATGAGCTCTATTTCATATTTAACTATCTTATTATCCATTGCTGTAAGGTAGCATAAAGCAATCTACTTTTAAACTAGAATATTAGAGGATAGATAGAACTTATAGGCCTGTTGCTTAAAGCCAGAAGAGAAACAAAATCCAAAATATGCATCAGTATACAATTTCTGACCTTACATATTATGTAGTGAATTCCTTGAAATGAAATTAATTCAATAGCTAAGTAAGAACTGCATTTCCAGGGGCACCTGGGTGGCTCAGTCAGTTAAGAGTCCGACTCTTGATTTTGGCTCAGCTCATAATCTCATGGTTCATGAGTTTGAGACTCGCATCAGGCTCCGCGCTGACAGTGGCGAGCCTGCTTGGGATTCTCTCCCCCTCTTTCTCTCTCTCTCTGTCCCTCTCCCGCTCACTCTGTCTCTCTCAAAATAAATAAATAAATAAATAAACTTTTTTTTTTTTTTAAAGAACTGCATTTCCAGAAATTCCCTATGTCTGTCAGAGGGGAACTTGGTATTTCAAATTCTAAGGCACTCTCATGACCTCTGTACTTGTCCCGATAGGAAAAGAATGAAGACAGTCTCGCGGTTCAACAGATCTATAACTAAAGGGTAATGGGCTGCTACACAGGAAGGAGAAAGTGGTAATTCTAAGGAAGTGAACTCTGTTCATGAACTTTATTCATAAAATGCTAATATACAGGTATATATAGAATGCCTCAGGATCTCTTGAGTTAGAGTTACATGTAGGCCACTGCAGAGTTTATCTTAAAGGTTTGTTATGCACATGTCAGGAATCTGCTCTGAGAAGATTTGAAAAGCTGGGCTTCTTTGGGTCTCTATCCAAAATGGCAAATCTCTCAAGCTTGACAGACTTTTTATATTTGGCTCAGAGTTCCCAAGGTACACATTTTGAAAAAGCAAGAAAGTGTCACATGAAAGTCTTCACCACTTTTGACCTACACTGTCTAATAATGTTGTATCATTTTAGTTTCATTCTTTCAGCCAGAGCAGTTGCAAAGGGACATCCATATTCCATATTCCATTACATTATAATGTAAAATTAAAACCCTCCCATCAGTATGTAATGTCTATGTTACATACATAGACATTACATACTGATGGGAGGGTTTTAATTTTACATTATAATTTTTTTTAAATGTTTTATTTATTTGTGACACACAGAGAGACAGAGCATGAGCAGGGGAGGGGCAGAGAGAGAGGGAGACACAGAATCCGAAGCAGGCTCCAGGCTCCGAGCTGTCAGCACAGAGCCTGACGCGGGGCTCAAACTCAGGAACTGCGATATCATGACCTGAGCTGAAGTCGGAAGCTTAACCAACTGAGCCACCCAGGCACCCTTAATTTTACATTATATAGAAAACATGCAGGGTGGGATCTATGTTGATGGCCATTTAGAAAAATACATTCTGCCAAAGAAAATTTTCCCAGAATGATTTTCATATAAAAGGAACAAGAAATAGAATATAGGTATGGAGAGTCCTTATGCCATTTATTTTGGATTCTCATTGTTCTTGAGGCATAATTGTATCTCTACCATTCTCCCACTGGATTTTTATAAGCTTCTTGCCCAGTGTAGTTCATGTACTTTATAGGGTTTTCATTAATTCAACTCCCTAGTCCCCAGCTTATCCCAGACTAAATTCACCATCTTTCTTTCCCTTAGACCTATTTTTCTTTCTGCCTTCCTTGTCTTGGTAAAATTACCTTTTTTTTATTAGGAGTCCAGCAGTAGATGACATTAATTGATTTATCATCCTCATACCATTCCCAACTTCCAGAACATCAGTCAGTATCTCTCTCCCTGTTTAAAATTTTTGTAGTATGTGTCTTGGCCACATTTGATTGACCCCAGGTATACCTGATGTATATTTGACAGTGCTTTTTTCCAAGAATTTTAAATTAAGAAGAAGAAGAACAACAACAAGAGGGTAACTTCTTTCAAGAGAATACATTTGAATGGATAATGATGATGTCATTAGCTGAACTACAAAACACAGGATGAAGAGATAATTTTCAGAAGAAAATTTTACACTTAGTTTTCAATACATTGAGCCTTGGATGTCTGCATAATAACTATGTGGTAATATTCAATAGGAACTTGTCAAAGTCAATTGGAAGGGGACAAACAAAAAGAAAAAAAATGTAAAATAAGGTAAGAATGATATGGAATTCAAGCGGTAAGAATTAGAATGCTGTCTATTTGAGTGATATCATTTTTAGTAACACCATTTCCTTTTTACATTGTTTTCCAAGTGCTGATTCCAACCATTTCAATATTATGCTCCAATAAACCCACAGATGGGCATATTAACAACAGTTAAAATACACAATTCATAAAGATAAATAGACAAATAACTTTCTGGTTTTTTTTTATAACTTTCTGTTTTGGTAAAAATAACTTTTTTATTATGACTGGGGTCTGTTTATCTTGAGAGCATTTGAACTCTACCTAATAGGAGGCCCATATTTGTTCAACATCGTGCTGTTTCTATTTACTGTTTAGTAAAATAGCCTGCATATGCTGCTTTCCATGTAACCCATATTAAGCAGTAATTTTACCCCCAGAACTACACCAGGATCTTGAGAGGCTCCTAACTATGTCACTTAATTCCTGGAACATTGCCCTCTTGGGCCTGTCTGAAGAGGAGAACGTAAGGAGACCGAGCTCTTGCTTTTACTGTGTCAAGCCAGGAATGTTGAGGTAGAAGACCATGTCAGGGATAAAAACAGACATGGAAATAAGAAAACATTAAAGGAACATATAACTGAAAAAGAGAAGATTTAAGACACTGAACTAAAACTTAAGAGGCAGATATTCAGAGTAGCATTTCTGAAGTCCAGCTTATATGCACGTTGTTTTAAGATGGACAGAGATATTCTGATCTTTATTTGCTTCCAGTAATCTACTTAAACTTCAAAGTACATCTTTAAGGCCCCCCAATTTTGATTGCCTACTTCAATATGTTGCTGAAAACTGAGTATCAATTTACTTCCTGCCTAGGTTAAAGATTTGATAATGTACTTCAAAGGTTCTCCATGAAGGCATTTCAATCTCTTTTAAGTTCAAAAGAGCACTACAATTTCATCTGTGTAAATATTTAATAGTCATAAAATTCACATATCAGAAATAGTTACAAAATAAACACAAAACCATAGAACAGACACAAATTAAGGTCTTTTTTCTGCAATCATATTTTGGAGGAAATGATAAAATTTTACCTACCTCATGTCTTATCTACTTTTTTTTATGTCAATGAATACACAGTCTCCTGTCACAGAGTGTACAAAAATATCCTATTTGCAAAGATTTCCATGAAGGACAAGATTCTTAAACTGAAAAATTCAATGAATATATGTAAGTTGCCGTGAACAAATTTCATGGGACTGAAAGACAGAGAGAACAAGTATTTAATCATGAAAAACCCCAAAGAATAAGTGCAAATAAACACCAGAAAAAGAGAAGAATGATTACATATTGAAAAAAAAATTCATGTTAAGAAAAAAGAAAATGACAAAATTATTTTATTATTATTGACTGTTTGTGAAAGGAAAATAATTAATTAAAGCCTGGCCAAAGAAAAGGTAGTCCCCTGATCTCTGAGTAAGAGATTATAAAATTATGGTTAATATATTGGGTACACTAACGTTACACAAAATTTGGAGGCAATATATTAGAAAATAGCAAAATTCGATTAAGTTTTGCTTAAAATCGCCATAATGCACATGGTTGAGAAACATTACTGTGTGGCATTATTCTACAAAAAGAAAACTTGACTAGTAAAAAATTTCAAGTTTGGCTATTCCATTTAAAAAATTACCAAAAAACTTATAAGGAAACAGTGACAAGTAACAAAATGATCAGAAGATAATAATGAGGTCCTAAGAAGAAACATGAAAAGACTTGTTTCCTTAGTCTAAAGGAAAACAAAATAGTCTTTTAATAAAAATTATGGTCAATTTGATTGCACATAAGTTTTTTTTTCTCCTTTTTTTTTTTACATTTTTTTAACGTTTATTTATTTTTGAGACAGAGAGAGGCAGAGCATGAACGAGGAGGGTCAGAAAGAGGGAAACACAGAATCTGAAACAGGCTCCAGGCTCTGAGCTATCAGCACAGAGCCTGACGCGGGGCTCGAACTCACAGTCTGTGAGATCATGACCTGAGCTGAAGTCGGCCACTTAACCGACTGAGCCACCCAGGCGCCCTTTTTTTCTCCTTTTTTAACCAACAATCATTCAATGAGTTAGTGTGGTCAGTTTTGGAGTTTATTTGCTTGAAGATATTCAGAAGGTGGCTAGAAGAATATTTTCACAAAGTATTTCAGATGTTTACCTGCCTAAAGGAATGCAGCTTGAACAAAAGATTTTTCAAGGCCCTTATAGATCTATTATCTTATAATTCTATGATTTCATGGTAATTCACCTCATACTGTCAATATTCTCCATTTATGTGAACAGATATCAACTCCTGTATCTTATTTCATTTATAAGACAAGAGCTTGAAAAGCACCTTCAGATAGCAATTTGTACATGATCTGATATATTTTCATGGTTTTATAAGCATGAAAGATTTAAAAGAACTGTACCCAAGGTTGCATTATTTATAAAGGGAAGGTATGAAGCAGCACACTATAAAAAAAATTAAAACAGAAGAGCAGTAGAATGCTACTAAAAGCTTTCATTGTTTATGGTATTCTCAGTTCAAACACAAGTCCAAACTTTGAGGATTGTGGAGGACAATCATGAACCTCTTCCAGTAACCTCTAGGATAATTTCTTTTCTACAAATAATGAATGAAATCACATGATACAGCCAGAAACTTTGCCTTACTTTTATTTAGGCACATACTGAAGACTTAACAAAGTAGAAATGGCTTGGACTTTTCCTTACACTTCTCATAAAAAACACATTGACAAACACAAAAGAACACTTATTAACGTTTACTGAAGACTAACCTCCATGTCGAAAATAATAATGAAACCTACTTCATATGGTTGAGAAAATTAGGTGAGTTACTCTATTTGAAGGCTCATAAGTTCTTGTTTATGTTAATTATTATTAGTAGTAGTTGTTGTAGTATGGTAAAGACTTTCGTAACTGATCACGATCTAATAAATCCACCAAAATCTCTCTCCCTTTCTCTCTGTCCCTCCTCCTCCACTCTCTCTCAAAATAAATAAATAAACAATAAATAAATAAATAAATAAATAAATAAATAAATAAAATCTGCAACTAGAGCAAGGTCGAGTTCCTGCAAGATTCAGAATAGATACGTTTTCCACAATGCCACAGTATGGAGTATCCTTTATCAAAGTTACATGTGGGAGGATAATTAAAGATGGAGATAAGAGTTAATGCTTATGTCATTAGAAGAGGTAAGGACATGAAAACTAACTAGACTTTTCCATCACAGGCTGTTAAATGGTTAAAATCTATGAAGGCAATTTGGTAGAAACAGTAGATTCCTCTTGCTTCCTCTCTCTTTGTAACTGGCCCAAGTCCTTTCCTTTTTTTTGTTTTGAATATCTCTGAATTTGTATCTTTTTATCCAACTGCACAAGAAGTACTTAGTTCAAGCACTTGTCATATCTCACTTGGGCTATAGTTATTATTCTTTTATCATGTTCTTGCTTCTAATTTCTCCACTGTTGTGATCTTCCTAAAATAAAAATATTACGGAATCATTTCCCTACATTAAAACTATTCCATGACCTGCAGGCCTCAAGGACAAAAAACCCAAACCCTCATTATGGCATATATGTTTGGTCATAATATAGATTTTATTGAGAAACAGACACATAATTTGTAAGCTCAGTGAAAAATGAAAATGTGGGGCCTCTTGTTTATAAATTATTAAGGATTTCAAGATGGCAATGAAAGCACTAATCCTGGTACAGAGTTTTCAAAGCACGAGGCCCTTTGCAACTACATAGCACACACACGAAGCTAGTCTTGACCTCACTTACCACATCATTTTCTGACATTTGTTTACACTTACGAATGCCCTCAGGTTTAGGAATACCTAAGTAATTATAGATCCAGGAATACATCTTGTGCTTTGCCCTTTCAGGCTACTACAATGCCATTCATCCACTTTGCCTGGAAAGTCTTTCTTCCTTAGATCTGCTTGGAAAAAAATGTTTATTTTTTCTTAAGAACTCAACTCTTATCTCTAAATATATGAAACTTCCTCTGAGAAATTTAATAGTTTGATCACTGTTTTCTGGATGACATTATCAACCATCAAACACAGCATATATTTATGTTTGCATTTATTTTACTTATATATTTTTCTCTAAACCTGGATTAGCCCCAAGAGGAGGGTCTGTATTTTAACTATCTTTTAATCTCCCG
The DNA here is from genome assembly GCF_024362965.1 of Panthera pardus. Lineage (NCBI taxonomy): Eukaryota > Metazoa > Chordata > Mammalia > Carnivora > Felidae > Panthera > Panthera pardus. The sequence continues at coordinate 34,728,236 of NW_026527002.1, read as the reverse complement.
TGCTTGGTACAGTGCCTGGTAAGTATTCAACATGCAAAATATGTTTTTTGAATGATTTATGTATTATAATAATTCTAAATTTTTTGAAGTTATAGCCACTAATATTTTGTTTGCACTGCTTATGAAACTTTTGTAATGCAATTTATAATAAGTGGATCAAATTAACAGTTTGCTTGGGTGGCAAATTTTGTGGTTAATTTTTTTTTATTTGAGTATAGTTGACATATAATGTTACATTAGTTTCAGGTCTACAATATAGTGATTCAACTTCTCTATACATTATGCTATGCTCACCACAAGTATAGTTACTATATATCCCCATACAATACTATTATAATATCATTAACTATATTCCCTCTGTTGTGCCCTCTGGGTTCCAAATTTTGGAAACATTTGAAACCGTTTTGAATCTGAAATATTTGGAATCATCAAAATGGTGTTTTAAAATGTTCTATTAGGGGTACCTGGGTGGCTCAGTAGGTTAAGCATCTGACTTTGGCTCAGGTCATAATCTCACAGTTTGTAAATTCGAGCCCTGGGTTAGGCTCTGTGCTGACAACTCAGAGCCTGGAGCTTGCTTTGGATTCTGGGTCTCCTTCTCTCTATGCCCCTCCCTCACTCACACTCTGTCTCTCTTTCAAAAGTGAATAAACATTTAAAAAATGTTAAAATAAAATGTTCTATTAGATAAGTCAGCATAGTGTGAAAGTCACTTTCAAAATCCACACTGAATCCATCAATCACTTGCCTCCATCTAGGGGTGAGGAACCAACTGAGGTTTTTATATTTCTACTGATATCTATTTTTTAATTTTTTATTTATTTTTGAGAGAGAGAGAGAGTGTGAGTGTGTGTGTGTGTGTGTGTGGGGGGGGTGGACAGAAAGAGAGGGAGGCAGAGGATCCAAAGTGGGCTCCATGCTGGCAGCAGAGAGCCCAATGAGGGGGCTTAAACTCACAAACTGCTACATCATGATCTAAGCCAAAGTTAGACCCTTAACTGACTGAGCCACCCAGGTGCCTCATCTACTGATATTTTGAACAGACTGTTTCACCTCTATCATCATTTCTGCTTAAATTAGAAGTTTTCTATACTGTATGAATAAATTATTACTGTGAAGCATAAATAAAATATCAGAGAAAATAAGTTTGAGCATTAAATGGTTAAGCAATGGGAGATGTCACATGATTACTTCTAGGCTCCTCTATAGAAGATGTTATAGGAATCAGAAGGACCAATGGCATTTCAGAAAATATACCAAAGTGGTTAAGATAACCTGGGGAAGATGGCAGAGTAGGAAGATCCAAACTCACCTCTACCCATGGATATAATTAGATAACACCCACATCAGTGTAAATAACCCAGAAAACAACCTGAAGACTGGAGAACAGACTCTCCACAGCATAATGTAGAGAAGAGTCCACAGAAAATAGTAAGAAGGGTGGAGACATGGTTGGGAACAAAGCTGATGCTCTAGACAGTCTGTGGGAGGGAGGAACACCATAGGCACTAAAAAGGGAGAGGAGTAGACCCCAAACTGGACACCCTAGGCACAGGGGAACTACACTAGAATGAGAATCCTTATAATATCTGGCTTTGAAAACCTCAGGGACTTAACTTTGTCAGACAATAAGTGGGGTTTAACACCTGAAACTAAAAATCAGCAGCTAGGCTCTGGCAGAGTAGGAGGGCAATATGAAATTGAGGGCCTTCCCTTGAAGAGATGGCATAACAAACGTCCCTGCTGAGATACAGCATGAAAGCAGCAGTTTGAAAATGCCAATGGTAAAAGGGAAGGAGACTTATTTACTAATCTCAGAAAATATACTAGAGGGGCAGGGATCTTTTGGAGACTTCTTAAAGAACAAAAAGGCTGGTGGATGTCATTTCCTTCCCCTGAACCCAGCCCAGTTACACAGACACCTGTGGGAATAAGCACAACAGGAATACTCCACCTAGGTTGCTAACAGCCCTTTGAGCCTTTGAATTCTCCTGCAGATCCACCCCCTCCAACCTGCCCTCAGCAGGAATCCATCCAAAGCAGTGCCACAAGCATGGCATTGTGCAAGCAGCCCCAAAGGGGCTAGTGCCATTCTAAAGTGACTTCTGCCCCAGGAAATGGGGAAGATAACCATACACACCAATCCAACCATATCCCCAGCGTGGGCTGGAGACAGATAAATGGTCTGTTTGCAGACCCCATCCATCAGTGAAAGTCTCTCAGGGGACAACACAGGGAGAGTGCCCTACAGTTGCCTACAACCAAAGCTCTAGCAAATGCCTTATCTGACCCAACTCAAGCCCAAGGCAGCCCAAGACTGGCCCATTAATAACACAGAGACCAAACCTTGCCTACAACTGGCAGAGAAAGCCATTATAGAGGCTTGTACTGAGGGCAAACATGATTCAGCCACAGCAGTAGGGCAGCATGCAACACACAAAGCAGACACTCCTGAAGTGCCAGGTTTTGGTGAACAAGGGACATTGCACTTTAGTGCACTACAGGACCTCTTCTTAATAAGACCACTACTTTTCAAGAGTAGGAGACATAGCTGATTTTCCTAACATATGGAAATAGGCACAAAGAATTAGACAAAATGAGGAGACAGAGGAATATGTTCCAAATGAAAGAATAGGACAAAATCACAGCAAAAGAGCTATAAGTATGCCTGATAGAGAATTTAAAGTAATAGTCATAAAGACATTCACTGGACTTGAGAAAAGAGTGAAGGACCTCAGTGAGACCCTCAATACAAGCTAGAAAACATAAAAAAGAACCAGAGATGAAGAACTCAATAACTGAAATTAAAAATACACTAGATAGAAAAAATAGTAGACTACAGGAAGCAAAAGAATGGATCAGTGACTTAGAGGACAGAGTAATGGAAAACAATCAAACTGAACAGGAGAAAGAAAAAAGATTAATGAAAAATTAGAATAGATTAAGTGAACTCAGCACCATCAAGTGTAACAACATTCACATTGTAAGAATCCTAGAAGGAGAAGAGAGAAAAAAAGGGGCAGAAAACTTATTTGAAGAAATAATAGCTGAAAACAGCCTTAATGTAGGGAAGGAAATAGAAATCCAGATCTAGGAGGCAGAGAGAGCACCCAACAAAATCAATCCAAGGAATTCAACACCAAGACACATAGTGATTGAGATGGCAAAACATAGTGATAAAGAGAATTTTAAAAGCAGCAAGGGAAAAGAAAACAGTTACATACAAAGGAAACCCCATAGGCTATCTGCTGATTTCAAAGCAGAAATTTAGCATGCCTGAAGGGAATGGCATGTTATATTATTCAATGTGTTAAAAGAAAAAAACCTTGAAATCAAGAATACTCTAATCAGCAAGGCTATCATTAAGAATAGAAGGAGAGATAAAGAGTTTCCCAGATATGGGCATTGATGAGGGCACTTGCTGGTATGAGTACTGGGTGTTGTATGTAAACCAATTTGACAATAAATTAAAAAAAAAAAAAAAAGAGTTTCCCAGATAAACAAAAGTTAAAGGAATCCATCACCACTAAACCAATCTTACAGGAATGGGGATTCTTAAGTGGAAAGGAAGGATATCTTTCTATCTATCTATCTATCTATCTATCTATCTATCTATCTATCTATATCTATGTATATGTATCAGTAGAGGGATTCACAAATAAAGGTTGTAAAGTATAACACTATATAGCAAAAATATGATGGAGAGAGGAGTAAAAATTTAGTGCTTATATTTATTTATTTTTTAAAGTTGATTTATTTATTTATTTTGAAAGAGACAGAGACAGCATGAGTGGGGGAGGGGCAGAGAGAGAGGAAGACAGAAAATCCCAAACTGGCTCTGTGCTGCCAGCACAGAGCTTGATGCAGAGCCTCAAACCCATGAAACCATGAGATCATGTCCTGAGCTGAAACCAAGAGTCGGATGCTTAACCAACTGAGCCATCTGGGTACTCCAATTTAGTGCTTTTGGAATGAGTTCAAATTTAAGTGACCACCAAGTTAATATAGACTCTTCTATGCATAACACGTTGTATATGAACATAATCATAACCACAAATCAAAAACTGGTAGTAGACATGCAAAAAATAAAAGGAATCCAAGTATATCACTAAGGAAATCCAGCAAACCTCAACATAAGAAAGCGAGAGAAGAAAGGAACAGAGAAGAACTTCAACAATAGCCATAAAACAAGTAACAAAATGGCAATAAGTACATACCTACCAATAATTACTTTGAATGTAAATGGGCTAAATGGTCCAATCAAAAGACATAGCATGACAGAATGGATTAAAAAGCAAGTACCACCTATATTCTGCCTAGAAGAGACTCATGCAGACCTAAATACACTTGCAGAATGAAAGTAAAGGGATGAAAAATATCTTGCAAACAGAAGTGAGAAGAAAGCCAAGGTAGAGATACTTATATCAGACAAAATAGGCTTTAAAGCAAACACTGTAACAAGAGACAAAGAAGGACACTATACAATCATAAAGGGACAATCCAACAGGAAGACATAACAATGGTCAGTATTTATGCACCCACATGGAAGCAACAACTATAAAAAGCAGCTATTAACAAACATAAAGGGGCACCTAGGTGGCTCAGTTAGTTGAGCTTCCGACTTCCGCTCAGGTCATGATCTCACAGGTCGTGACTTGGAGCCCCACATTGGGTCCTTGCTGTCAGTGCAGAGCCCACTTTGGATCCTCTGTCCCCCTCTCTCTTTGCCACTCCCCAACTTGTACTCTCCCTTTCTCTCCCTCTCTAATTCTCAAAAATAAATAAAAACACTTAAAAAAATAAACATAAGGCATAAATTGATAGTAATAGCATAGTAGTAGGGGACTTTAACACCCCACTTCCATCAATGGATAGTTCATCCAAACAGAAAATCAACTAGGAAACAGTGGCTTTGAATGACAGATGGATCTAATAGATATAATCAGAACATTCCATCCTAAAACAAGAATACACATTCTTTTCAAATGCACTTGGAACATTCTCCAGAATAGATCATATATTAGTGCACAAAAAAAATTCATAAAGATCAAAGTCATACCATGTATCTTTTGTGAAACTAGAAATCAACCACAAAAAAAAAAGACCACAAATACATGGTGTTCAATAACATGTTACTACATAATGAATGACTCAACCAAGAAATCAAAGAGGAAATCAAACAATATATGGAAACAACTGAAAATGAAAATACAATGGTTCAAAATCTTTGGGATGCAGTAAAAACTATTCTAAGAGGGAAGATTATAGCCATACAGGCTTACCTCAAGATGTAAGAATAATCTCAAATAAATAATCAAATGTTACACCTACAGGAGCTAAAAAAAAAAAAAACAAAAAATAAAAAACAAAAAACAAAAAAACAAAAAACGAGTACAAACAGAACCCAAAACCAAAGGAAGGAAGGAAATAATAAAGATTAGAATAGAAATAAACAAAATAGAAAGTAAAAAGAAAAAAATGCACAGAAAGGAACAAAACAAAACAATAGCACAGATCAATGAAACCAGTAGTTCGTCCTTGAAAAGATCAGTAAAATTGACAAACCTTTGGCCAGACTCATCAAAAGTCTGGGGTACTAAAAATCAGAAATGAAGAAAAGAAATAAATAAAAATTGACACCTCAGAAATATAGAGGATTATAAGAGAATATGTCAACAACTGGGCAACCTAAAAGAAATGGATAAATTCCTAGAAATATATAACCTACCAAACTGAAGCAGGAAGAAATAAAAAATTTGAACAGACTGATTACTAGCAAAGATATTGAATCAGTAATCAAAAAACTCCCAACAAACAAAAAGTCAAGATCAGGTGGCTTCACATGTGAATTCCTCCAAACATTAAAAAAATAGTTCATACTATTCTTCTAAAATTATTTTAAAAATAGAAGAGGATGATAAGCCCCTAAATTCATGCCATGACGCCAGAATTACCCTGATAATAAAACCAGATAAAGGCACTACAAAACAAAAACAAAAACAAGAGAACTATAGGCTAATACCTCTGATGAACATAGATGCAGAAGTCCTCAACCCAATATTAGCAAACTGAATCCAACAATGTATTTAACAAATCATACACTACGATTAAGCAGGATTTATTCTTGGGATGCAAGAGTGGTTCAATATTCACAAATCTATCAACATGATACATCACATCAACAAGAGAAAGGATACAAACAATGTGATAATATCAATAGATGCAATTGATAAAGTACATTTGACATTTGACAATGTACATCCATTCATGATAAAAACCCTCAGCAAAGTAGGTTTAGAGGGAACATACTTCAACATAATAAAAGCCTTATATGAAAAATCCACAGCTAACATCATACTCAATGGTGAGAAACTGAAAGTGTTTTCTTTAAGATCAGAAACAAGACAAAAATGTCCACTCTTACCACTTTTATTCAACATAAAAGTTGGCTGGAAGTCCTAGCCACAGCAATCAGACAGAAAAATAAATAAAGGGCATACAGATTGGTAAGGAATAAGTAAAACTCTCACTATTTTCAGGTGACATGATAAAATATAGAAAATCCTAACAACTGCACCAAAAACAGCTAGAACTGATGAATGAATTCAGTAAAGTCGCAGGGTACAAAATCAGTATGCAGAAATCTGTTGCATTTTCATACACTAATAATGAAGTAGCAGGGAGAGAAATTAAGAAAACAGTCCCATTTACAATTGCACCAAAAAGAATAAAATACCTAGAAATAAACTTAACCAAGAAGGTGAAAGACCTGTACTCTGAAAACTAAAAACATTGATGAAAGAAATTGAAGATGCCACAAACAAATGGAAAGATATTCCATACTCATGGATTTGAAGAACAAATATTGTTAAAATGCCCATACTACCCAAAGCAATATACAGATTTAATGCAATCACTATCAAAATACCAACATCATTTTTCACAGAACTAGAACAAAGAATCCAAAAATTTGTATGGAATCACAAAAGACCTGAATAGCCAAAGGCATCTTGAAAAAGAACAAAACTGGAGGTATTCTACGTTTCTAGATACACTACAAAGTTATTGTAATCAAAAACAGTATGGTACTCACACAAAAACAGAAACATAGATCAATAGAACAAAACAGAGAAATAAATCCATGATTTTATGGACTATTAATCTTTGACAAAGAAAGGAAAAATACCAGTGGGAAAAATAGTGTTTTCAACAAATGATGTTGAGAAAACTGGCTACATGCAAATGAATGAAACAGGACCATTTTCTTACATCATACACAAAAATAAACTTGAAATGGATTAAAGTCTTTAATGTGAGAACTGAAACCATAAAAATCCTAGAAGTATAGGCAATATTTGAAATCAACTGTAGCAACATTTAAATTTTTTTATTAGTTTTTTAAAAGTTTACTTAATTATTTTGAGAGACAGAGAGAGAGAGAGAGACAGAATGCGAGCAGGGGAGGGGCAGGGAGAGAATGGGAGAGAGAATCCCAAGAAGGCTCCATGCTGTTAGCACAGAGCCCAATGCTGTGTTCGATCTCATGAACATTGAGATCCTGACCTGACCCCAAATCATAATTCAGATGCATAACCAACCGAGCCACCCAGGTGCCCCTGTAGCAATGTTTTTTGAGATATGTCTTTTAAGGGAAACAAAAACAAAAATAAATTGTTGGGACTGTATAAAAATAAAAAGTTTCTGTACAATGAAGGAAACAATGAATAAAACTAAAAGACAACCTACTGAATGGGAGAAAATATTTGCAAATGATATATTTTATAAGTAGTTAGTATCTGAAATATATAAAGAACTTATACAACTCAACACCAAAAAGCAAATAATCCAATCAAGTCTGATATAAACAGACATTTCTCCAAAGAATACCTTTCAGAAGACCAACAGAAACATGAAAAAATGGTCAACATACTAATCATCAGAGAAATGCAAATTAAAATGACAATGATATATCACCTCAAAGCTGTCAGAATGACTAAAATCAAAGACACAAGAAACAAATGTTGGCGAGGATATGGAGAACAAAGAAACATCATGCACTGTAGTTGGGAATGCAAGCTGGTAAATCCACTGTGGAACAGTATGGAGGCTCCTCAAAAAATAAAAATATAATTATGTTATGATCTAGTAATTCTCCTACTGAATATACCCAAAGAATATGAAAACACAATCTAAAAAGGCAAATGCACCCCTATTTTTACTCCTATGTAAATGACTATAGCATTATTTACTAGAGTCAAAATATGGAACCAATCAAAGTGTCCATCATTAGATGAATGGAAAAAGATGTTATTATCAATACACACACACACACACACACACACACACACACACACACACACAATGGAATATGACTCAGCCCTAAAAAATAATGAAACCTTGTCCTTTGCAGTAACATGGATGGATTTGGAGGGTATAATACTAAGTGAAATAAGTCAGTCAGGGAAAAACAAACACTACATATTTTCATTCATATGTGGAATTTAAGAAACAAAACAAATGAACAAACAAAAAAAGAGCTAAATGAAAAAACAGACTTTTAACTATAGGGAACAAACTGATGGTTATCAGAGAGGTGGTGGGAGGAGGGAATGGGTGAAATAGGTGAAGGGGATTAAGAGTACATTTTTCATGATGAGCATTGAGTAATGTATAGATTTGTTGAATCACTATATTGTTTGCCTGAAACTAATATAACATTGCATGTTAATTATACTAGAGTTAAAAATTAATAAAAATCATAATAATGATTGAGAAGTTATACAGCTATAAATTTTTAAATAGCCTATTTTAGAATCATGTGCAAGTTTGCCTTTGTGAATTTGTAAATATTTTGCATAGAAATTCTGTTTCCTTATATTGTGGTTTGAATGTATGTGTTCCTCCAAAATTCATATGTTGAAATCCTAATGCATAATGTGATGGTATTAGGAAGTGTGGCCTTTAGGGGATGCCTAAGTCATGATAGTGGAGCCTTTGTGAATGGGATTTGTGCTCTTATACAAGAGATACTAGAAAGCTTCCTAGCTGGTTCCACCATGTGGGCACAGAAGAAGATGAGGGCTATGGACAGATAAAGGATCCTCACCAGAACATGACCATATTGGATCTAGATCTTGGACTTCCCATCATCCAGAACTGTGAGAAATAAATTTCTCTTGTTTATAAGCCATCCAGTCTGTAGCATTTTGGTATAAAAGCCCAAATGGACTAAGCCATCTTACATATACTATAAAATGCATAGAAAATAGGCTGTGTTTTGCAAACAAGTTTAAGACGGCAATAAAACCATTATTTCATAGTTTTTGAAAAGCAATAATAAGCTTACCATTTTTGTTTCACTTTTACACTTAATTTAATGAGCCAAAGCATGGTATATAATTTAAATATGCTAATTAGGACTTAGATGTCAGAAATTTTATTTTAAAATTTTTGGTCCTCTAAAAATTGTTACAGAAGATATTTTTATCTCCTTTTATGATACAGGACCTTAATAAAGAGAAAACAGCAAAAAATAAATAAAAAAAATAAAAAGGAAATTCAGTTGTACAAAATAAATATATTAGTAGGAATATATATGGATTAATTAGTAAGAAATTTGTCTTCGGGAAGAAATAGAATTGTAAGGTAATTGGGTAGACCATTATAGTGATTCCAAGTGAATAACAAAAACAATTAATAATCCATGCTGAAATTCCCAATTTCTTATAAGTTGACATTTTTAATAACTGATTAGAGTATCCTTGAGATTCCTAGGAATGCTGGTCCAGCAATGGTCCCATTTTCCAAAGCCTGGAATAATTCCATTATAATACAAGGAGTTTTTCATTGTTTTATCCTAGAAAGAAAAGATTATTAAAAGTAATTAATCTTATCATCCCTAAACTTTGAAACTTATAGTAGAATGAATAGTATGAATTCCATAGGAAAACAACAAAAAAATAGCTTTTAAAAAAAAAAACTTTAAAGATAGAATTTTACCAAAGCAAATCTGTAAAAATATAATTTATGCACAATTTTCTATTAAATATAACTCAACATTCATATCTATGAATTATTTCTTAATGGAGCTATTTTTTAAGTTAGAATAAAATATTTGAGGAGAAATTATAACTTTTAATTTATAAAACTTTTTTTCTGAGATCCCTAAATTGTATGTATATGTCATTTAGTTTATCTTCCCATTACTGCTATAAGGCAGATAGCAAGGAATGATATTCCTGTTTATTTTCATTTGCCAAGATAATAAATTCTTCTAATAATTGGAATAGCTTATATTATCATATAAATATTTTATGCCTCTCTTTAAAATCTCTTCTTGAGTAACTCTCTGGAGTATTCCTCCTTAGAAGAGGCTTAGACTCCTCTGATGCCAGAAGTGGCTGTGTAACTTGCTTTGCTCAATACAGTGAGAGAAGACAGGAGGTGTGCCATTCCCAAGAAGAAGCTTCAGGAGCCATTGAGTGTTTCCTACATGGTCCCTTTTTTTGTTCCATGTGAGAGCAACACTGAGTCCTAGCAAAATGCAAACATGCAGTCAACCTATGCTGGGCAAGTAGGTAAGAAATGAACCTTTGTTGCTGGAAGTCAGTGAGGGCTTGTGGGTCATTTGTACCATGCAAAAATTTAGCATAATCTGGAGCACAGCATTAATATTTTAAAAACATCTAATTCTACATTTGGTTTTGTTTATATTGACTTTACTTATAAAAACAACAATGAAATAAAAGCCATAGGGAGTGATATTTATAAATAAGTAAAGGGAATGAGTATGTGTTGATTGCCTACTATGTCTCATTTAACTCTCACAACAATCCTGAAAGATAGGGAATGTTTGGTTGGTTTTTAGATAAGGGCACTAAGGCAATTTTTAATAAAGAATTCTAGTTGACTTCCAGGGCTGATGTGATTAATTACATAACATATTGCTTAAATATATACAATGATAAAATTAGATTTAATTCTTGGAACATAAATATTTTATAACTAATAAACAAATATCCATAAAGCAACTATGCAATCTATAACATTCAAGTTGACATTAATTTAATTTGAAAGATCATATAGTTAAGCTGAAATGATATCAGGCTTCAGAAATTAAATATGGTACCTACTGTTGTAGCGTATCGTTTTGTTTGTTTTTTTGTTTGTTTTTAGCTCAGATGCTAATATTATTGTGTGCAGCATATTAATTTAATTTTTATACCACATTTCTTCTTGTGAAAGACTAAGAAACTTTTTTCCCACTTAACATCTTATGATTATTTTCCATTCAATTGGTACAAAGAAAAAAATTACATATTAAAGTCATTATTTTTTTTCATAAAATTTGGGTAATTGAAACAATACTAATTAGAAACAGAGAATTAATCTCAGGGCAGTAAATGGATAATTAAAAGTCATAATCCAAATTGTTCAGGATACAGTTCTATTAATATTTCTATTAACGCCGAAGGTAACAAGCTGCACTAATATATAGATTTATAATAAAAATAAGAAATATATGATATCCTATGAATTGTTTCATTGAGATCTGAACATATGGAACATAGAGAAACAGTGTTTCATAGGTTGAGAAATCCCAAATTAAGTTTGGGAGATGTTAAATAACCTGTGAGTCAAAAAGCTCAAAAGTGGTAAAGCCCAGATTTGAATCCAATTCAGTCTTCTTTTTATGTTACTACAAAAATAAGAGTACTAAATATAGCATTATCCCATTTATGTAAATAGTTAAAAAAAAACCTCACAACCTTATGATCTGATAATAATGACTGAAAACTAAAAAAGAAAGAAGAGCATTGACTAAAAGCATAGCAGAATGTCAGAGAAATATATAAATATGGAGAATATAAATCACAGAAATCTTTATTGCTAGAAGCAGATACCAACAGATATAATATTTTAATGGAAATCAGTGTCAAAATGCTTTATGTTTGTGTCACTTACAATAAAAAATGAAATGAAAACCAGGATGACGAATAAAGCTAGGTAAAAGACAATTCACAGGACAAAAGAAAATAAAACCAAATTAAGAACACCTTTTAAATAGAAAGTTACTGCACTTTTGCACTAAACATAATTATGACTTTGCAGGCTATTAACTTAAAATGGTATTTTATAAATTTTATGGCTCCTATTTCCAAATAAAATAAACCTATTTCTCAAAATACTGTTAGACACCACTGATGATAAGATAGAGCATACATTTAAAAACATCTTTTCTTTTTTTTCAGGAAAAAGTAAACTCATTCAACGGTCCTAAAATTTACTCTACCATAGAGTAGAAAAAAGTAACAATTCTTTAATTTTTCTAAGTTAGATTTAAGCTAAAACTCCAAAAGTTCACACTCTGGACTTATGGGAAATTGGATTTTGTCATTCTCAGATATCACTTCCGTTCTATTCAGAATAGTGTACATGTTGTGGGTCTAACAAATTTAAGCCTTTGAAGAAGAACATCTGATCTCTCGGCATGGTCACAAATGGCATGCTGTGCTTTAAGCCCACTGGCTGATGCTGACACTTGTGAGACTACCCTTGTGACACTACCCTTGTGACACTATGGTCTACCCTTTCCTGGTGCACCACACGGCTATTCTCTCTGAAGTGTTCCATCTCAGTGGGTAACGTGGGGGAGCTGGCAGAGATCCTCTTTGTTTTATCAATATAGGCAAAATGTAAATAACATAATATTTACCATTTTACCCTCTTAAGTGTACAGTTCAGTGGCATTAAGTACATTCACACTGTTGTATAACTATCACCAGTATCCATCCTCAAAAGTTTTTTATCATCTCAAACTGAAACTCTGCAACCATTAAGCAATAACTTTCCATTCTGCTTACCCTCAAGCCCCAGGTAACCACTATCCTACCTTCTATCTCTAAGACAATCTAAGACAAAATTTTACTGTTCCAGGCACCTTATATAAATGGAATCAGACAATATTGATATCCGTTTGTGTCTAGTTTATTTCAATTAGCATGTCTTCAAGCTCCATCTGTGTTGTAGCATGTATCAGAAACTGATTCTGTCTTACAGTATTTTTCTTTATCTGGGTAACATGACCGTGTTTAGTGACAAAGGTAAGAAAGGAATTGGAATTAGTGAGTTTAGTGGACAGTAAATTAAAAAGAGAAATTCTGGAGACTAAAAAAGAAAATGCAGAAGCTGATATTACAGTGCTTGTTTTTTTTTTCCCCATTGCACTAGAAAATTAATTTGAACACATTTCAGCACGTCTTCATTTGTGATTCACATTGGAAATAGAGCTTTTTAAATTTATTGCTTGGTTTGAAAATAGACAAACTTATAACAGCCTCCCTATCCATCCTCGTCTTCCCAAATCTTATGAAAACCAGCAGGTTTCTCTATTAAATACCTAGTCATGCGAATCATGTAAGAAGATGTCATTGCTATAAAACAATGCAAGAAGCAGTGAGGAAAAAGACTGCCAAGTTAAACACAAAGGACAAAATCTGTCTGCATATTCCCACACCCTTAAACACGTATTCCAGTGTGAACTGCCTGTCGGGTTTTGATGACAGAACTTGGCTCACCAGGCAATCATTCTCAGAAGGACTCAGCTCTCTCCAGAAACTGCATTTATATTTCCCAGATGATTATGTCTTTTATCAAAAGCAGCAGTTGAAAAATGGTCAAGCTCAGCATCAGAAAAGTCCAGCTATGACGACTAGTTTCACCTACAGATAAATATGGGAAAGGGTAGGAGAGCAAGGCGGTTGATGGGTTTGGATTCTTAAGAATAACATTAAGTTCATGTAGACAAAGAGTCGAAAAAGCAGTGAGCATCAGGGGGCAAATGATTTTTTTCTTCAGGAAATTAGCTTTTTTACAAACTTAGCTTATGTTTTTTATCTTTGAAATATATGAAGCAAATGTATCAAGTGCATAGTAGTCAGGACAAAATTAAAATGCACAAATGTGTGCATAATATTATAGCAATATATATGCCTCTGTGCATGAGTTCACAAAAATACATATATTCTTTAATTTCAAATAATGAGACAATGTTTTCAAAGAGAAATGATAGTGAGAGATATGCCAAAAGAAGGAGGAGGAGGAGGAGGAGGAGGAGGAGGAGGAGGAGGAGGAGGAGGAGAAAAAAGCTTGAGGTCTCCATTTAAAATCTAAAGATACATGTTACAGAATTAATGATCAATATTGTTTGTCATGTTAATCCCTATGGGAAGAATAAGTATAAATTTTATGATAAAAAGATCAACCAATAGTTGGTAGAATGAGAAAAAGATTTTCACTTTTCAATAGTATATTCCATTTCATGAAGACTAGACTGAGGCATCAGGTCAAGTAATATAATAACTTGGCAAATAGAGACTTGGGCATAAGAAGTGAAATTTAATTTAGTGGTCTTATGTTAATCATGGAGGGTCCAGAAGAGAGCAACAAAACAATCTTTAAAAAAGGAAAATAGAATTTATGAGGGGAACTGAGGGAGCTAATCAAATATAGCCTAGAGAAGAGATGACTACATGGTACTTAATTTCACTTGAAGGGATATAAGCAGAGGCATGATATTAGGGCCAAAGGACTGGTATGAATGCTGATTTAAACATGTGTCAGTAATTAAAACTATATATGCAGCTAGTGCATTTAGACTTTTATATTTACTTAAAATTGGTTTTTTGCTCCACAGAATTATGCGTTTTTGGCTCTGGACTTAGGGAGAGGAAATAACGTATATTGGCTACAACATAAGTGAGTGAGAATTTTTTATTTTGTTTTCTTTGTGAGTATTTTAGTGGAGTTATTATTCATTTTTTTTTGAGCCATGCTTTATCACTACATTTTGGAGATATGCAGTAATTGTGTCAGTTTTGTCTCTTGAAAGTTAGAAGCAGTTAATATTATTAGATTAATTTGAGATGCTTAGGTATAAAGACTAATTAAAATAAACCTTAACAACTAGCAAAAACCATTAATCATTTAATATGAGCAGAGGGTGTTATGTAAGTGATGAATCACTAAATTCTACTCCTGAAACCAATATTATACTATATGTTAACTAACTAGAATTAACAAAAATTTGAAACAAACAAAAATTAGTCTATCAGTCTGTGACCACTGGACCCCTTTTCCAAAATTCATAAAACTATTTAACCTTTGAAAATTATAATTATAGGCCAGAGCTCAGTCCATAATTTGAATTTTTATTTAAAGCTACTGGGTATTAACATTAAAAATTTCTAAACACAATTTGAAAATTAATATGGAGTGATTACTTCAGGTATTTTGAAATGTGATTTCATTTATTAAAAAAAATAATGTTTATTTATTTTTGAAAGAGAGAGAGAGAGAAAGAGCGTAAACAGGGGGAGGGCAGAGAGAGAGGGAGCCACAGAATCCAAAGCAGGCTCCAGGCTCTGAGCTGTCAGTGCAGACCCCAGGGCGGGGCTCGAACTCATGATCATGATCTGAGCCAAAGCTGGATGCTTAACTGACTGAGCCACCCAGGTGCCCTGAAATGTGATTTCATTTGAATTTTTCGTAGTAATTCTATTTGCTTCAGTTATTTTTTGTGTTAAAATGGATTTCTACTTTGACTTCAATTCTACTCTGATTCATAATTTTTTTAAATGTTTATTTATTTTTGAGAGAGAGAGCACAAGCAGGGAAGGTGCAGAAAAAGAGCGGGAGAAAGGATCCGAAGCAGGCTCCCCGTTGATGGCAGAAATCCTGATGTGGGGCTCAAATTCATGAACTACGAGATCACGACCTGAACCAAAGTCAGACGTGCAACCTACTGAGCTACCTAGGCACCCCTCTGATTCATAGTTTTTAAAAATTATTTTATTCCAAATGATTAGATTAAAAACAACAAAAAAACCCAAAAAATCCCTATTCTGAGAATAGATTTGAGTGAAATATGTAGATTGCAACTATTATTATGGTGTCATTTTTAGTTCAAATTATTAAAGGGATAAAAATATTTTAGGGTATTAATGTAAAATATTATAAAGGCATTAACAAGGCATTTATGTGTCAAACTACCCTTTTTCTAGTTCTATATTTCAGTTAACATTAAGTATTTCCTAAGTTTCCCTATGTGTTCAACACTATTTTGTTTTGTATGGTCTCTTATCTGCTAGTACCTTAAAATATACTATGAAAGAGAGAGGGAGACATAGGTACAAAACATTTAGCAAATAACAGTTCAGTGCATAACCAGCTATGTAATTGTAAATTACAGACCATAAGTACCCAGTAAGAAAAAAGACTACCAGTGGGAGCTACAGGCAATTAGGAATGTTAATAGAGGGTGGTGGATGTTGTGACTGAAGAAGTACTAAGATCTCAGATTGTTTAAGAGGAGTGAGGGAAAAACACTAAGAACAAGGCCAAAATGGAATTTGTGCTGAAAGAGTAAGAAAACTAAGCTGAATAGAATGGTTAGAAGGGAAAAAACCTTGGGAGGGAGAATTAAGCACAAAAAGCTGGTTTGTTTGAGGAGTCCAAATTTGCTCAGGGCAGCAAGAGGGTTTGTCTATAGACATGAATGGCAGGGAGATCAGGTGGCAGGTATGCCTGTGATATATGGTCAAAATGAACAATATAAATAAGCATCGATGCCAAACATTTTTTATTAGTTATCTTAGGAGAACCAGAAAGAATACGTGGCAAACCCAGAATTTTTGTTGTTGTTAGTTAATACTGATAAATGATTATTTCGCTTCAAATTTCTACTTTTGCTTAATCTTCCATTATTGCATTAAGGAGCTATCTCATTCTTCCTGATTCCAGCCCTCCTGCCAATTTTGGTGGAATGCTCCTTGTTTCCTCATCACTTCCATTATTCTCTGAAGGTTTTAAATTTAAAAGCAAGCCGTATTTTTTTCCGTCCTAGTTGTTATACCAGGTTTGTGTAATTGCATAATCTCACAGACATGACGAACCACCTGTGTTCTGGAGCTACTTCATAACCCATGAGAGCCCACTGTGTGCATCTCTTCCCAACTGTACTTATAGTGACTTCACATTGGGGAGCTTGAAATCGGCTCTGATGGGGATATTTACACCATGAAAAGTGGCAAATGTGACAAGTCAAAGGTTTTTGGTTTGGTTTTCTTTGGTTTGGTTTGTTAGGGGTACGGGAGGGGAGTAGTTTGTTAAACATTGATTAACACACCATTGTGTGCAACAATGTATTTTTCCATACACCTTCCAATTGGTTTTTAGTTAAAGTTTTTATGAATCAATCAGAAAATGTCTATAGAATACCTATACTGCTTAAGGCTGCTAGGCTAGAAAGCATGAACATGAAAGCTCACAATCTGTTCTTGTTAGTACATGTATAATGCCTATAAATATGAAATCTGATAACGTTCTTTCTCATGAAATTAAAAAAATGCTTAGGTGTTTCAATATTTGTTGATGTATACGCTACAGGAAGAAAGGAAATCAAAGTTGAGTTCCATGACAACTCCTTGGATTTAGAACAGACATCCTGATAGGACCAATAATCAAATGATAGGTAACAAGACATTTTTAAGAAGAATTCCTGTGTGTGGCAGATACATTTGCACGGTTAGCAAATAATCTAGATTTTAGGATTTGGGACAAGAGTGACAAGCATCAGGTACAAGTCTGTGGATTGCTCTTCATAAATTGTTCCTGCAACAACTTTAATAAATCTGAGATTCTGATATATCCAGCTGGAAGTTTATGAATCATTTCTTAACTATGTGATGAAAGTGTGTCTGACAGCAGGGAATCTTAAAAGAAACAATGGTTTGAATGAAGGCCTTGAGTTCCCAGATTTTCCAGAGATTCCTCCATCATAAATTTGGAAAATATCAGCAAAATTATGGCATCTTTATTCTGGGCCATTTCAACAGTAAAAGCATCTCTGGTAGTATGTTTATCATTCATTCATTTATTTATTCATTCATTTATTCTTTATAATTATTGTGTTCTCATCATGTAACAGGCACTATGCTTGTCAATATCTCCCCCTTATTCAAATTACAATCTAGCAATGAAACTGATAATAATTGGTTACAGATCGGTACAGGTAAAGGTGTTGCAGACAACACAGAGAATGGCCATTTAGGGAATTGAAAGAAATTCAGTAGGACAGATATTTATAGGGGCAAAATTCTTAAAAACCTACATGCAAATATTTACACACAGATTTGGATTTCTTAGGGGAAATTGGAAAGTATTAAATATTTATTTTTGTCTATGGGATTAAAGAAATGATAAGATTTTATTTTGGAAAGGACCTGAGTTTAAAAGGAAAAATACTTGATTTTTAGTAAATTATAATATTTGGAGTATTGAAAATCCCGATGGGAGCTAAATCAGTGCTCACTGACTGACAGGTATATGAACAAAGTCATAAGAACTAGCTTATCAAGAACACAGAATTAGATTTCATTATTGCAGATGGCTATGAGAAGTAGTATTTTGATGTGGGAATTCACTCCACCCTTTGCTTCACTGTTCTTTTAAAAATTTTTTTTAACGTTTATTTATTTTTGAGACAGAGAGAGACAGAGCATGAACGGGGGAGGGTCAGAGAGAGGGAGACACAGAATCCGAAACAGGCTCCAGGCTCTGAGCTGTCAGCACAGAGCCTGACGCGGGGCTCGAACTCACGGACCACAAGATCATGACCTGAGTCGAAGTCGGCTGCTTAACCAACCGAGCCACCCAGGCGTCCCTTCACTGTTCTTTTAAAAGAAGTAAGTATTTGGAAAGTTTTTCTGACATACTTGTTCTTACTTATTGGGTCAGTGTTCACACCCTACTGTACATGCTTACAACATAAAGGAGAAACACATATCGGGTTTAAAGCCACATAGTAGTGCAGCACTTACCTATGGTATCCCAGATCCAAAGTCTAACATTGACCTGCTTGAAAACCTTTCCCCCTTTTTCTATTTATTTCTTATTTCCATAAAATAGGAAAAACAATAACTCTATGTAAAGAGGCCAAATGATACAACATTGAAGGTTTTTTTTTTAATAAAATCACCTATTTAAAATTTCTGCCTGTCACTTTTACTTTCTATTTCTTATGTAGTATCTCATACCACATTAATCTATCATGTTAGCCAGAAAAATAAAGAGAGGTTGCTACTTTAAAGGTGACACATTGTCTTATTTCTTTATGTTGTGTCTTATTTTTTTTTAATGTAATTTATTGTCAAGTTGGTTTCCATACAACACCCAGTGCTCATCCCAGCAGGTGCCCTCCTCAATGCCCATCAACCACTTTCCCCTCTCCCCACCCTCCATCAACCCTGTTTGTTCTCAGTATTTAAGAGTCTCTTGTGGTTTGCCTCCTTCCCTCTCTGTAACTTTTTTTTTCTCCCCTTTCTTCCCCTCACCCTGGTCTTCTGTTAAGTTTCTCAGGATCCACATATGAGTGATAACATATGGTATCTGTCTTTCTCTGCCTGACTTTTTTCACTTAGCCAAATACCCTCTAGTTCCATCCACATTGCTACAAAAGGCCATATTTCATTCTTTCTCATTGCCAAGTAGTATTCCATTGTATATATAAACCACAATTTCTTTATCCATTCATCAGTTGATGGACATTTAGGCTCTTTCCATAATTTGGTTATTGTTGAAAGTGCTGCTATAAACATTGGGGTACATGTGCCCCTATGCATCTGCACTCCTGTATCCCTTGGGTAAATTCCTAGCAGTGCTATTGCTGGGTCATAGGGTAGATCTATTTTTAATTTTTTGAGGAACCTCCACACTGTTTTCCAGAGCAGCTGCACCTTATGTTGTGTTTTAAAAATTTCTTCATGTTGTGGCGCCCAGGTGGCTCAGTCAGTTAAGCGTCCTACTTCAGCTCAGGTAATGATCTCACAGTTGACGAGTTCAAGCCCCACGTCAGGCTCTGTGCTGACAGCTCAGAGTCTGTGCTGACAGCTCAGAGCCTGGAGCCTGCTTCAGATTCTGTGTCTCCCTCTCTCTCTGCCCCTCCCCTGCGCAAGCTCTGTCTCTCTCTCTCTCTCTCTCTCTCTCTCTCTTAAAAATAAATAAATATTAAAAAAATTTTTTCTTCATGTTTTGGAGACTATGTGTCTCAGCTGTCCCACAATCTCCAGAGTTATCCCGTCCCTTTTTTTTTTTTTTTGTTTCTAAATTTGCTGAAAGCACTACACAAATGGGATATTTAAAGGATTCCACCCATGGTTGGGTAAGTGATGGTGGAGATAGTGGTGATGAGGATGGTGATAACAATGATAATGATTCTGGCAGTCACGTTTTTAAGTGCTAAAGATTGGATTAATTCCACAGCAATGTGAAAACAACCATATTCACTAATTTTTCCTTTGGCATATATATCACAAAATAAAGACAGTTTTATCCTCACATGCCAACTGCACGCTGTTGCTCTTACAGAAAAACCATAAAATTAAAAATAACTCATTGCTTCTGGAATTGAGCAAACCTGAGTTGTATTACTGAAAGTTATATTAACTATCTGTGTTATTTGAACAAGTTCCTTAATCTCTACAGTCCTTAAATTCCTCTTCCATAAAATAAGAAAAACAATAACTATGTTTAAATAGGTTAACTGATGCAACAGCATATATAAACTGCTTAGCCCACAGTAAGTACTTCGTGCATATTCTTCCCTCTAAGTTTGGAAAAAAAATTAAATTACTACAAATTTACTTTAATGTTTCTTACAAGACAGTACTAAGCTCTAAAGAATTAAACAATATTTTTTCAGTAGAAATGTTTAAACATCATTATCATTTTCTTTAATATTCATACTCTCTGAACAAGTTTTCACTAATGTAATATAGGTTACCATAAGGAAAGAATTATCAGTTATCCTATGTATTTTGTTGCAATCTATATTACTATACCTTGAAATTTTTCCATTCCTTTTTTTGTTCCCTTTCCAAATATACATTTTTAACATCCTCCTACAAGAAAACAAGGTTAGATTGATTAAATGAGCTAATACTTTTCCAGTTATTTAGCATTCTGTACTGTGATTCAAACTACTAGATTTAAAATCAAAGCAAACCTTGAACATGTATAACTGTGAGAAGCTAGAAAATAATAGCAGAGGAATTGAACAGGTACATGATAAAAAGAGATGGGATAATGTATTTAAGCAAAGCATCAGATATGAAGACAGAGTCAGATTTTCAAGGACAAACAGGGTCTTGAAATAAAGTTCTTTTGGTAGCTTACAATGGATTATTATTGAACACATAAATAATTTAGTTATATTTATATAAAGTGACACACATACACAGTCTTTCCAGGTGTTCTTGTAACTTCGTAACACTTCCATTTTATAAAATAGAAAACAACTAAGAAACAGAGGGATGAAATTAGGACTGCTTGCATTTTTAAAATAAAGATTTGCTCAGTATGATCTCTGTGGTGCTAAGTCACTCTAAAATTATCATTCCTTTTCTTCTGTCTATATCATCGTTTTTGTTTTTATTGTTTTTAAATTCAAATTGTGAACACAATGAGTGAATATAGGTCTACGCTTATGTTGAATAAATGTTTCTGTAAGGTGTATATAAAAATTAAAAACCAACAACTATCTTACAAATAGTCTCCCAGAAAGCTTCTAGTTATCAAATGCGAAAGGATTTACATTTTAGAAGGACATGATTCTTGCCTGTTATATTCTACATAATTTAGAAGGACACAAACACTTGAATATAAGAACAGATTTCTTAAGCAGAACAAAAGAGTGCACCACTTAACATTTCAACTATTCGTATCAAAACCTGTAATCGTACCGTATGGCCTATGCATAGTCAAAAAAATCCAAATGATAATGAATTTGGTTTCATACTTTATATCACATAATAAAAATATTAAAGACATAATATACAACAGCTTACTCCTGGCATATGGCTTTTCACATAAAAGATAAGTTTCCAGTTGTTCTACATACTGGACAATAACATGTCACTGTTAATAAAATAATCAAATAAACAATGTAATAGAGAGTAAGTCACAAAGATTGTTCACTTTCATCAAACATATCAATTCAAACTACACTAAACTTAATTCAAACCTTGCTAATTCAGCAGGCACACAAGTATCTTACCTTGTTCATTACTTTGGTTTTTATTTTTGTATTCAGAAAATAAATTTACAGTGATTACCAGGTAATAAATGCTATATAAAACAACTTTTGTTTTTGTTTGTTTTGCATTTGTCTTTTTATTTGTTTAATTCTGATAGTTTGGCAATCACTTTTGGAATCATGCTTGTAATGACTCCCAGTGTAAAGCAAACCTTAGGATTAATTGCAGTGACTATAGCTTTCCTGACATTATTATTCCTCATACAAGGATAATCTGCTGGATAACTTCACACTGTAGAATAACTAATGACCCCATTCTCTTTTTGGCAGTCCAAATGAGACATCTTTCAATGAAAACAAAAGACAGATGTTCAACATTAGCAGATGTCCAGGGTGTGACACACTAAACATATGCAGGGAATGGAAACCCTAGATTCTCTCATATGTGTAAGAAATGCTGACCAGTGTGTGTAAGATTTCCTAGTAGCATAATACAGTTTTGTAAGAGTAGAATTTTGTTCATATATTAATGATATCCTCCCACATTCCAATCTCTACATCCTGCCAAAACTATTTTTCTTTTGAAACAATATTAATGATCCACTAGATTTTTAAACTATAATTAGTTTTATCATTTTCATACTATTTTCTACATAAAAGAACAAAATAAAAGACTATAACATGCACAGATAATTTATCCGCACTATTCAAATAAATTCTTGATCCCTTTTGTCCAAAAGATTCCATGTGGCTTTCTCTATCATTCATTTCTAGCCTACTCAAATATCATATTGTCAGTGTCTTTGCAGTGAACCTGTCTCCTTCCCTGCGAATGTCCTCACCCTGTTCAGGCTCCAATACCAGTGCTTGGTAGCACCCTGTGTAGGTACGCTCCTTATGGTGCTAAGGTCCAAAACCTTGTGCAAATTTCTGGACCCTTCTGAGAGGACCTGTCCTCAGCCTCTTGTGCTCTCATGCCCTGCAGGGGGCAGTCCTGCCATGCAGGCAACCTTCTCAAACTGCTCAGGCTAGGACACTCCCTAGTGAATCATTCCCCTTCATTCTTACTCTGAGCATGCTCTGACACTCTGCCTACTGCCCCTCTATATGGAAGCCCTCATCAGCTGCCTCAGGCTCCAATATCACATGCCACACAGCCCTACTAGGTGAATGCCACTTTGTCCTACATGGGCCTCATCCACACCCTGTTCTGGAGGCTGCCCTTCCTTGCTGGCACTGCCCACCCCCTGCCCCCGCCATGGCTTCAGGACTAAATTGTACAGGAAGGGAAGGAAATAGAAGGAGAAGATAAAGAGGAAGCACCCTGCATATATACTCTGTACACATATCCCCACATATATACTCATATGTATATGTAATACCTATGTATATATATATTTGTGTGTATACATATGAATACATATTTTATGTACATTATTGAGAACAAGGTAATAGTGAAAAAACAACTGACACTATTTACAACTGAGCTCTTTGTTTCAGATCTTATATTTTAGCACAAATCTAATTATTCTGTTGTGAGTACATGCAAATGATCTAAATATAACTGTTTAACTCAGAAAATTGAGGGGTTTGGGTTTTTTTTTTTACATATTTGTGACGGTCTTAAGTTATTTAAATGGCTTGATTATTTAATTATTTCTTGAAATTTGTTTCTAGCCATGAAATAATTGTTTTATAAAACTAAAGTAAAACACATTTTCACAGATCCAAAGAAAAAGATATATCCTGAATCACTAGCAAAGTTGAGATGTACTTATAAGACAAGTAAATTAGTCATTTCATGACCCAATGATAAAGAAAGCACATTTTATCTCTCAACATTTGAAAAAAGTGTATTTTCCATCTTCTGAGTCCTTTTACCATTTAGGAGGTCAACATATTAATCTACCCATTTTGGGTAAATCTTAATTATTTTTAACTTTCCCCTACATCTGGAATTAAATATAACATGTATATACACAATAATAATAAAAATAAGTAATGATAAATATATATATTTAGAAGTAATAAATACATATTTAGGATATATATTTTTATTTTTAAAATATATATTATAGTCTATATGATATAGTTTTATTATTAGAAGTTTTTAAAGGTAGAATCCCAAATTTTTGTTTTTATCAATTTCTTCAACTTTTTAAAAATCCTTCCTGAGATTTTAAAATCTCCTCTCTCTCTGTCTCTCTCTCTCTCTGTCTCTCTCTCTCTCTGTTTTTCACTTCCTACTTATCCCACAATTCCTTTCCCCTTCATCCTTTTTCTAGCTTATTCGTCAAGGAAATATATAAAGACTGATGTCACAGTATTTGACACAACTGCAATTGGATTTAAATTTCAAAACTAAAGAAATATTTTTGATGGTTTAGTATAACATGGAAATTACTATTAACCACCTAGCTTTGTACATATTAGCCACTAGTAAAGTCATCAGGTGTGCTTACTACTGCCATCTGTTCACATGACCCTGTTCTTGGTAACCACAGAGCATGTTGCCTCACTGATACAATGAAATGAGCTTTTGTGATTATTCTATTATTGTTGTACCCCTATTGCCTATTGCAAATGTTATTTAGCCTGGAAAGTATCTAAGGTTGATAATCCACTACCTTCTTGTATTCATCTGCTACTTTTAATTTTCATTTGATTGGTTTCTGGGCTTTTGATTAATTACTTAATTAAATAAACTATGTGTATTTCCCATTCTATGTCAGAAGCCATAAAGTACATCGATGAATGAGATTTTTGGTTACTGTTCTTGAAGAATTCTCAGGTTATTGAAGATAAATACTTTTTTTTTATAGAAACCAGTGGAAAGTTACACTTTACCATAAAGTTGCTTTATGCTTTATCATAGTGTTTGATAAAAACTCCACCTTATCTTACTACTCCTACAAATGATAGGCTAACAGACACAACAAACTACACTGTTTATTTTTTGCTCCTGTGATGTTCCAATGTAGGGATGGGTGGTGGTATTGCTTTGCATAGGTATTCAAGGACCCAGGCTCTTTCTATCTGTGGCTTCTCAATTCCAAAGGCTCTAGAGTCCTCCTCTAAATCATCTTCATCCAGATTCAAACGAGGGAAGATGGAAAATCATGGACATGATGAGAGAGAGAATATGGAAACTACAAGGAAATCTGAAAAATGTAGTCTAGCTGTGTGTCCAGGAGGAAAGTGAAAAGATTTTGATGAGCAACCAGGTTTCTGTCACAACATTATATTTAGGTCTTTGTCAACTGCAGGGATACTCTATGGTTGATCATTTCACAAAATGGAAACTTAAATCATGGAAAAATAAAAGAGAAATCCTAACCAATATTGAGATTTTTAAAGTTACAAATGTCTCCCTCTCTCTCTCTTTCTCTTTTCCTGGCAGTTGATATACTGTAATAGATTTGTTTGGATTTTGTTATAAGGAGTTCTTTACATAAGAAAGTTTTGTATAGTATGCATTTTCTCTGATTCTTATTTAAATAACCCTTAAGGAACCATCCAATTATGGTGCCGTTAGAAATGGGAGACCTCTGAGATAAGCTACAGGTGAAGATATTGAAGATTCTACAGATAGGTAGCACATATTATCTAACTCATTTTACTCCTTTCTATTTAAAGTGTCCTAACCATCCATTTAAGCTCTCAAAACTATCACTAAGTATTCTCTGTTTTAAAAAAAAATGCACCTTTGGTAAAAGAAAGAAAATACTTCATAACTATTGCATATACACTTTTTAAAATTCACAGTAATTGGTAAATTTTAATCACAGGAAGGTTAGATTCTTATAATCAAAACATAATATTTATGCTCCAAGAAAGCAGTAACATTATCTGACAGATTAAAAAAGCATAAATAATAATTAATTTATATTTTGTAACTTTAGAAAGTAATTTATTTAGAGTATTGTTAATGAATGAGGGATTACTTAAAGAAAGTAAAATCAAATCTGTTCAGCAAAAGCAAAACACCAAATAGTATTCTAAAGAACTAATCTAAAATGAAGCAAAAACATATGACCTTGGATTTGTATAAAACAACATTTAGGAAAAGATTATAGAATCTTTGAGATAGAAACTTACACATATTTACATTACCACCATAGTCCTGGAATTCCTCTATAATTTTCTTGATACAAGGCATCCCAATCTTATCTTCAACACTTCCAATGGGTGGAGACTTACTACTCTCAGGTGAGCAAGAGCCATTGCTGGGTACATAGGTCTTTATAAAATGCTGTCTTATACTGACTTAAAATAAATTCCTTATGATTTCCAACCATTCATCTTTATTCTGTGATGAGATAATGAATACAATTATGTCTTCTACATAAGATACTTTTAATGATGATGGATTTAATCCAATCCATCAATCTTTTCTCTATTCTGAGCATCTTTCTTTATACCAGTTCTCTAATATTTCCAATTAAATTGTCAGCTTTCCTTTTAGAATGCCTTTGGATATTCCCAAACAGAAAAAAATGTGTGAGATGAGAATCAACACACCTGGCATTTGTTATGTCATTTTTAACATAAAAATATGCAGTAAAAATAACATACCCTGATAATGAATTCCTTGAACTTCATATTTCTCATGAAATACAATAAAAGTTATGTTTATACTATTACTTATATTTATTCTTTTGGAAAAATGGTGGTATTATTATCTCATGAAATTTGACAGGGTAATCTCAATATCTCAGGAAGAAAATATGTGTGGTTCTAGAATAAAATAGGTATTAGGAATTGAATTATTGATAGCATCTTATGTGCAGTAAAAACATTTTAAACTCATTTATGGAAATGTATCCTTTTGTAAGGTATGATGGTCAGAGTAATAGATAAAAATCTTTGAGTTGTCTTATTCAAAAATTTTGTTATTCTGAGAATTACACCTACTAAACATTTAATCATGGGGCGATGGATTTGGAAATATTCTTGTAACTTCTGAAAAAATTACTCTTTATTACGTACATAGTTTTATTTATTTTCAAGGCCTAGTACTAGATTCCACTATTGAGAAACAAACATATTTGGCTAATATTTCATTGGTATGAAGAAAAGTAAATTGATTTGCTTCATTCTATTAGAAACCACAAAACTGAAAAATGGAAGAAATGATTATCTATAAACTGCAAAAATAGAGAAAAATTTGTCAGTCTTTACCCTTTAATTTTATATGACTACTTACTTAAGAAATGTCAAGTGTACGTTTCCACTCAGAACTATGTCTAGAGGAAAGCTTTTTCAAGTACATAAATATTCCTGCTTAATTTATTCTTACTACCTAGTGTTTATGAACAATAACCTGGAGACAGTACATAATTTTTAGGTCAGATAAATATGTAGGATACATCCAATTTGGCATGGCTGGAAGAATACAAGCGTTGACCATTTCTGCACACTCAAATTCCAGTGAAGTGAAAGAAAAATACTAAGATAAAGTCAAATGCATAGCAATGTTGAGAAGGAGAACCAAAATACCAGTAAGATACTGTATAGGATAGAGAGCTCATGGAATCTGAAAAAAAAGATATTAATAATTTCTTATGCATAAATGTTAGATATATTAAAAAAATAAGAAACAGGGGCACCTGGGTAGCTCAGTCAGTTGAGCTCGGTGATCTCCAGGTTCATTAGTTCAAGCCCCCATCTGGCTTGCTACTATCAGCATGGAGTCTGCTTGGGATACTCTGTCCCCTCTTTTTTCTGCCCCTCCCTGCTGACACACTCTCTCTCAAAAATAAAATAAACATAAAAAAAATCCAAGAAACAAGAAACTTTTCCTACAGAAGGAACATTTGATTGGGAGACCAGCCAGATAATGCATATATCAAGTGGGTCTTGAAATGTTTCTTCACTTTCAGAGTGACTGACTTCTGTGTAAGTCCTTAGAATAAAGTTAAGTAATTCCACGATTAGAACGGTAAATGGTGAGTTTCATTTGGGGAGGCCAGTGTAGGTTTTAGGTCAGAGAGAAAAGTTAGCATTATCAGAGCTGCACGCCATCCTGCTGCTATCAGCCCCCACACGTAATGACGCCTGCCCTGAAGGAAACAAGAGCCAGGCTGCACATCAACGGTAAACTCAGCGATCTCGCCCTGCTGCCTGCTTTTTCCACTGCTTTGGTCCAGCAAAGCTAAGGCTTCTTTAAATCTACATTTCTTGGTTTTGTACACAGTTCACACCTGGATTAAAAATAAACACTCCAACTACCCAGTGTGGAGTCTTATCTACAAATACAGACATAAATTCAAAGACCATAAAATATATGGGCCATAATAGATATATTTAATGTGATATCACATTTCTGGAAATTAAAAACATAACTATATATATATATGTGTGTGTGTGTGTGTGTGTATATATATTTCCTGCATCAGATGAAGAGTAAAATAGATATAATTAATGATTCACTCTGGTAAGCTACAAGATCGAATGGAGGTTTTATCTTAATACATTAAAAAGTACAAAGGAATCAAAATGGAAAGACTGAATAAAGTTAGATAAATGAAGAACAAATCTAGAGTATTTAGGATTTACTTCACATGTCCCAGAAGGGATAAGTGAAATTAGAGCCTTTACCATATGAGCACTTTAGTGTTTCCACATCACAGCTACTTTTCTGAACTCATCTCCTTCCACTTCATTCTTGCTTATTCCACTCTAGCCACTGCAGCCTTGTTTCTATTCCTTGGACTTGTTTACCATGTTCTCAACTCAAACAAGAAATGGGCCTTTCAATATGTCTGTTCCCACTATCTGGGACACACTTCCATAAAATAAATATTTGACTCATTCCTTCAGGTCTCTGCTCAAATATCAGTATATCCATAAGGCCTTCCCTGTCTCTCCTTTATAAAATTATTGATAACTAAATAAAGGCAGTATTTCAGAAACTACTAACATTTGTGCATTAATTTTCCAGAAGTAATAAAAAGAACATTAGGCGAAATGGAAGGTAAAACAACATATTAATATATTTTATTCAGGTCATATCTGTTTGTATTTCCAAATTCATTTTGAATTGGAAAACAGAAGCACATACCTGGATCATTGAGTCATATGTTTATTGTGATTTTAAAATGTGGATTTCTTGTAGAAATATTTTATTGTGTTAAGAGGAGGAAATATTAGGGACACACCTTAGTTTTTATGTCATTTATCTTCTTTATATTTCATCCTTGAAACATGAGTCAAGATTTTGGAAAAAGTAACTGGTATCTCTAGTCAAGAGTACTAAAAACAACGTGTAAGGAAGACATTTTAAACCCCCAAATTATTTCAAATCCAATTCTTTCATAATAAAATGCTCTCTATGGAAATGGACTAATCAGTTGTTGAGCCATATTGTTGGATATGCTATTTATTTTCTTTCTTTGCTAAAATAAATATATACATGCATCATATTATAAAGGTTTTGAAAGTACAAAAGTATCTGAAATAAAAATAAAAATTCTTATCTTCTTATTTCCTCCATTTACACTTCCTACCTAACAGATAACCACTGACAGACATTAACAATGACAAGTTCCAGGAACATGCAAGTTGGAATTTTGATAGCAAGAGCATAGGTTTACAAAGATGTTCTGTTATATAAATTACCCATGGAGGCACCAAAAGAATTTTGAGAAAGGATATTGTGATCTTCTATTTCAAGACAGAAAATCAAGCCAATTCAATGCTAATTCTTGCGAGAACATGTATTATCAGAATATAGGCCTTCTTGTTTTTTGCAATAAAGAACTGAAACATAAATGCATTACTTAAAGTAGGGCACTCAGTTCACTTGCAAGAATTTTCTGATTTATACTTTGATGATTCTAAATAAAACATCAATTAACTTTTTAGATACAAAAATGAAATTTTAACATTTATAGCAATCAGTCTCTATTTACAAAATATAACAGTTGGACAAGGTGGACTCTTATGTTCATTTCATGCTAACACTGTAACAGAGGTTAAAGGTAGAAACAGGAAGACACTGCTTCTGCACTTAAGCAGCCTATATTTTAGTATAAGAGAGAGGTAATTTTAAATGATTGAGAAATGAAATGAAATGATGTGTAAGGTCCAGATGCAATATAAAACGAGGAAGGGAGGCATGAACATTCCTAGAAGGTGTGCAGTTTTGGGAAAGGCTTCAGAGAGGAAGTTTCCCATGGACAGGATTTGAAAGGTGAATTTACCAGGTTTGTAAGAGAAGAATACAACAGGCAAAGGCACAGAGGTTTGAAATAAGATGGTGCATTTAGGAAATTTAAAGCAATTTGACATTGGTAGGCATAAAGTAAAGAAGAGTAAATGCAGAAGAGGACCCTAGAGAAGTCAGCAGGGGCTGAATCATGGATGGGCTTGTATTAGCCAAGTCACTTGGACTCAATCTAAAAGCCATGAATATGAATGAATGGGTTTTAGAATTAGAAGGAGTTTAGAGGTTGTATTATCCAAATGTATCCAAGACTTTCCAAAATCATCTATTATCACTGAATGAATATGATCTGTTAGCAGTAGTACACAAAATTCCTGAGCATTGATGTTCATCTGTCATTGCTGGAAAGGTTCTCAGAGCAAAGTTCATAAAGGAGCCTGGATTATGTATCATCGAATAAGGAAATTCTGAGCTTGGAGGGAAGGTCAGTCTTCTTAAAACATATAGAAAATCATCAGCAAAATGTGATTTGGACTGGATTCCCTAATACATTTCACTTGTTTTAAGTGGAAATATTAACTGACTGCGTATTTTTGCTTTCAATCAATCACTTAAAAATATTGATTTATCTACCTTAAAGAGTTGAGTGCTGTTGTGGGAGATCTGAAATAAAAAGTATTTCTCTTAGTTTAAAAATGTACAAGCTGGTTGGGGATGCAGGGCATAAGCGTTTTAAATATTGAAAAATGCAAGAGATAAATAAATGAAGGCATCATAAGGTAAGTATCAGCTTTATTGCTAACTGAATTTCTTTATTGCTAAAGAAATAAGGACCATTCACTTGTGAAGTTCTTGTTATCTTCACTTCTAAGATTTGCTGTCAATTTTATCAAATGGATCTGTTATAGATAAATTGAGTCATTAGTCAATTACCAACACTATGTCTGTAATTACAATATTGGATCTAGGATGCTAGATCACCATTGAGCACTTGAATGGAATGCCACAAGATGATGAGCAGGGGAGTATATGTTCCATAAAAATGGATAAAATTGAATACCTTAGTTCAAGTAGTAGAAGTCACTGCAAATATGAGATGACATGGAATAAAATGTCATAGGTAAAGTGATAATTTGTCCATGAGTCAAACCCCTTTCATCAGAGAATCAAAATTGCAGTTTAACATTCAGTGAATTTCCAAGGCAGTCCCAGACCTCTGCTAGCTTTTAAAATGAGTGAAAACAGAATAATATTCACCTTATATAATTTGAATGTGTGATGGAGTGTCTTGAATGCATCATGCCCTAAGGTACCATTTGTTACCAAAGGTCTGTCAAAGACCACTAAATTTCAAATTCAATAAATTCAGGACTAAGTTGAAAAACCAGTGAGGCCTAAATTATGAAGACTATTTTGTCAAAAACTAATGATAGATGAGATATTGAATGTCTTGGTAGTCAATAGTTATCAGGGCAATGATGGGATATTGGCATACACACTATTTCACACTTAATTAAATTGATGTGAATGTTTTCTTTTTACTGACTTTATTTTAAATGGTGTAGGAATTAAGCTCCAGATTTATTTTGGTTATTTACAAAATTTCGATGAATGGTATTTCATAGGCAAAAGAATTTCAAAGATGACAGTACAGATTTTAAAGCTATCCTGAAACCATTAAATAAAATTTGATAAAAACACACGTTTATACATATTTGACTGTACTCTCATATAAGCAGTAAAGAAAGAAGCTAAAAGGAAATCAAATTTGTCAATTGTACATTGGTTAACATTTTAAAAATAATTCATAAAGATATATATCCAATATCTAGATTAAATAAAACATAATTGTGTCATATTTAAATGAAAATGTAGATCAATAAAGTTTTGCCTATAATTTCTAGAGTATAAAATATTAATATGAAAGATGACATTTCTAGAATGGATTACTCAAGATACAGTACATACAATGGTTAAGAGCATGGGCACTAGAGACAGATAGCCTCGGTTCAATTTTCAGTCATGGGCCTTATTAACCCAATGTCTTGGGAAATTAATCCAACTTCCTTGTACCTCAATTTCCTTATCTCAAAACAGATAATAATAGCAGCTACCTCATAGAAGTGATGTAAGGATTTAGGTTATTAAATGTAAAGCATATAGTAAATGCTCTGTGTCAACTATTATTACTACTCAACCATAGCAATTTAAAATCAAAGAGAATTGAAAATCAAAAAGATAGCTCTAGTATCTTTTGGAAAAGAAAGCTCAGCTCAGTGTTATTTGTTTCCTTCTTAAAATAAATGAAACAGTATCTTTGCATGAGTATTTTGATATTATTAATTCCTATCATTAAAGATGAGGCACATGTATGATTTATCTCTTTAGGAGAAAGTTAATGCTTGTGATAACCACAGATTATCTAGTTTTATCATTCTTAGGCATGTAGGGAAATTAATTGTAATAACTCACTCTGTATTTGACTATTTTTATAATGTCTGATTATAATAACAAAACAGGGCTTGAAATGATAATTACATGAATTAGCAAAATCTAATTTGCTTTATATCAATGGTAAGAACTGTAACAGAATTATATGTTAAACACATCATGTTGGTTCCTTTGTTAATGTTAAATTTCATTTTTCAGATTGGTGTACATTATTACCCACAAATATCACATGGGCTCTAGTATGTATTTGTCCATGTTGAAATGTTAAGCATTGTGTTTAACCTTGAAGTGTAAAAGTGTAACCCTTTTGGAAAACATTACATATCTAATCTACATCTATATCATCTATCTATATCTATCTATAGCTATATCTATAATCTATATCTATATCATCTATATCTATATCTATGTATCTATGTCTATAAAATATAATGTCTTTCTTTTCTCTTGTTTTCTTTTTTTCTCTTTATTTTTTTAACACCTTATTTCCCAGTATATATATAATTATCTAAGCTCAGTTCCTCCTTCCACTAACTTTTAGCATCATCAGAAATGGATAACCCCTCTGTTCGCTGCATATGAAAATAAATCAGAGGAAAAACTCCCAACATGTTTTGTACGTATTTAGATGGGTATTGCTGTTGTTCTGCATTCTATTGTTATTATTTATAGCTTTGTTATGTCTTCTCACAAATAATATATCATATCTTTCTAAAAGCCATGATTAAAAAGATGGACTGAGGATCTCCTTTCTCCTACTTTTTACAGAGATGTTGAGTGGTTTCTAACTTAGTGTAAAATTGTTCTGATTATTTTGTGATTGGTGTTAGTATGAATAATAAAAATAATGGTTGAGAATCTACATTAGAAAGTAGGGGATTTGGTAATATACTTGTGCTTTTGGCTGCAAAATATAAACAGGCTGTTGTACTTTATGAAAACAGCAAATTTTGCACTGCCTCTGTACACATTGGCAAGGCTACATTGAGATAGTCCAGATGTGACAGATGCATGAATTGCACTGAACTGATCTTTATCCTGGAGGAAATCCCAGAATATTCTGGCCAGAGAAAGGTGAAAGAAAGCACTTAGACTTACATCATGTATAACTTTAGGTCCGGAAGCAATAATGAATAGCTTGCTTTGTTTATTTGTATTTGAGATTTTTAAGACAACGCCCATTGTGAAATGCCACAGGGCATATGTATCATGAAAAATAAACAAAATGCAAAAAAGCTGAAAGTCATTTTTAATTAACATATCAATTATGAAAAGCTTAACTGAACAGATGTCCCTTGCTTTGTGCCCAGAAGTTCAATGAACTGGATTCTGTCAGGTCAATAGAAAAAAAAAGTTCAACAGACTACAAGTCTTAGGACTCTTAATAGGAGCACTCTTGTTGATTTTACTCTCTGTGACTGTATGTAGGTATAAATATCCCTCTAAAAATATCAAAGACCAATGTCATATGGAGGTTCATCAATTATATTTGAATTTCATCACCGAGAAATTACATTTTTATTACATCATTCAATATACATGTATGGAAGTCACTGAAATAAGAATACCTGGGATATATAACCAACACTGAACCCTTTTTAGACTTATATCCTCAATCTATTTTCTACATGAGGAATTTTTATGAAATATAACTGCCTACCTTCCTACATAAAAATCTCAGTGGAACGCTAGTGATGCTAGGAGAAGATCTGGCTATATAAAAATTAAGTCACTTACAAAATATGACACCAAATAACTTCTCAGACCCCTCTGCTATAAATATCCATCATATTCTCCCTTTTGAACCTTGTGTTTTCCTTACTAACTTAATGATTTATGTGGTGCTCAAAGTAAGGATCATCTTACCACTTCCTACTATCTACATCTGGAAAATTCTGTTGATTCTTTAAAGCTGAGATAAAATGTTTCATGTAGAATCATTCCATCTATGCTTCATAATTTCTACCTGCAAAATTAACTATTCCTTTTCCTTGTCTCATTATTTTTGATAAGCATACATTCTAATTCTACTATGATGGCTTGAAG
Organism: Panthera pardus; assembly: GCF_024362965.1. NCBI lineage: Eukaryota > Metazoa > Chordata > Mammalia > Carnivora > Felidae > Panthera > Panthera pardus. Next base: position 34,693,482 of record NW_026527002.1, on the reverse strand, counting down.
AAGTCACAGATTGGTTGGATTAATGATATGCAAATCTGTGAATATGCTGCTCAATTTATTGATGCACTCAATGAAGCAGGCTCTTTCTAATTTTTTGCTACAACACCTGTTTGTGTGCACCATGACAGTGAAAATGGCCGTTTCTTTTCTCACAGCCTGTGTTCCAAGCTAGAACAATGAGAAAGGTCAAAAACATATTGCTAGTGAGTTATGTCTATTTCTTTAGGTGTGAAGCCATCTGCAGAAAATCCCTCTAAATGCTTAACTGGGTGACATGAACACTCTAGCTGCAACAGAGTTTGAGAAGATAAACATTTTTAAGTTTCAGAATCTAGAGTAGAGAACACTGAAAACATCAGTATGCAAGTGACTCCATAATATCTCTCCAACTGTCATAAAACCAACCAATTTTGCTATTATAGGTATTAATATAATTCAGTTACATTCAACTCTGTGTGTAACTCTGAGTCCCTTAAAGGAAAGGACTAGAACTTTAATAATCTTATTCTTCATGCCAGGAACCATTTTTAGACTATATCTGTAGAACAGATAGCTCCAGGAAGAAGATACTTTTCATAGAACCCCAGGCTTTGAAATAAGACACCAGAGGTCTATAGACCAATTATATTTAAATCAAAGTAGTCTTCCCATAATCTTCTGCTAACTAGAAAAAAAAATCTCTCTGGAAGAAAATAACATCATTATGAACCTCTATAATTTTGTCAAGCTGTTTTTCAAAGAGGTTTTATCATAATTCATTCCTACCAACTATGTATGAAAGTTCGAATAGTTTTATATCCTATCTAATTCTTAGTATTGTCAATCTTTTTAATTCATTACACATGGAGTGATATTTTATTAGAGTTATATATTATTTTGAAGTCTAATTAGGTTGAGCATTTTTTCATGTGCTTTTTGACTATTTGTGTCATGTTTTGTGGAGTGCGTGTCTACAATTTGACAATGTTTTAATACTTTGTCTTCGTTTTTTCCTTTGTAAGAGGTGTTTTTATATTCTGTATCCTTTGTCACATATATATTTTACAAATATGTTCTCCTAGTATGGGTTGTACTGTTTTATTTTATTAATCATGCCTTTTTAATAGTATTTTTATTAAGATATAATATGCATACCATAAAATTTATACTTTGAAAATGTACAGTTTAGTGTTTTTTCTTATAATCAGAGTTTTACAACCACCACAATTATCTAATTTTAGAAGCATAGAAATTTTTAACTTTATGGTTCATTTTATCACTTTATTTTCTTTATATGACTCATGTTTTCTGTCTCTAACAAATCTTTGTCTAGTCCAAATTGCAAATATTTTTTCCTCGTATTTGTACTTTTGACATTTGTTAGTTAAATTATCTCCAGGATGTGGGGTAAGGAATGAGGTTTATATTTTTTCATATGTATATTCAATATTTGTAGCACAATGTATTGAAAAGTTTACTCTTTCTTCATTAAAATATCTTGTCAACTTTATCGACCATATATACATGGGTCTACTCCTATATTGTATGTTCTGTTTTGTTGATTCAGAATATAATTATCATCTGCTCAGTATAGCTGAATAGTATGTCTTGATATCTGGTTAATCTGTTCCAAAATTATGCACATCTATTTTAAATATTTTCACATATTTCTAAATGTTTTGACTGTTCTGTGTACTTTGCATTTTACATATAAATTTTATAATCAAATTTTCAATTTCTAGAGAACAGCATTCTGGAATTTGTATTATAACTGTATTTAAGTATAGATCAAATTGGGAATGACTATCATGTCAGCAATTTTGAGTCTTTCAATCCATGAACATGGTATACCTCTACATTTGCTTGTCTTCTTTGGTTTTTTCAAACAATTATTTTTAGTTTTCAGTGTACCTAAATATTTAATGGTTTCAATGGTATTTTATTTGGTTTACTTTTTACCATTTTTTGAAGTATAATTGAAAAACCATAAATGTGTAAAGTTTGCAAAATGATGACTTGATATGCATACACATTGTGAAATCACTGCTGCAATTAAGTTCATTAAGGTAATTAACACATCAATCATCTTACATAGTTCTGTTTTTATTTTTATTTTTTTGGAGAACAGATACCAAAAGTTTAAATAAGAAAGTACTGTACCCAACTTATTATTATAACAAAATAATACCAACTTTGTTTTATTATAGTAGGACAATATTGACTGAATAATGACATCATATTATAAAAGAATAAAGACAAATTTTAATATCCTCATAACCTCTCAATGGATGTAGAACAAACATTTGTTAAAATTAAATACTAGTTGTTATTAAATACCCTTAGCAAACCAGAACTGCAGATTACCTTGATCTGACAGGGTAATACACATGTAAACGTGTAGTAGTAAACATGATAAAACACTGAAGCTATTCTATATAGTGTAATGTGTCAAGAAAATAAATTTTAAAATATAAGGAGGTTAAAGAAGGTTAAAAAAAATCTGTCATTATCCGTAGATGGCAGGATTATGTTCAAAAAATTATATATATTTTTTCAACAAAATTATATATATTATATTTTATATTATATTATATTATTACATATGTGTGTGAGCATGTGTTTTGTTTTAATCCTATTGAGAAAAATGCTGTTTTTGTGTAAGCGGGCAATAGGCCAGGTTAGGTTCAGGCTGTAAATTGCAACACACCTTTTGTGGGCTGCGGCACTGTCAGTTAAGTTTTTAAGGACGTTGAAGTGCTTTTCAGATTTGTCCCCAGTATGTGCCACTCATGGCCAGCGTGGGTGGTGGTCTATCTGCTGGCTTAGTTCAGTCTTTTTAAATGCTAATTAGGAATACATCTGCATATATGCAGCTCAGGTGTAAACTCAGGATTTTTTTTTTTTTAACAAATTTACAGACTCACTTTCATGAACTCCTTCATCTTATTATTGTTTCTAGTACTTTCCAGTTCCTTCTGGTCCCCTTTCCACTTCCCTGGCCAGAAGGCTGGGAAACTAGTTACTCCATTCTGCCTTGTACTTCTGAGGCTGTACTCACAGGGCTAGCCCGACTTGAAAATAATCAAGGGTAAAATAAATTACAAGCTCACTGTTGGTTTGGTGTTATTTTTAATTCTTGTTTTCTTCTCCAATGTAACTGTACTATTTAGTTTCTAAAATGTTCACTTGTGAACCTTGCAGTAGTTACATGGTTATTGTTATCTATACCTAAGAATTGTCCACTTTTACTATATGCATATTATACCTCGTTAAAAAAAGCTATGAGGAAATGAGAATAACAAAGTGAAACAAATAATGGTCATATCACATTGTATTTTAATTTTTATGTGCACCTTTTAGAGTTACTATAATTGCTACTTGGTTAACTTGCATTATTGCTCTATCTCCCTTGTGAGGTCAACTTGGCAAATTCTCTACCATCCTTTCTCTTAAACTCTTTCTCTCTTTCCTTATTTAACTCTCTATCTCTCATATGCATATCCTTAGAGTCATTATGCAATTTAATCCCGAATCATGTGAGCTTAAATACAAATCTAAAAATAGCTAAATAATCGTCACAAATTTGAAACAAAATCTGAATAAATGAAAGACTTCAGATTTTATTAATCTTAGAAATTAAGAAATTAAGAAAAATATTAATCTTCCAAGGTAAAGAAGAAAATGCACAGGAGTAAGAAATTCTATTCTTAAGTTGTAAATCATAATTTTAATTTTCCTTAGAATTAATAAAGCCTTTGGTCCTGAACATAAATCCCTGGCCATCAGATCATCATATATCAGAAATGATAATCATTGAATTAGGTCAGTGCAGTTAACAATAGCATGTGTCATATATCAAGTTGTCAATTTATGTCTATGGGATGAAAAAACAAATAGATCATATGGTGACTCTCATTTCCTATTACATAGAGTTAAGACAATCATGGTAGACATTTGGGGGTCATTAGCTCCCTGGAGTTGTCAACACATGTTAAGTACTACAACTGTAGTAAATTTTCCTGTTATTTGGTTAAATACTGATTGAATGATCTGCACATGATTTACTTAAGGGTGCAATAGGAATGGCCTGACAATATTAATTATACATCAAATAACAGGCATAAATTGACCAATTTGCATTCACTACCTGTATGGCAATAATATATTGCACCCTATACACATGAGAAATGGCAACAACAAAAGTTTAATTGTAGATGCAAAAGCATGACTCTCTTGTTTCAAAATTAAAACTCCCATTAAAGTATAGAGAACGTCAAATAATCTTTACTATTTTTAAATTATTTATGCAAGAAAAAATAGTTGTTCCATTAAGGGAAATGTTTTAAGAAAACTTGAAAAACTTTTTCAAAAGCAGAAGTAATTATCAAATTCTAGAAATTTCCTTTATATTAATTTTTCTTCTGGAAAACTATGATTACAAACAGAAGGATTTCACACAATGATTATGCATGAAAGTAAGCACATTAAATCAAGAGTAATTTTAAGAGACCATAACATTTGTTCTAATTAGAAACAGAGCAATTTTCATATTGCAACATAACATTTGCATTTTGCTTCTGAAACTTTATTTCCAAAATTGATTTGGTAGGAATATAAAATAAGGTAGTCACACTAGATCTTTAAAAATTACTGTGTTTATAGTCATTATTTATATTTATGTTACAGAACATTTTAGTCTAAACTAAAATTTAAAAATCATGTATCATATAGTATGGATGACCCACAGCAATCATAATGTTTAGGACTGGAAATGTAATAGAATAAATTGACCATTTCAAATGTCTAATTAAATTAAATGCTACCCTATTGCATCTATTCAGAAGGTATCTAAAGGGATAGATTGTGTTTTATTCATTTAATTAAAAATATTTTCTGAACTATATTAATACTATAATTATTTCCTCTGTCCATTCTGTTTTATTAGACATTAATTCATTAAGCAAATGAATAAAATAAAACTCTCCCTAAGATTCTCTGGTAACAAAGGTGGTCATCTTTATATATTGCTTTACAGTCTTATTTGAACCATGAATAAAATAATATGCTAGTAATCAAAAGAATGTCATGCAAAATTAAACCATTCTGATTATATTGATTAAAGGTAAAATGATTTAATTTGGGTGCTTGACACTAGGTTATAATGATTACTATGAACTCAGTTTATTTTCTTTTCTTGTTAAAAGATGTACCTTAAAAAGTTTTCTTATGAAAATGTATGCAAAACTACAAAATAAAATAAATCAAGACTGACTGGGAAAATTGGGACAGAGGCAAAATGAGGATAGGAAAAGGAGATGATGTCAGAAGTAAGATGAGTACACTGAAAGCATACCAAATGTTCCTGTACATCTGCTAGAGACAGGACACAAATTTAGCCCAAAGCTTTCTAGTAGTCAACACAAAGAAGGATCAATGATTCATTTAATGGGTCACAGTATCCTTGAAATAAAAACAAAACACTTATTCAGGAAAAGACCTATTACTGGCACTATAACCAAAAAAACATTTCCAATGTGTCTTAATAAAAAGAATATTGGAAATTACATCCATGCGTACATTTTTACAATATAGTATAGTCAGAAGTGCTCTGACATTTCTAGTGATAACATCCTCAAATTAGACCATGCTATGACATAGGACACAAGCAATCTAATTGCCAAAGCAATCTAATTTGGATGGACACAATCAGATGATATCCCTTAACCCTGCAATCCACTACAGACTGTCTAAAGCAGTCAGCTTAATATTCTCATTTTGCCCTAGGAGCTGTCCTGTGTGCACACTTGAGTGCTCATGTATACAAATGGGAACATGGGTAGGAGATCCAACACCACTTTCAACACATAAAGTTTAATAATTTATTATTTTTGGCTCCATTTTTATATACTGTGGCTTATATGTAGAAAGGCTTGAAATTGGTTTATTGTTTGTTTACTTATAAGGATAGTTTTGAAAGTTCTAGATCTGACCAAAAGGCTAGCAGAAATATTGTTTAGGAAATTCTCAATCACTAATTCTCAAATGAGTAAGAATAAGTGACAATTACGTCCATGTTATTCTCCCTAACAGCTTTTTGTAATATTACTATTTTATTTTATTGTCCCATACAAATCCAATTGCTTTAAGAGTTAGTAGAACTAAAAAAGTGTTGTCCTCATATTTTGAAAAGCACTGATGAGGAATACATGCACCTAACAGATAACTTGGATTGGTGTAAGAGTCAAAGTAGTTTGGTTTTTATTTCAGGACCAAATAACAAAGTTTAAAAATATGTTATTGGATCAGTGCCAAGTTAAATTTGAAAGGAATCTGAGTGCAAGCATTTATAAAACTTTTAAAAATGCAGGTGTATGACATACATTTCAAATATCCTGAATTAGAAATTGCAAAGAGCAAATCAAATATAGTTGTTTTAAAAGTTCCATAGGTGACCCTTATGTATGCCAAATTAACACTCATATATTTGTTTTAAATACATTAAATAGGGAAAATATTACAAAAACTAAAATAATTTCTTTCTTCACTTTAAAAATTAAGTACATTCAGACTGATCACTGAGACAAATTCAAAAAGAAATTAAAAAAGACACATATACCACATTATTGTAGGACGAAGAAACATTACACCTACAAGCCTCCTCCATTTTGCCATCATACTGCCTTCCCTTTCTTAGAATATCAACCACTCTGGTGAGTGCAGAATTCCAGGAGCACAGACTTGGGACTCCATGTGTTCTTGTGGCCATGTGTGTCCACTGCTATGCTCCTCATTGCAGTCATGAGCCACTCAGTGAAATATTGCACACGCAATACAAAATTTCAGTCAGGTAAAATTGTAGACACTGGAACAAGCATTATAAATTGAATTTTCTAGAGAGTATTTATTCTTTTTTTGGTGCAACACATATGTGTTTTTACAGAGATTTCCAGAAAATTTCAGGAAGTAACATAGTCACTGATAGATGAACCAAGGAATAGAGAAGTTCCAAATAAAACAGAACTTCTTAATTTTCCTTCTGCCTTCCCATCTACCACAATTGCTAGAGTAAAATACTGGATTTTATTTTTAAATTAAATCTAATTGTTCTGCTCCATTACAAACCTGATTTGCTTCAAGAGTAACAAAAAAAAAAATAGTTTTTCACAAGCTACAAAGTATCTCCTGAGTATATTTTTCCGTTTTAAAAATATCTAGTTTTATTCTTCTTAACATGTCTTACCAAATATGACATTATATACTGAGGATAAATAAATTTATTGGTTTGATCTAATATTGAACTTGATTCATACTGCTTTAAATGTTTTTCATTATTCTCTCTGCTCCTTTTTGCTCTCTTTTCAACTTGTGTGAGTCAACTCTAGTTTAAAGTAGTGTCTCTCTAGTTTTTCTGTATTTACAATGTTTTCTGTACATTCTGTCAGCAATTACTTATATACCTACCATACTTCTATTGTTCTGCATGAGTCTCATTTATTTATTAAGTCATGGTCACAAAGTATCTTCCTTGAAGTCTAGCCTTTCCACAAAGAATAAAGTAAGAGAAAAGGAGTCTCTATTTCATGCACATGGAAAAACCTTAACATAGAAATGTTTAAAAGATAGAACAGTTAACTGTCTTAAGTAAAGGTATTCCTGTGGCGGAAACCATGTGGGTACAAGGGAGACTTTATTTGAACATTTCAGATATTAGGGAATGACAGACAGCTTAGAACCATTCATTGGGGAAAAAATACTGCCAGATAGTTGTTAAAAAAAGTACTGTGGGCAAGTCCCTCATATGGAAAGCCAAGGAAAGGGGTAGAGCCTAAATATGGAAATAAAACTAACAAGGAAAGATGTTTTGATTCATGTTTTTCAGCAGAAATATATGCAGAACTTCTACTTCTGGGTAAAGTGGATTACCTTGTGGTAGACTATCATTCCATTGAGCACAATTAGAAAAGCTGTGAAAAATCATTTTTTAAAAGCCTTCAGGTATCTGAAAATCCCATGAAGACATAAAGATCTGGTAATCTGGAATTGAGCTCTCAATGTGGGGCCGATTGTTACTTTGTCATTTACTGGTTCTGTTTGAGAAATTTGCCTAGACAGAGAGTTATTAGCTCTCAGTAATGAGAAATCATCTGAGATTTTAGTGGTCTCTTGTGTTTATAGTGACAAAATTAAAGACTTTATGGGCCTGAAACACATGGTAAATTATCCCTGTCATCCCTGAAGCTGTGCAGGGCAAGAACCTAAAATGCTTAGCCCAAAACTATTTGGAAAAAAAAAACCTAAATTTTTAGCAATCATTCCTGGAGAGGCAAAAATAGATTTCAGAAACTGTTAGGGAAGGGGCCCACAGGATGTTTTCAAATTCCACTAAAAACACTGGTGAGTGACCAGAATGAAATAATAGACTTGAGTGTTATTACCGAAGTTGTGATGCAGCCTTAATTCCTTGGTTGCTTTAAGTTCTGAATACCCCATTCTGTCCTCCTACTAAAGAAACAAAGAACCTTATCACTAGGAGGATATCATGTGAAGTCCCATGAATTTTTCGACAAAATATCCAGCATTAGATTGAAAATTACCAGGCATGACAATAAACAAGACAATGTGACAGAGGACCAAGGGGGGAAAAAAAAAAGAACTTGATGGTCTAGATGCACAGATGATTCAGATGCTATGGTAGATAAGGACATTAACATAACTTTGACAGTTTTGTTTTGTTAGGTCTTTAGCATTTCCTACATTTATAAACTCATCTGTTTGCCATCTGCAAACAGATTATTTTACTTCTTTCTTTCCAATTTGGAAGCTTTCTTTTTCTTGCCTAATTGTTTTGGCCAGGATTTCTGGTACTATGCTGAGTAGAAGTGGTGTGGTGGTCATCCTTGCCTTGGTCCTGATCTTAGAGGAAAAACTTTTGATTTGACACTGAGTATATTAACTGTGGGCTTGTAATGTATGGTCTTTAGTATGTTGAGATACCTTCCTACTATACCAAGTTTACTGACAGTTTTTATCATGAAAGGGTAATGAATTTTGTCAAATGTTTTTTATGTATATATTTCTATGATCATGCAATTTTTATCTGTCATTCTATAAATTTGATATATCATATTAATTGATTTATGTTCAACCATCCTTGTTCAGAGGTAAATCCCACTTGTTAATGAGGTCTCATACTTTTAATGTATTGTTGAATTGGTTTGTTAGTATTTTGTTGAAGATTTTTGATTCTGTGTCCTCCAAGGATATTGGGGTGTGGTTTTCTTACAGTGTCTTTGTTCTGGTTTTAAAGCTGCAGGGCACAAAATCAACATCAGTTGCATTTCTATATGCTAACAATCAGCTATTCGAAAAGGAAATTAAGAAAATAATCCCATTTACAATAGTATCAAACCAAGGAGATAAAAAACTTATACACTGAAACTGTAAAACAGTGACAAAAGAAATTAAAGAAGTCAGTACTAAATGAAAAGACAACTTGTATTCATGGACTGGAAGAATTAATATTAAAATAGCCATACTACTCAAAGTGGTCTACAGACTCAGTGCAATCCCTGTAAAAACCCCAATGATATTTTTTTACAGAAATAGAAAACAATCTTAAAATTCCTATGAAGCCACAAAGATCCCAAAATAGTCAAAGCAATCTTGAGAGAAAAAAAGCAAAGCTGGAGGTATCATACTTCTTGATATCAAATTACAAAGCTATAGCAATTAAAATGGTATCTTACTAGTATAGAAGCCGACATATAGATCAGTGGAACAGAATAAAGAGGCCCCAAATAGACCTACACGTATATCATTGACTGATTTTTAACAAGAATGACAAGAATATGCAATGGAGAAAGAATCATTTCTTCAACAAATGGTGTTAGGAAAACTGGATATACACATGCAAAAGAATGAAACTGGACCTTTATCTTACACCATATATAAATATCAACTCAAAGTGAATTAAAGAGTTAAAAGTTAAGGCTTGAAACAATAAAACTCATAGAAGAAAATACAGGAGAAAAGCTTCATGACATCAATCTCTGCAATGACTTCTTGAAAGAGACACCCAAAGGACAAGCAACAAAAGCAAATATATAGAAGTGGGACTGTATTACACCAAAAAGCTCCTGCACAATGAAGGAAACAATCAACAAAATGAATAAATGACCTATGAAATGGGAGAAAATATTGGCAAACCATATATTTGATAGTGGTTAATATCCAAAATACAGTAGGAACTCCTTCAATTCAATAGAAAAAAAATACAAATAATGGATAAAAATGGGCAAACAACTTGAATAGATATTCCTCCAAAGAGGACACACAAATGGCCAACACATGTATGAAAAGGTGCTCAACATCACTAATCATCAGGGAAATGCAAATCAAAACTACAATAAGATATTACCTCATACTTGTCATGATGGCTATTATTAAAAAAACAAAAGATAACTGTTGGTGAGAATATGGAGAAATTGGAACCCTTGTATACTGTTGGTGGAAATCTAAAATGGTGCAGTCACTATGAAAAACATATGGAGATTCCTCAAAAATTAAAATAGAGCTACTATATGACCCAGCAATGCCACTAATGGGTATATATTCAAAAGAATTGAAATCAAGATCTAGAGGTGATATCTTCAGTCCCATGCCCATTGATGCATTATTCACAATAGTCAATATATGGATAAAACCTAAATGTCCATCATCATTTGGATAAAGAAATGTGGTATATACATACAATGGAATATTATTCCACCTTAAAAAAAGAAGGAAATTCTGCCATATGCAACAACATGTATGAATTGGAGGATATTATGCTAAATGAAACAACCAGTCATAGAAGGACATATGTTGCCTGATTCCAACTATATGAGATATCTGAATAGTCAACTCATAGCAACAGGGAGTAGAATAGTGGTTTCTAGGGGCTGTGGGGAGAAGGGAATAAGGAGTTGTTGTTCAATAGGTATAAAGTATCAGTTACACAAATGAGTAAGTTCTAGAGATGACGTATACAACTCTGCATCTATAGTTAATATTACGTAAGCATTTAAAAATTTGTTCAGAGGGTAGATCTCATGTTAAGTGTTCTTACCACAGTAAAAAAAAAAAAAAAAAAAAAAAAAAAAAAAAAAAAAAAACTCAAAACTTTGACTAATGTGTTAAAGAAAATGTGGAAAAAATGGGCTGAAATGATGAAGAAATGTAGCTACTATCTGATAATTGAAACCTATATTTTTTTTTAATTTTTTTAATGTTTATTTCTGAGGCAGAGAGACAGAGCATGAGTGGGGGAGGGGCAGAGAGAGAGAGAGAGAGAGAGACAGACAGACAGACAGACAGACTCAGAAGCAGGCTCCAGGCTCAGAGCTATCAGCACAGAGCTGGATGCGGGGCTCAGACTCACAAACCGTGAGATCATGACCTGAGCCAAAGTCGGTCGCTCAACCAACTGAGCCACCCAGGCACCCCAAAAACCTGTATGTTTTTTATTCAATTTATTTAAACCAAACAACAACAAAAAAACCCGAATATACCTATTTCTCCCAACCCACTTCCCACCTCTGGCAACTATTAATCTGTTTTCAGTTTCTATGAGCTTTTTATTTTTCTTTATTATTGTTTTTTTTTAGATTCCACATATAAAAGAGATCAATATTTGTCCTTTTCTGACTGACTTATTTCACTTAGCATAATGCCCTCAAGGTCCATTCATTTTGTGACAAATGGCAAGATTTCATTCTTTTTTAATAGCTAAACAATATTCTATTGTTTATATATACCACAATTTCTTTACCCATTCATCCATCGATGGACACTAAGGTTGGTTCCATATCTTGGCTATTACAAATAATGCTGCAATGAACATACAGAGGTGCATATATCTTTTCAAATTAGTGGGGGTTTTTTGTTTCCTTTAGATAAATACTCAGATTTGGAAGTTAAGAGCTCAACAGCTAGATTTAACAGCAAATTAAAGTAGAATATAGGATTGGTGAGTGGAAGAAAGAAGAATTAAAAGTATGCAAATACACTGAGGCAGAGATAAAAAGAAATATATAGAAAATGTGTAGGAGAAAGGACACCTAGACTACAAATTTCTCACATATATTTAAATGGAGTCTGAAATGGAGAGGAAAAAAAATGGGGCAGAATCATTACTTGGAAAAAAATCCTGGCTGAGAATTTTCCAAAACTAATGAAAGATATATACCAGTAGATTCAAAAAGCTCTAAGACCTAAACAGAATAAACAGAAATAAAACCAAAGCCAAAGGCTGGCACATCAAAATAGAACCCCTGAAAAGCAACAACAAATAGAAAAATTTTAAATCCCAGCAGGTTATTTTCTGGATATTGGTAAGTTGATTTTATGGTAAAATTTAAATGGAAATTCAGAGAGGACGAGAATTGGGAAGGCAATCATGAAGAAAAACAGAGCAGCAGGATATAGTCTATAAAAAGTCAGAATTTATATATAATTGTCAAAAATTAAGCTATGCTCCCATTGGTGTGGGGAAAGAAACACATATTTATATTACATAACAGTGAATACGTAAAGAAATATATAATCACCTGATTTATAAAAACGATGGCAATGTGGTTCAATGAGTAAAGGATGGTCTTTTAAGTACATAAAGCAGGGAAAATTGGACATATGTAAAAAACAAAAACAAAACAAAATACTTGACCTTAAATTCATATCATACACAGAAGCCATATCCAGATTGATTGTAGATTAGTTGTGAAAGATAAAACAATAGAGTTTTTAAAAGTAAACACAAAATTAGAGAGAGTTTGAGCAGATGAGTGGAGAATAAGATCCAGGCTGGATTTCAATGCTGGCTCTTTGTGGCCATAAGAATTCGGCTTTGTTTAAACATCCAATAATTATACAGGCACTACTGAGCTGTGTCTGAAACTCCTCATTTTTACAAACTAGTCAAAATAATTGTAGGTCTGTGAAAAAACGCTGATCAGGATGAATGAGGTGCATAAAAGATACAGGTGTTTTATGTAGATATATATTCTGCTCTTTTAATTTTGATTTTGCCGGAATTAGCTAACAAAATAAGACTATCTTGTGCAAACACTCTTGTCTCACTTTCATCACAGTGATTTAATCCAAAAAATGCAGCTGAGAGCTGCACCTTAATCACAAATCTCAGTTAAGTTCTCAAAATATAATCCAGATGTTGTCCTCTTTGGGCACTTCTATCCTCACCACACATTATTTTCAAAGGAAGACTCAACATGTGTCCAAATTCAGTCATAAGAAAACATTGAAAGCACCAGAGCAAGTCATGTAAATTTCACTAGTAGATGCCCTTGAAGGAGGCAAAATTTGAAGTAGCTTTAGAATTGTCAGAAAACAACATAGTGACAAATACAGAATTAAAAATGAATACTTGCATGAACCTTAACACATTGGAGAAGAGTGTTTTACTTTTCTTATGCTACATGGTTTAACACATGTGACTGGCTTTGTATTCAGCATCTCTTCTTGCCCCAGTCCCTAAACCTGAAGTTGAATTTGACACCTTTTTCCACTGAACATAAAAGCAAAATATCACATAAAAATCATTAGTGACCAATTAGAGATTCTGAGGGAAAACAGAACTTTTACTTTCAAACCTGACACTGCAAACAACTTAAAAGTTTAATTAGAAACGTGTATTTTCTTCTAACTCTCTCTCTGACCACACTTCCAACCTAGGATTTTCTCCTTGTTCCATTTGCTCTTTCTGCTGCCTCTTAAATACCTATTTCTCAGATTTATCACATTCCCCATTATGTTCAGATCCCCAGAATGCATAGATTACATCTTTGCTCACACAGGTGGCAGTTCCAGCAAGTTAGCTAGTCCTTTCTAGCACTTCTTATCTCCAATTACCCTGTGAATAAAATACTCTTTCTCATTTATACCTCTCCTACAAAAAATATCTGCATCCACCTCAAAAAATCTCAAGGAGAAGACAACACCAGAATGTACTTGTGATACTCAGGGCTCCACTGACTACTGCCTTAAACTCCTCTCCCAACTAAGGAATAAAAGGATCTTCTCAATATTCTCTTCTGGGTAGTGTTTCTGATCCAGTCTGATGACTTAGCTTTGAAGAAAGTCACTTTTTAATTCTGGAGTTGTCCCTATCAGTAGAGTCAGGCAAAGTTATAGTTTGACCAGTAGAGGTTAGTAGGTATATCTCAAGGTCACGGAATATGCAGTTAGTGCTATGAAAGGGGGAAGGGGTACAGAGATGAACTCAGAAGTTCAGTCCTCATCACATTTCATCCTGAGTCAGAGCCCACCTGACAGAAACATCTTTAGGTGGGTACTTCCTCCACTTTAGCTGCTAATTCTGGTATCTCTGCCTTACTTTCAAACTGCTCTCATTTCATGAGCTTAATTTCTCTATGACAAGAATATAGTTTCTACCCTTAAAAAAACTAAAATGAGTGTGGCTTCATGTTTCTACTTCCTAGTCTTGGGAAGTCCATTGTTTTTATTTCCAAATCTGCTTCTTCATGTCCCTGTTGGTCATATCAGCTCAGTGTAGGACAACCATCAGGCCAGAATTAAATTAGTGGGCAATTTCAGTGTCCAGGGCAAGTTCTGAAGGTCAATTTCTTCCTGTTCTCTTTAGTACATATGACCTCAGGCAGCTAAGCCACATGTGAGTAATCTGCAAATGGCCCACTTTGAACTGATAACAGAAGTGTCAAGTCAGTGATTCCATTTTATCTACTAAGGGTGGGCACTATTACCTCTAATCTTCTTCCTCCTGCATCAGCTTTACTAAGAGACAGATAGGAAGGGTAAATTTTTCGTTTTAAATGAATTCAAGGTCTTTCCACGAAGGCTTATTTATAAATTGCTCTTGAAGTGACTACCTCTGGGTAATCTAACACTTTCTCCACATCATCTTATCACAAATCTTATTACAAAGTCTCTGGAGTTCTAACATGTATGTAGAAGTCTTTTATTACCTGCCTTTTTGACTTATGATCAGAATCTTGTCATCTTAATCCTGGCCATTTTCCACTTTATAACATATTGCCCCCCAAACAAAGACATGTCCACCTTATGTAATTCTTAGCACTGGTCTTGAAAATGATTTTGTAATCTTTCTCATTTCTCTACTTTATACCTCTTACTCCTGAGAATTTCAGTGGTATATTCTGACCACAAATCAAAATATTTTTCTGATGTCACTGGCATTGCATTCCCCATACATTTCTCTCTTTTCTGGTAGCTTTTGACCTCAAAAAAATCATTCTAATACTTGGTTGATGACCAAATCACCCAATAGAGTACTTTCTCCAAGAAACTCTACATCTACAGACAACATCTGCCATGGATACCTTATTAGAATCTTGGAAAGATTTTGATATTAAGAAATTGGTTAACTTCTGTAGTTCAATTTCATTACTAGCCCAAGACTTTAGAATATCATTTACTGATTCTCTCACTCAATACATGAAATGGTACATGAATTTAGCACTTTATTTTAATCTTCAGTATTAAACTTTGCAAATACTCATAATGTTTCTCTCCTATGAAGTCATACGCCAACTATCATCATGGTTTGTGTCATTTGGCAACTATAGTGAGGAAACACTCTTGTTTCACTTTCATCATGATGATTTAATAAAAAATACATATGAGAACTGCACCTTAATCACAAATCCCAGTTAAGTTCTCAAAACATAACCCAGATTTTGTCCTTTTGGGGGGACTTCTATGCTCGCCACATATTAGTCTCAAAGAAAGACTCAACATGTGTCCAAATTCAACCATAAGAAAACACTGAAAGTATCAGTGAATCATGTGGATTTCACTAATGCGTTTTGTGGGGAGACAGAGGGCAAAGCTAGCACTGAGAACCACACTATAATCAGGTTAGTTTTTAAAAATTCCATCTATGGATGTCTGGTCTTCCAAGACCCTATTTGGTTAAACTGTTAATCTGTTTCCTTTTCTTTTGACATCTCTACCTTTTTCTCATATCATACATCATAACCTGCCACCTTTTACAAACACCCTTTCCAGACATGTGGACTTGGATTCTGCCTCCTTTTCATGTGGAACAATACCATCAGGCCATCTGGTCTTCTCCAGACCTCTCTGGAATGTTATGGATTCTTCATTATATGATAAAGTTTTTCAAGGGTTTCTTCACATTTCTTGTATTAGTTATCAAATATTCTAATTGAACTATTCTCACATGATCTAATTTATAATGTTCCTCTACTCATTCTATAGCATATTGTAAACATAAGTTTTGTAGATTTGGCATAACGTGTATTTATTTCAACTACAATACTTTAGTCACATAAAACGGACATGCTAAAACTGTTTAAATGTATGCTCTTAAAAATGTGAAATTTTAAATATTATTTTATTGTGCTAAAAACGCTTAACATGAGATTATCCTTTTAACAGATTTTTAATTAACAATACAGTATTGCTATCTATAGTGACAATGTTGTATAATATATCTCTAGAACATATTAATCTTGCATAGCTGAAATTTTATTAATTATACTATTGATTTTATTGATTATTGATTTTATTTATACATTGATTGGCAACTATCCATTTCTCTGGCTTCCAACCCCTGACAACAACAATTCTATTTTTTGCTTCCATGAGTCTAATTTACATACGTCCTATAAGTGGAATCATGGAATATTTGTCCTTCTGTGACTGATTTATTTCATTTAGCAGAATATCCTCGAGGTTCATCCATGTTGTCACATATAGTAAGTAGGCATGCAAAAGAATGAAACTGGGCCCTTCCCTTACATCATACACAAAAATCAACTCAAAATTAATTACAGACTTAAATATAAGATCTGAAATTGTAAAACTCCTAGAAGAAAACATAGGTGAAACTCTTATGCAAGGCTAATTATATGGTACATTTTTGTTGATATATGAAAGTTTGTGTAGTCTTTTATAAATCTCTATATTACCAAAAGTATTACCATAACTAACATTAAAATACATAAATACGTGTAAATATCCTACTGTATTATTTTCTAGAGAGTGGATAATATTCCAGTCATTTTAGTAGCAAGGCTACCGAACATTAAAATATAATAGATGCTTGCATTTAATTACTATGGATAATGATATTTATTATAAGTTGACCATTTTACTTACATCTTTCAGATGACCAAAAGTTGGTTTAGCTGTATGGAGCATAAGTTGCTTGGTCACTGGGTCTAATTCTAAAGGAAAACCAAAGAAAATATTTAGAATGTACTCAAAAGTAGTAAAAAAATAAACAAAGAGTGGAAAAGTTGTTAATATTTATCAATATTTTTATATGGAAGACCAAATTGGATTTCCCCTAATAATAAAATTGACTACTCATTTGTACTTTTTCCTAAATTCACATTCACGGATACTCTGATCATCACAGAGAATTTTAGCAAAAATTAATCTAATTTGTACAATGTCTAACTTCATAATCAGAAATTAGAAAGTGTTCTATACTTAAAATGTGGCAGACATGTTATTACAGATATATAATATCAGTGTCTCTTTGTTATTACAATGCCACATGTAATTTCATGTCTGTAAGATTATTGGTTGACTACCCCAAAGCCATTACATTATCCCTTGCCAAAATCACTTTATGAGAAGCTAAAAACACTAGATTATTTGCTTTTTCATGCTCCTAGAATCTCATTCTCCTAAGGCATAGGCATGTGGACAAACATAATGATAATTTATCATCCAAATGGGAAAACATTTGAGAATAAAGAGGAGTTATTTATAGTTGTTCTTGGACAATAGAGTGAGCATACCAGAAATTTAACCAATGGGATTTAAGAGGTAGTGTGCTGGGAGACTTTTGGGGAAATCTAAATTCCAGGATTTAAAAACAGTCTGCAGTGGGCAACTGCCTGTTATGTTCTGGACAAAGCTGTATTGGATCACAGAGCCTGCAGCAGCATTCTGGATGCATGAAAAGACAAGACTATGGACAACAGCCAACACATTGAGGATAGCACAGTGAACAGACAGAGAATCTTTGCTGACATCATTGGACAGTTTGCCTCTTCTTACCTAATAAATAACTTTATCCTTTTAATTAGGTGTCTTTTTCAACTCGTGCCAAAAGCATCCTAAATAATATATTCATTAATATTAATATGTACTAAAAATTGGGACCATGATATTTCATGTGCAATCCATTCAATTAACTATTGGACAAACTTTTTGATCATTTTTCCTCCTTAGTTTTATGTAGTCTTTATAATCTCTGTCTTCTTCAATATTGGAATATATGATGAATCTACCAATATTTTTAAGGTAAAGAGGTGTCAAAACACACTATGTAATATCAGCAAACCTATTAGCCAATTTTATAGTTGGCTTAAAAATCAATCACTAATTAAAATCATGATGTTAACTTAGTATCTTGAAAAATAAAAGTTGCTCTAAGTAACAGAATTTAAAAAAACACTGGAGTAGTTAATAACTCAAATTCATTTGACTGTAACATTAGAACACATTTAAGTTAGCTAAACTAAAAAAGTATATGCTTGAAAAGGGCATACAAAATAAAAAGAGTAGAGTGACAACATGGCATAATGAAACACTAAATATGGGATAAGAAATATTAGGAAACAAGGATGCTAGCTTTGTACATTGGAAACTATGCAATCCTTCTCATACTGTTGCATTTGCTTCCCCTTAAAGTATCTGTCCACTTTCTTCACTGCCTCATTTTATATAACATTAATATGAGAGGCCCCCAAATCAACTTGACATAATCTTATAATTCAGGAAACTACCAGTTGACCCAGTACTTATGACAGAGTTCATTTATTGAGAAAAGATAATTGGCTTGTCCCAACCTATAAATTTGTTCACATCAATTAAGGATACATCCCTAATTTGATACATCAATTAAAAGAGACTGATTAAGGAGCTCTTTTTTCTGGGTCTGTGAGTGGGAAACAGAAATGAAATTGGTATAAGAAGCCAAGGAAACTCAAAGTTGATTGAGCATATTAAATGCTAGACACCACCAGACAAATTTCATGTTATTTTGTGCAATTCTCACATAATTTCTACAAGATAGGTATTCTTGCAACAATTTCACAAATGAGAAATTGAGGCCTCAGGAAAATTAAGCAAGTGACATTGCCAAGATTTTAGCCAAAGTTTGTCTATCTCAAAAAAGGTAGAAAATGGATAATGACCTCATTTTAAGTCATAGATATAGTTTCCACTTTTGTTTTTCATTAACAGAAGACACATCACAGAATTGTATGGATTTTTCCTCAGTTTCATGGGTATAAAAGTATAGGAACATCATTGTTGTAATAGATGTTAGCATTAATATTCATGTTTTTTTAAACACCATCCTTAGGTTGCCCAGATAATGATGTTGCATTTAATAATTTAGAATATCAAGCAATTTATATCAGAGAAAAGAACACATAGCTAAATTGTAACTAGGAAGCAGTTTTTTTTTTTTAATATATGAAATTTATTGTCAAATTGGTTTCCATACAACACCCAGTGCTCATCCCAAAAGGTGCCCTTCTCAATACCCATCACCCACCCTCCCCTCCCTCCCACCCCCCATCAACCCTCAGTATGTTCTCAGTTTTTAACAGTCTCTTATGTTTTGGTTCTTTCCCACTCTAACCTCTTTTTTTTTTTTCTTCCCCTCCCCCATGGGTTTCTGTTAGGTTTCTCAGGATCCACATAAGAGTGAAACCATATGGTATCTGTCTTTCTCTGTATGGCTTATTTCACTTAGCATCACATTCTCCAGTTCCATCCACGTTGCTACAAAAGGCCATATTTCATTCTTTCTCATTGCCACGTACTATTCCATTGTGTATATAAACCACAATTTCTTTATCCATTCATCAGTTGATGGACATTTAGGCTCTTTCCATAATTTGGCTATTGTTGAGAGTGCTGCTATAAACATTGGGGTACAAGTGCCCCTATGCATCAGTACTCCTGTATCCCTTGGGTGAATTCCTAGCAGTGCTATTGCTGGGTCCTAGGGTAGGTCTATTTTTAATTTTCTGAGGAACCTCCACACTGCTTTCCAGAGCGGCTGCACCAATTTGCATTCCCACCAACAGTGCAAGAGGGTTCCCGTTTCTCCACATCCTCTCCAGCATCTATAGTCTCCTGATTTGTTCATTTTGGCCACTCTGACTGGCGTGAGGTGATATCTGAGTGTGGTTTTGATTTGTATTTCCCTGATAAGGAGCGACGTTGAACATCTTTTCATGTGCCTGTTGGCCATCCGGATGTCTACTTTAGAGAAGTGTCTATTCATGTTTTCTACCCATTTCTTCACTGGGTTATTTGTTTTTCGGGTGTGGAGTTTGGTGAGCTCTTTATAGATTCTGGATACTAGCCCTTTGTCCAATATGTCATTTGCAAATATCTTTTCCCATTCCGTTGGTTGCCTTTTAGTTTTGTTGGTTGTTTCCTTTGCTGTGCAGAAGCTTTTTATTTTCATAAGGTCCCAGTAATTCACTTTTGCTTTTAATTCCCTTGCCTTTGGGGATGTGTCGAGTAAGAGATTGCTACGGCTGAGGTCAGAGAGGTCACTTCCTGCTTTCTCCTCTAGGGTTTTGATGGTTTCCTGTCTCACATTCAGGTCCTTTATCCATTTTGAGTTTATTTTTGTGAATGGTGTGAGAAAGTGGTCTAGTTTCAACTTTCTGCATGTTGCTGTCCAGTTCTCCCAGCACCATTTGTTAAAGAGACTGTCTTTTTTCCATTGGATGTTCTTTCCTGCTTTGTCAAAGATGAGTTGGCCATACGTTTGTGGGTCTAGTTCTGGGGTTTCTATTCTATTCCATTGGTCTATGTGTCTGTTTTTGTGCCAATACCATGCTGTCTTGATGATGACAGCTTTGTAGTGGAGGCTAAAGTCTGGGATTGTGATGCCTCCTGCTTTAGTCTTCTTCTTCAAAATTACTTTGGCTATTCGGGGCCTTTTGTGGTTCCATATGAATTTTAGGATTGCTTATTCTAGTTTCGAGAAGAATGCTGGTGCAATTTTGATTGGGATTGCATTGAATGTGTAGATAGCTTTGGGTAGTATTGACATTTTGACAATATTTATTCTTCCAATCCATGAGCAGGGAATGTCTTTCCATTTCTTTATATCTTCTTCAATTTCCTTCATAAGCTTTCTATAGTTTTCAGCATACAGATCTTTTACATCTTTGGTTAGATTTATTCCTAGGTATTTTATGCTTCTTGGTACAATTGTGAATGGGATCAGTTTCTTTATTTGTCTTTCTGTTGCTTCATTGTTAGTGTATAAGAATGCAACTGATTTCTGTACATTGATTTTGTATCCTGCAACTTTGCTGAATTCATGTATCAGTTCTAGCAGACTTTTGGTGGAGTCTATCGGATTTTCCATGTATAATATCATGTCATCTGCAAAAAGCGAAAGCTAAACTTCATCTTTGCCAATTTTGATGCCTTTGATTTCCTTTTGTTGTCTGATTGCTGATGCTAGAACTTCCAGCACTATGTTAAACAACAGCAGTGAGAGTGGGCATCCCTGTCGTGTTCCTGATCTCAGGGAAAAAGCTCTCACTTTTTCCCCATTGAGGATGATGTTAGCTGTGGGCTTTTCATAAATGGCTTTTATGATCTTTAAGTATGTTCCTTCTATCCCGACTTTCTCAAGGGTTTTTATTAAGAAAGGGTGCTGGATTTTGTCAAAGGCCTTTTCTGCATCGATTGACAGGATCATATGGTTCTTCTCTTTTTTTTTGTTAATGTGATGTATCACGTTGATAGATTTGCGAATGTTGAACCAGCCCTGCATCCCAGGAATGAATCCCACTTGATCATGGTGAATAATTCTTTTTATATGCCGTTGAATTCGATTTGCTAGTATCTTATTGAGAATTTTTGCATCCATATTCATCAGGGATATTGGCTGTAGTTCTCTTTTTTTACTGGGTCTCTGTCTGGTTTAGGAATCAAAGTAATACTGGCTTCATAGAATGAGTCTGGAAGTTTTCCTTCCCTTTCTATTTCTTGGAATAGCTTGAGAAGGATAGGTATTATTTCTGCTTTAAATGTCTGGTAGAACTCCCCTGGGAAGCCATCTGGTCCTGGACTCTTATTTGTTGGGAGATTTTTGATAACCGATTCAATTTCTTCGCTGGTTATGGGTCTGTTCAAGCTTTCTATTTCCTCCTGATTGAGTTTTGGAAGAGTGTGGGTGTTTAGGAATTTGTCCATTTCTTCCAGGTTGTCCAATTTGTTGGCATATAATTTTTCAGAGTATTCCCTGATAATTGTTTGTATCTCTGAGGGATTGGTTGTAATAATTCCATTTTCATTCATGATTTTATCTATTTGGGTCATCTCCCTTTTCTTTTTGAGAAGCCTGGCTAGAGGTTTGTCAATTTTGTTTATTTTGTCAAAAAACCAACTCTTGGTTTCGTTGATCTGCTCTACAGTTTTTTTAGATTCTATATTGTTTATTTCTGCTCTGATCTTTATTATTTCTCTTCTTTGCTGGGTTTAGGCTGCCTTTGCTGTTCTGCTTCTATTTCCTTTAGGTGTGCTGTTAGATTTTGTATTTGGGATTTTTCTTGTTTCTTGAGATAGGCCTGGATTGCAATGTATTTTCCTCTCAGGACTGCCTTTGCTGCATCCCAAAGCGTCTGGATTGTTGTATTTTCATTTTCGTTTGTTTCCATATATTTTTTAATTTCTTCTCTAATTGCCTGGTTGACCCACTCATTCGTTAGTAGGGTGTTCTTTAACCTCCATGCTTTTGGAGGTTTTCCAGACTTTTTCCTGTGGTTGATTTCAAGCTTCATAGCATTGTGGTCTGAAAGTATGCATGGTATAATTTCAATTCTTGTAAACTTATGAAGGGCTGTTTTGTGACCCAGTATATGATCTATCTTGGAGAATGTTCCATGTGCACTCGAGAAGAAAGTATATTCTGTTGCTTTGGGATGCAGAGTTCTAAATATATCTGTCAAGTCCATCTGATCCAATGTATCATTCAGGGCCCTTGTTTCTTTATTGACCGTGTGTCTAGATGATCTATCCATTTCTGTAAGTGGGGTGTTAAAGTCCCCTGCAATGACCACATTCTTATCAATAAGGTTGCTTATGTTTATGAGTAATTGTTTTATATATTTGGGGGTTCCGGTATTCGGCGCATAGACATTTATAATTGTTAGCTCTTCCTGATGGACAGACCCTGTGATTATTATATAATGCCCTTCTTCGTCTCTTGTTACAGCCTTTAATTTAAAGTCTAGTTTGTCTGATATAAGTATGGCTACTCCAGCTTTCTTTTGGCTTCCAGGAGCATGATAAATAGTTCTCCATCCCCTCACTCTCAATCTAAAGGTGTCCTCAGATCTAAAATGAGTCTCTTGTAGACAGCAAATAGATGGGTCTTGTTTTTTTATCCATTCTGATACCCTATGTCTTTTGGTTGGCGCATTTAATCCATTTACATTCAGTGTTATTATAGAAAGATACGGGTTTAGAGTCATTGTGATGTCTGTATGTTTTATGCTTGTAGTGATGTCTCTGGTACTTTGTCTCACAGGATCCCCCTTAGGATCTCTTGTAGGGTTGGTTTAGTGGTGACAAATTCCTTCAGTTTTTGTTTGTTTGGGAAGACCTTTATCTCTCCTTCTATTCTAAATGACAGACTTGCTGGATAAAGGATTCTCGGCTGCATATATTTTCTGTTCAATACATTGAAGATCTCGTGCCAAGCCTTTCTGGCCTGCCAAGTTTCAAAAGAGAGATCAGTCACCAGTCTTATAGGTCTCTCTTTATATGTGAGGGCACGTTTATCCCTTGCTGCTTTCAGAATTTTCTCTTTATCCTTGTATTTTGCCAGTTTCACTATGATATGTCATGCAGAAGATCGATTCAAGTTACATCTGAAGGGAGTTCTCTGTGCCTCTTGGATTTCAATGCCTTTTTCCTTCCCCAGTTCAGGGAAGTTCTCAGCTATAATTTCTTCAAGTACCCCTTCAGCAACTTTCCCTCTCTCTTCCTCCTCTGGGATACCAATTATGCGTATATTATTTTTTTTTAGTGTATCACTTAGTTTACTAATTTTCCCCTCATACTCCTGGATTTTTTTTATCTCTCTTTCTCTCAGCTTCCTCTTTTTCCATAACTTTATCTTCTAGTTCACCTATTCTCTCCTCTGCCTCTTCAAGCCGAGCCATCGTGGATTCCATTTTGTTTTGCATTTCATTTAAAGTGCTTTTCAGCTCCTCGTGACTGTTCCTTAGTCCCTTGATCTCTGTAGCAAGAGATTCTCTGCTGTCCTTTATACTGTTTTCAAGCCCAGCGATTAATTTTATGACTATTATTCTAAATTCACTTTCTGTTATATTATTTAAATCCTTTTTGATCAGTTCATTAGCTGTTGTTATTTCCTGGAGATTCTTCTGAGGGGAATTCTTCCGTTTGATCATTTTGGATGGTCCCTGGAGTGGTGAGGACCTGCAGGGCACTTCCCCTGTGCTGTGGTGTATAACTGGAGTTGGTGGGCGGGGCCGCAGTCCGACCTGATGTCTGCCCCCAGCCCACCGCTGGGGCCACAGTCAGACTGGTGTGTGCCTTCTCTTCCCCTCTCCTAGGGGTGGTATTCCCTGTGGGGTGGCGTGGCCCGTCTGGGCTACTTGCACACTGCCAGGCTTGTGGTGCTGGGGATCTGGCTTATTAGCTGGGGTGGGTAGGCAAGGTGCACGGGGGCTGGAGGGGCAGGCTTAGCTCGCTTTTCCTTAGTTGATCCACTTCAGGAGGGGCCCTGTGGCAGCGGGAGGGAGTCAGATCCGCTGCCGGAGGTTTGGCTCCGCAGAAGCACAGAGTTGGGTGTTTGCGCTGAGCGAGCAAGTTCCCTGGCAGGAACTGGTTCCCTTTGGGATTTTGGCTGGGGGATGGGCGGGGGAGATGGCGCTGGCGAGCGCCTTTGTTCCCCGCCAAGCTGAGCTCTGCCGTCCGGGGGCTCAGCAGCTCTCCCTCCCTTTGTCCTCCAACCTTCCCACTTTCTGAGCAGAGCTGTTAACTTATGACCTCCCAGACGCTAAGTCGCGCTTGCTGTCAGAACACAGTCCATCCGGCCCCTCTGCTTTTGCCAGCCAGACTCGGGGGCTCTGCTTGGCCGGCGGGCCGCCCCTCCATCCCGGCTCCCTCCCGCCAGTCCGTGGAGCGCGCACCACCTCGCCGCCCTTCCTACCCTCTTCCGTGGGCCTCTCGTCTGCGCTTGGCTCCGGAGACTCCGTTCTGCTAATCCTCTGGCGGTTTTCTGGGTTATTTAGGCAGGTGTAGGTGGAATCTAAGTGATTAGCAGGACGCTCGGTGAGCCCAGCGTCCTCCTATGCCTCCATCTTCCCTCTCCTAGGAAGCAGTTTTTGATGTGGCTATAGCATTTTCATAACTTTTAAGTTGTAGTTGTAATAGCAAATAAAAGTAGTCTGGGAGTGAGTGGTCATTCATAAGCCAACTTTTGGGACTGAGTTGCCTCTCTTTACCTCCATTAACTGCTCAGACAAGAATTAAAAGTGGGAAGATGCCATCTGTGAATTGCACTCGATTCTGACATACAGAATTTTCACTCCTTTTCTAACAACATTTTAACAAGCAAAGAAGCACACTTTTGCAAAGGTGTATGCAGAAATGCCATGTGATTCCATTTCAGTAATTATGATAGCCATAAAATAATTATTGTTTCCTTTTTTTTTTTTTTTTTTTTGAGGCTTCAGAGAGATCTCAGGAAGGACAGCTAAAAAAGTAATGTCAGATTGATCTACAGGATGTGATTCAAAGGGCCCTGCTGGTAGCAGGCTTTTCTGAAGAAGAATGCCTTCAAGAGTTGACATATTTTTATTATAGTGCTTACATGAAGCTCTGAAACCTCAGGAATTGTTATAGAAATGGTACTGGGACTGAGTCCAATGAAAAAAAATTGAAAAAAAATAAGGGTTTCTGAAAAAATGATTATAGGATGCTTTTCATTTATTCTGAAAATGTAGTGAAATATATTGATACACTCTTTAATGTTACACTAACCTTACATTTCTGGAATAAACCCAACTTGGTTGTGATAAATAGCCATTTGTATATATTTCTGGATTCAGTATACTAATATATTATTACAATTTTGCATATTGTTTATTTTTGAAATTGGCCAGTGATTTTCTTCTTGTAATGTTTTGAGATGTTTTAAAGGCTAATTTAAAAAGTTTAAGACTGTTTTTCTTCTCTTTAGAAGCGTTAAGAGTAATCTTGTTAAGATTGACATATGTCTTCTTAAATAATTGGTAGAATTCACAGATTACCAAACAAAATGGGCCTGTATGGGAAGATTTTAAATTATCTATTCAGTTTCTTTAACAGACACAAAATTATTTACATTTTCTGTTTCTTTTGTGAAGATTTTCTCTTTTTTTTTTCTTTATTTTTTCTTTTTGGCTGTATGCCCAACAAAGGCTTGAACTCATGACTCTGAAATCAAGAGTTGCATGCTCTACTGACTAAGCCAGCCAGGCACTCCATTTTGTGAAAATTTTCTAAGGTTTTGCTTTTCCAGGCAATTGTCCATTTTACCTAAATACTCAAATTTATTGGCATGTAGTGATTCATAATAGCCTTTTATGGTTTTAAATGTCTGCACCTGTAGTGTTTTCACCTTTCTCATATCTAATATAGCATATGTTCTATTTCTCTTTCCTTATAGATAGATAGCACATATACTGATAAGGAGATTGAACAGTTGTCAAAAATATCCCAGTGAAGAAAAATCCAGGGCCAGATGGCTGTACTGATGAAATTGACCAAACATTTAAAGAAGTAAAACCAATACTTCTCAAACTATTAAAAAGAGAGAAAGAGAGAGAGAGACAGAGAGAGAAAAGAACACTTCCAAACTCATTTTATGACGCCTGCAGTATCCTGATACCAAAGCCAGATAAGGACATTATCAGAAAAGAGAACTATAGGTCAATATCCCTGATAAATATAGATGCAAATATGCTCAATAAAATACTAGGAAACTGATTTCAGTAGCACAATAAAAAGACCATTCATCATGATTAAGTGGAACTTATGTGGATGCAAAGATGTTTCAACATACACAAACAATGTGATACTTCACATTAATTGAATGAAAGAAAAGAACCGTATAATTCTCTAAACAGATGCAGAAAAAAGTATGTGGCATAATGTAACCTCTATTCATGATTAAAAAAATACCTAACAAATTAGGCATAGAAGGAACATATCTCAACATAATAAAGGTCATTATAAGAAGCCCACAGCTAACATCATACTCAATGATGAAAGGTCAAAATCTTTTCCTCTAAGGTCAGAAACAAAAGTGCCCACTCTCACCACTTGGATTCAACATAGTACTAGAAGCTCTAGCTAGAACAATCAGGCAAGAAAAATAAATAAAAGTCATCAGAATTGAACAGAAAGAAATAAAATCACTATTTGCAGATGACATGATTTTATTTCACTATTTTTAGGATTTTTTATGTTAAGTGTTTATTTTAATTCCAGTTAGTTAACATACTGACATGATTTTATATACAGAATTTCCAAAAAAAATCAACCAAAAAACTGTTAGAATTAATCAACATTCAGAAAGTTGCAGGATAAAAAATTAACATACAAATAATCAGTAGTGCTTCTATACACTAACAACAAATTTTTTGAAAAGGAAATAAAGAAATTGATCCCATTACAATAGCATCAAAAACAATGAAATATTTAAGAATAAATTTTACCAATGAGGTGAAAGATCTTTACTATGAAAACTACAAGATTTTAATGAAAGAATTAAAGAAGACACAAATAAATGAAAAAATATCCTGTGTTATTCATACATTGTAATAATTAATATTGTTTAAATGTAAATACTACCAAAGCCACCTACAGATTCAATGTAATCCTCTTCAAGATTGAAATAGTATTCGTTACCAAAAAAGGAAAAAAAATACTCCTAAAATTTACATGAAACTGCAAAAAAAAAAAAAAAAGAAAGAAAGAAAGAAAGAAAGAAAGAAAGAAACCAAAGAGCCAAAGAAATCCTAAGAAGAACAAAGCAAGAAGCATCAGACTTTCTTTTTTAAAGCTATACTCTAAAGCTGTAATAATTAAAACAATACGGTACTGGTATAAAAACAGACAAATAGACCACTGGAACAGAATTGAGAACTCAGAAATAAACTCAGGCATGTATGATCAAGTAATATTTGACGAGGGAGTCAAAAATACTCAGTGGAGAAAAGACAGTCTCTTTAATAAATGGTTCTGGGGAAACTGGATATTCATATATAAGAGAATAAAACTTGAGGCCTATCTTACACCACTCAGAAAAAATAACTCAAAATGGATTAAATACTTAAATGTAGGACCTGAAACCATGAAACTCCTAGAGAAATATAGAAACAGTCTCCTTGATTTGGGTCTTGGTAATGAGTTTTTTAAGAAATTATGCCTAAAGCAAGAAACTAAATTAAAAATAAATGTGAGTACATCAGAATAAAAACCTTCTGCACAAGACTGTAACCATCAACAAAGTGAGAAGAGAATCTGCAGAATGGTAAATAATATTTGTCAACCATATATTTGAGAAGAGGTTAATATCTGAAATATACAACACACTTCTACAACTCAATGGCAAAAAAACCCCAAATAATTCAATTTTAAAAATGGGCAAAAGATCTGAATAGAAATTTTTCAAAAAATATACAAATGGCTGACATCTATGAAAGATGTATAACATCACTAGTCATTAAGGAAGTAAAAATTAAAACCACAATGAGATATCACCTCACACCTACTAAGAGTAGCCATCATCAAGAAGACAAGAGGTAACAAATGCTGGTGGGATGAGGACAAAAAAGATCTCTTGTACATTGTTGGTGGGATTGTAAATTGGTACAGCCATTATGGAAAACAATATAGAGGTTTCTCAAAAAGGTAAAAATACAGGGGCACCTGGGTGGATCAGTCAGTTAAGCATTTGACTCTTGATTTTGGCTCAGGTCATGATCTCAGGGTTTGTGAGCTCAAGCCCTGTGTCAGGCTTCACGCTGAACTGTCTGTGTGAAGGGTGCTTGGGATTCTCTCTTTCCCTCTCTTTCTGCCCTTCCCCCAATCACACACTCTCTCTTAAAATAAATAAATAGACATTTAAAACAATATTTAAAGTAAAAATAGAACTAACATGTGATCCAGAAATTCCATTTCTAAAAATATATCCAAAGAAACTGAAAACACTAACTAAAAAAGATATCTGCACCCCATGTTCATAGAAACATTATTTATAATAGCCAAGACATGGATGAATGGATAAAGAAGTTGTGATACACACCCATACACACATTCACACATTTTATACATCCAACAGAGAATCGTGCAGCCATTAAAAATGAGGAAATCTTACCATTTGTGACAACATGGATGAAACTTGCAGGCATTATGTTAAGTGAAATAAGTCATACAGAGAAAGACAAATATTGTATGATCTCACTTATATGCAGAATCAAAAAAAACTTACAGAAAAAGAGATCAGATTTGTAGTAATCAGAGGTGAGGGTTAGAGGAGGAGGTATCAAAAGGTACAAACTTCTAGTCATAAGATAAATAAGTACTAGGGATCTAATATACAACATGATGTTAACACTGCTATATGATATAAAGGAAAGTTGTTAAGACTAAATCCTAAGAATTCTCACCACAAAGACAAGGGTTTTTTCTTTTGTTTATAGTTATATGGCGTTATGGATATTAACTAAACATACTGTGGTAATAATTACACAATATATGTCAATTAGAACATCATGATGTATATCTATATGTAATCATTTCCCTGCAAAACTAGAAAATATGCTTAAAATATCTATGAATGTTATTTTCCCAATTTGCCTAAAAGGACAAAATAAAGTATAAGATCATCTCAATTTAAGCTAGGAAAACTTCTCAGGTTATTTAAATTTTTCCTGAATTTTTTGGTAGTCCATAAATCTAAGATACTGAAGTCATCTCTGATTAGCAGGAAAGAACAATCCAGTGGATTTGTGCCCAAAGCACTAATGAATGTGAAAGTAATCCATATAAAATTTCATTTAGTTGCAATAATGAAAGAAATTTTAAAAAATTACATCAAATCTTTCTCCTATGCAATCAAAACCATATGTTTTTAAAACTATGTTTTTGCATATCATTTAAACAATATTTTCAGGGTTTTATTCACTTTGTGGCCACTAATCTTAGTACTTATGGAAAACAATATTTTTAATGTCACTAAGACAGTATTTTTTACATCACTGCTATTTATTAATGGAAAATTCAACTAATTTGCAGGGAATATTTCAGTACACAAAACTTGGCGGGAATTCCGAAAATAGTTATTACTATATTACAGCTATTATAGAAATGGGTAAGAGGTGTCTGGGTGGCTCAGTTGGTTAAGCTCAGACTTAAAAAAATAGATAAAAAATAAAATGAAAAAGAACAGATGCCTTATGTCAGAAAAAAATTATCAATAATTACCTATCCATAAAACTCTAATAAATTGGGGTGCCTGGGTGGCTCAGTGGGTTAAGTGTCCGACTTCAGCTCAGGTCATGATCTCATAGCTTATGGGTTCAAGCCCCAAGTCTCACTCTTTGCTGACAGCTCAGAGCCTGGAGCCTGCTCCGGATTCTGTGTCTCCCCCTCTTTCTCTATTCTTCCCCCACTCATGCTCTCTCTCTCTCTCTCTCTCTCTCTCTGAAAAATAAATAAACATTAAAAAAAATTTTAAAACCTCCAATAAATTTACTTTTGATAAGTGGCTAATACTTAACTGAGTGATTTTTAACATATTTCTAAAGAACAGCTTATTTGGTTGCCTATGGATCAACAACTTTTGGCAATAGCACAGTGTTTGTGAGGATTTTGTAAAGTGAGTTTTGAAATATTTGTGTGAATGAAATAAATATATAATAGATACACCTAGGCTAATCCTCCTTATAAAATATCTGAACATTGGGGCTCCTGGGTGGCTCCATCAGTTGAGCGTCCGACTTTGGCTCAGGTCATGATCTCACAGTTTGTGAGTTCAAGCCCCCGTCGGGCTCTGTGCTGACAGCTCAGAGCCTGGAGCCTGCTTTGGATTCTGTGTCCCCCTCTCTGTGCCCCTCTACCGTTTGTGCTCTCTCTCTGTCTCTCAAAAATAAAATAAATAAATGTAAGAAAAAATAAAATAAAATATCTGAGCATAGCTACATAATGGAAAAGACTTTGTATTTTTAGTAAATTGTAAGTTAAAAATGGAATTCTGTTTATTCATTCAGTAAACATATTAGTTTCAATTGTATACCAGAAATAACAGTAAATAAAATAAACTCTCTGACCTTGGATAGCTCACATTTTAGTGTAAGTAATTAATTTCTTTTTACTTATTAATTACTCATTGTTCTAGTGTAAGTAATTAAAATACTTAAAATAAGATGAAAATTCCACATGTGAGTGAAATCATGTAGTATTTGTCTTCTCTGACTGACTTCTTTGCTTAGTATAATACTCTCTAGGTCCACCCATTTCTTTGTAACTAGCAAGATTTCGTTCTTTTTGATGGCTGAGTAATATTCCATTGTAGATATGTATACCACACCTTCTTTATCCATTCCTCAGTCAATGGACATTTTGGCTCATTCCATAATTTGGCTATTGTTGATAATGCTGCTATAAGCATCAGGATGCATATATCCCTTCAAATCAATATATTTGTATCCTTTGGATAATTATCTAATAATACAATTGCTGGGTCATGGAATGGTTCTATTTTTAACTTTTGAGTCACCTCCATACTGTTTTCCAGAGTGGCTGCAGCAGTTTGCATTTGCACCCACCAAAAGAATAAGAGGGTTCCCCTTTCTCCGTATCCTCATCAACACCAGTTTTTTCCGGTGTTGTTAATTCTAGCCATTCTGACAGGTATGAAGTGACATTTCATTGAAGTTTTTATTTGTATTTCTATTTTTTTTTATTTTTTTTACATTTTATTTATTTTTGAGAGACAGAGACAGAGCACAAGCGGGGGATGGGCAGAGAGAGAAGGAGACACAGAATCCAAAGCAGGCTCCAGGCTCCAAGTTGTTAGCACAGAGCTGGATGGGAGGGCTCAAACTTAAAAACCGCGAGATCATCACCTGAACCAAAGTCGCTCAACCGACTGAGCTACCCAGGCACCCCTGATTTGTATTTCTGATGATGAGTGATGTTTAGCATCTTTTCATGTCTGTTGGCCATCTGCATGAAATTTGGAGAAGCGTCTATTCATGTCTTCTGTACATTTTTAATTGGATTATTTTTTTTTGAAGGTTGAGTTGTGTAAGTTCTGTATATATTTTGGATACTAACCCTTTATCAGATATGTCATTGGCAAATATCTTCTCCCATCCAAAATTTTTACTTTTAGTTTTGTTGATTGTTTCCTTTGCAGTGCAGAAGCTTTTTAACTTGATGAAGTTCCACTAGTTTTTTGTTGTTTTTTTTTTTGTTGTTGTTTCCCTTGCCTCAGGAGACATATCTAATAAGAGGTTGCTGTGGCCAATGTCAAAGAGGTTGCTGCCTATCTTCTCCTCTAGGATTTTGATGGTGTCCTGTCTCACATTTAGCTCTTTCATCCATTTGAGTTTATTTTTGTGTATGGTGTGAGAAAGTAGTCCACTTACATTCTTTTTCATTTTGCTGTCCAGTTTTCTCAATACCATTTGTTTAAAAGACTGTCTTTGTCTCACTGAATGTTCTTTCTTGCTGTGTCAAAGTTGACCATATACTTGTGGGTCCATTTCTGGGTTTTCTATTCTGTTCTATGATCTATATGTCTGTTTTTGTGCCAGTACCATATTGTCTTGGTCACTATCGCTTTGTAAAATTACTTGAAGTTTGAAATTGTGATGCCTCCAGCTTTTTGTTTTTAATTTTTTTCCTAATGTTTATTTATTTATTTTAGAGAGAGACAGACAGACAGAGAGAGATAGAGAGTCGGGGAGGGGCAGAGAGAGAAGGATAAAGAGAATCCCAAGAAGGCTCCACTCTGTCAGTGCACAGCCTCACATGGGGATCAAACTCACGAACTGTGAGATCATGACCTGAGCTGAAATCAAGACTTGGATGTTTAACCAACTGAGCCACCTAGGCACACCTTGCTTTTCTTTTTCAAGATTTCTTTGGCTATTCAGCATCTTTTGTGCTTCCATACAAATTTTAGGAT
Organism: Panthera pardus; assembly: GCF_024362965.1. NCBI lineage: Eukaryota > Metazoa > Chordata > Mammalia > Carnivora > Felidae > Panthera > Panthera pardus. The sequence continues at coordinate 34,660,205 of NW_026527002.1, read as the reverse complement.
TGTTCGTTCTAATTCTGTGAAAAATGCCAGTGGTATTTGATGGGGATTGCTTTGGGTTAATATCAACATTTTAACAATACTTGTTCTTCCAATCCTTGAGCATAAACTGTTTTTCCATTTCTTTGTGTCACCTTCAATTTCACTCATCAGTGGGTTTTTTTAAGTTTATTTATTTGAGAGAGAGAGAGAGAGAGAGAGAGCACAAGCAGGGGAGGGGCAAGGAGAGAAAGAGAGAGAGAGTCCCAAGGAGGTTCCATGTTATCATCACAGAGCCCAATGTGGGGCTTATTGCCACAAACCATGAGATCATGACCTGAACCAAGATCAAAAGTTGGATGCTTACCCAACTGAACCACCCAGGCACTGCCACCATCAGTTTTATAGTTTTCATAGTACAGATCTTTTAGCTCATTGTTTAGATTTATTCCTGATGTCTTATGGTTTGGGGAGCAATTGTAAATGAGATTGATTCCTTGATTTCTTCAAGGAAATTTCTTTGTGCTGCTTCATTACGGGTGTAGAGAAATGCAACAGATTTCTCTTTGTTGATTTTATATTCTAAGACTTGACTGAATTCATGTATCAGTTCTAGTAATTTTTTGGTGGAGTCTTTTGGGTTTTCTACATAGAGAATTGTGTCATCTGTAAATAGTGAAAGTTTTACTTCTTCCTTGCTAATTTGGATGCCTTTATTTCTTTTTGTTATCTGATTTCTGAGGCTAGAACCTCCAGTATTATGTTAAATAACAGTGATGATAGTGGATATACCTGTGTCAAGTACTTTTAATACACTATTTATAATCTACAAAATTATATTTCATAGTAAAATTTATTACCATATTATTGACAAAAAATACAAGGGCTTATATAGGTTAAATAGTTGCCTACACATATCATACAGTTTCTAAATGTTTGAGATTGGATTTACACTCAAATCTCTATCAGACCAAACTCTGCATTTATTTTATTATATGTATTCCCTCTCCTCTGTGCAACAACCATTGAGTGTATTAAGTTGTGCAAGTAGAACTTTAGACAGAATCATTTGTTTGCTTTCTAAATGAATGAAAATGATTTATTTTCTCCTTAACTCAGTGCTGATATGTGTAATAGAAATTTTATGACTCAGAAATTCTTTCCTGCCTTTTTCCAGATATAACTCAGGCTGGTTATGATGAAAGCAATTGCCAAGAGTGAACAGGTGGAGCCCTAGACAAAGATATGTACAGAGATGAAGCAAAGACGCCATTTTAAAATTAGCTCAATCATGTTTTAAGAAGTTGTTAGAAAGATATTGAAGCCTACAGAAAAAGATCACATAAGAATGATGACCTGTTTGTAGACAAGGAAAGATCTAGATAGTAAACAAATAACAAGTACTTGCTACATATTCCTTTTTTAAGTTTATTAATTTATTTTGAGGGACAGAGAGCAAGCAGGGGAGTGGCAGAAAGAGAGGGAGAGAGAAAATCCCAAGCAAGGTCTGTGATGTCAGTGCAGAGCCCAAAGCAGGGCTTGACCCTACAAACAACGAACTGAACCAAAATCAAAAGTTTGATGCTTAACATACTGAGCTACCCCAGCACCCTCAGTTGCTACATATTCTTACATACTGGAAAGAGGACCTTACAATTTCACCTTTCAACCAAATACAGTCAGATAAATACAAACTTAAACACAGACAGACATACTGTGGATACTACAGACCCACTTTTCCCAACAAGGCATAAATTAAATCAACAAAAAGAACCACACATTTAAGCAAGAAATTTGGGGATTTTAGGGCCAGCATGAGTTATATTAATTGATTTCAAAGAATTTGTGTGAAGAAAAATAACTAGTTCTTGCCAAATAATTTCAACACTATAAATCTCGCCAATAAAGATGTTGAAAGTAGGGGGTGGAAATGGGACTTAATATTAAGTTTTGTCAAGAACAATAAAAGGGATGCTGGGTAGCTCAGTTGGTTGAGCATCCAACTCTTGATTTCAGCTGAGGTCATGATCCCAGGGTCATGGGATGGAGTCCCGCGTCAGGCTCTGAGTTGATCATGGAGCCTGCTTGAGACTCTCTCTCTCTCTCCCTCTCTCTCTCCTCTGCCGCCTCTGCCCCTCTCCCCTGCTCATGCTCTCTCTCTCTCTCTCCAAAAAAATTAAACATTAAGAAAAGAAAAAAAAGAACCAGAAAAGAGGGCAGAATATTGGCACTTAACAATAGGTAACAACTTCTTTCTTAAGTATCAAAGTGATACTTAAAAATATCATGTTTTCACTCATATGTGGATCTTGAGAAACTTAACAGAAGACCACGGGGGAAGGGAAGGGAAAAAAATAGTTACAAACAGAAAGGGAGGAAGACAAACCATAAGAGATTCTTAAATACAGAGAACAAACTGAGGGTGGATGGGGGGGGGTAGGGGAGAGGGGAAAATGAGTGATGGGCATTGAGGAAGGCACTTGTTGGGATGAGCCCTGGGTGTTGTATGTAAGCGATGAACCACAGGAATCTACCCCAAAACCAAGATCATACTTTACACACTGTATGTTAGACAACTTGACAATAAATTATATTAAAAAAGTATGTATAAATAAATAAATAAATAAATAAATAAATAAATAAATAAATCTGAATAGGGGTGCCTGGGTGGCTCAGTCGATTGAGTATCCGACCTCAGCTCAGGTCATGATCTCACAGGTTCAGAAATTTGAGCCCTGCATTGGGTTCCCTGCTGTCAGCCTGTCAGCCTGTCAGCACAGAGCCTCCTTTGAATCCTCTGTCCCTATCTTTCTCTGCCCCTACCCCGCTTGCACTCTCTCAAAACACTAATAAAAATATATTTAAAAATATAAATTGTTTGTAGGGTACCTACAAATCGGTAGAGCATGCAACTCTTGCCCCTGGGGTTGTAGAGGGTATAGAGATGTTGGGCGTAGAGATTACTAAAAAAAATGTTTTTAAATCTTTTAAAAAAAATGGAAGAAAAAAACTCTACACAAATCATTTGTGCTGCAGCATATAAGAAAGCACCTCAAAACTGTTGAGTGATTCACTGGATTTATTTAGGAAACACCTGGTCTCTAGCTGTCAGTAGTAGTCGTAGTAGTAGTTAAAGTACTGTTAGTAGTAGAAGGAGTGGTAAGGATAATAATAGTACTTATGGTGATAATCACTTGCTTCCAGTGAGTTACTCCTTTGTGTGAGGCACTCCGCTAGGTAATTTACTTATAGTATTTCATTTAATTGTCAGAAGAATAAAAATACAGAATATTAAAGTCACATTTTATTTCAATATAATTATCTTAAGAACCTCTAAGCTTACAATGTATTTGTTACAGGTTTATTTAATTGGCTAGAAACAACACCCAAAGATCACATTTATGCACAGTTTTTGAATGTGAGAACTTCTGTTTCCTCACAGCGTGCCTTTGTGCACTAACCACCCTCTGGTTCACAAATTAATGACTTCGAACTGAGATAAATCAAAACCTGGAATATGATTCTGTCCTCCAGGCTACACTCCAGAGACTTCTTCAATGAGAAAGAGTTATTCTTCAAGAATTACCTAGGGAACTTTTTCAAAAACAATGCTCAAACCACTTTCTAAGAAAAATTAAATTGAATAAGAATTCAATGGTTAGGGACAAAGCATCATTATTTTTTAAAAGGCAATGTACAGCCAAAGTTGAAACCACTGGGTTAACCAGAGGCATGTGAAAGAGGCTTAAGAGTTCAGATTTATCTTTTACCTCATCTTATCCTCTGAGAATTCTATCTTTCTGCCTTAGTATATCAGTGCTTAAATTTGGATTACAGTATATTTTCCATCAATGCAAAGAATCAAATTATCCCTATTTCAGTCGAATTGTGTATGAAATGACAGGGAGAAAAAGTATTTATTATAAAACTGCTTTTTCTTTATTTCTTGTGTTTGGAGAGTCTGAAGCTTATCTCTTTCTGAAAAATCTTAATGATGGTCATAAGAATCAATGAACACACTGCAAAATCCTGATATTTTCCAGACAAGTCCTTGAAGTTGTTGCTTTTATTCCGAATATACAACATACCATAATTTAACAAAATATAGCAAAAAAAATTAATTTTCTATGAAGAATTATAGAATTCTTCAGCAAATTAATTCCACATATTAGGGTATGGCAGCAAATCAATTCTACATATTAGGAGGTATTACTGCCAGTAATCTAGTCCTGTTACCAGATATTTATGAGTATTCTCAGTTAGAAACCAGAGGAATTAAATCTGGTTAACTTAAACAACAAAAAAAAGGATTTTAGTGTAAAGGCAATTGGTAGGTCACTAAATCTCTGGGAATCCTGGAGAGTTAGCCTTAGGTATAAACAAGGGGAACTAAGACATAGTCAGGATCTTGCCATTGGAACAACTTGAATAAGGTGATATTGCTGGTGCTGTGACCACTGATTATTATAACATGTTTGATTCCTGTTTACCCTTCCAGTCAATCTATTATGTCTTTCCTTTTATCCTTTTCTGATATCATTGTTGTTATCCTTAGAAAAATGTATTTGGAAAAGATCTGATATAAATAATTTAGTATCTGTGACAGTCACTGGGTTGGTCCAGTTCAGTTGAACCAATTAAAATAGTTAAGTATTTCCCAACCAGCTGAGTTAAATAATCATTGTCAAAGCACCCTGAGTGTCCTAGCAGCACTTCAGTTTCTCCCTTATGATCTCTCACTACTAGGTATGTGAGGATTGACACATCAGGGATCCTTCAAGATCCTGCTTTGAGCAGTGTTCTTCTGAATGGTTCAGAGTTGGGCTCTTCCAAGTGTTAAATATTTTGAATAATATCCTTCCTCTCATCTGACTAAACCTTTGGCACAGGGGGCTGTAAAGTAGTTTCATTAATTATCCAAGAGAGCCCATTATGTACGTGTGGGTCCAGAATTTGGAACATAACAGACCCATTCCAAAGCCAAAGCTCTAAAACACAAAGTCATACTACTATCTTCTAAATAAGTTCATATCCCATTAAGTAAATTTTCTTCACAAAAATTCACAGATTGAAGAGGTGAAAGATACTGAGGAGAACATGAAAGGGAATTAGAAAGAGTATTCATATGACCTTAAAATCATATCATGTATATATATGGTGCTCAAGGCTGATGTGGCCTTAGGAAACAAGCATCCTTAGTCCTGGTATCCTTAGGGCTGGCATGTATTTGGCAACTGCTTAAAAATTCTTGCTGATTAATTTCCATGATTCGTGTTTTATCTATAAAAGAAACACCAATAATAACAAAAATAACTATTGTCTATTGAACCATCTCAGGTTAAACTAGTGAAGTAACTAAAAACAAGACCTGAAAATAAAATATATTTTTATATATACATATACACATACTTGTCCACTCTAATTGAAAAATAAGTGGAAATAAATAATTTTATTTTAGTATTTTTAACTTCTAGGAGGAAAACTGTTTGATATAATTAAAGAATTAATCACTGGAGAGTAGCAATCAGACACATAGGAAAAATATCCTACTAAAAGGAACAATTTTCTCCTCACAGGAGACTAGGTGGGTCTGAAAGTTATAGCAGTAAAATCTGTAAGTTTGTTTTAGATTTACTGCCTCTCTTGGTCTGAAAAGAATATTAACAATAGAGTTAAAGCTCAATAAGTCATGGGAGAAACTTTAAAAGAGGCATGTAGAAAGCTTCAGGCAAAATATGTTTACCACTTAATGTGCTGAGCATGGGTGACATGGTGAATTTAAACTTCCAAGGCAAAGGAATTAGACACAACCCTACAGGCCTCCCTGAGACTTACTTGGAGTGATGAAAGGCATGCTTGGAATACAATAAAAGGAGAATGGATAGGCTTTAAAGAAAGGTGGATTATGTAAAGAGATCTATAGTTATATGGAAATGTATGGAACTGAGAGTAAAAATATGCTGAATAGCATTTGGAAAAATTGTGGGGGATCATCAGAATATATATATAATGTATGGCAGCTATATAAAATTCAACCAGGTATAGAAAGTGTTTTTTACATTTCTGATACATATTGACAAGCTGGTTTACAAACAGGCTCACATAGGACTAAAGAATTTCTATATTCTTTGGAGGTCTATTTTTTTCTTTAAAAAAAAAAGTGCCCAGCAGTATATGTCAACACACAGAGATAAAATGATGGGGTTCTAGAAATGGAAAAACAGTTTAATTCTTTAAAAGTTTAACAGAATCCATACATACATATTTAGATGTCTCTAGGAAATAGATATGCAAGAAGGTATGAAAATAATAAAAATTTATTCACATAACAAGGGAATACTTGCAGAAAGGTGTTTGTCGACAAAACAAGTAGAATCCAGGCTATAATATAAAGACATGCCCATGTAAAAACTTAAGAGGATATTGATGGTTATAATTTAATTATCAATTTATGATGATAGCACAATTTAAATCCATGACCACATTTGCATCTAGTAGTTATTCTGTTTCAATAAAAGAAAGGTAATCTACATGGAATTATGAGGACTGTGTATAAAAAAATGTAATTTCACTACATCTCCAACATTAACGGAGAAACAGATACCTGGTTTGTTTTGTCATGAAGTGCCTGGCAACTGTAAAGGTAAAATTTTTTTTGGCAATTATTTTTCAAATATATTTCATAGCACTTAAGCAAATCAGTGTTTGAATATCATGTCTTTTGCTTTGATTTCCCCCTTACAAACAAATGATAACTTGGCTTTATAAAAACAAACAAATAAGCAAACAAACAAAAAATTCTTCCTTTTTAGAGGGTTGGATTAAGATGACAAGAGAAGCAATTTATACAAGGAAAGTGGGTACACAGAATGAGTTATGCAAACACTTCTAGTCATGGAATGCAGCTTATTCCTCTGATTTAAATAAGTATTATTAAAATTACCTGCTCAATTCTAGGGTAAATAAACTATGCAGTTCTTAAAGGAGTAATGCACAAGGATAAATAAAAATATTCAGGAAATTTTAAAAAATAAGATAGGAGAGTCCTGTCTAAAAAATCAGACACAGAGGGGTCAAGATGGTGGAAGAGCATGGAAGTTTTTTTGCATCTCTCATCCCTGAAATACAGCCAGATCAACACTAAACCACCCTGCACATCTAGAAGACTGATTTCAGGATTAACACAACAATATGCACAACCTGAACCACAGGACTCAGCAGGTACATGGCATGGAGAGATGAACTGGGGTAAAGAGAAGCCGCGGAAGGCGGGAAGCTGTTTTTGCTTGTGGAGAGATGATGGAGACGGTGGGGAGGAAAGCATCCTCCCCCATCCAAAAGCAGCTGGAGAGAAAAGAAAGAGTACACAAGGGACTGTACACAAAAAGGGAGAAAGGAGGAAGAAGAGGGTTTAAATTTCATTAAGGCTCTATAAATAGGGGGGTTGCAAAGTCTGAAACTCCACAGCCAGATACCTGGTGGTGCTCTGGTGGGAAAGGCAAATCCCCAGGAGCAGACAGTGAGATCCTCAGGTCTTCAGGCCACACAGGGAGAGACATTTCCCCTGCTGGGTGGACATTTGGTAGAGGCTGTGCGGCCACCCCACAGGCAAAGGTCCCAATGGACCCTGAAGAACAACCGAATTCGCTGGTGCTGGAACAAGGACATTAAGTGGGATGCCTGGCACCAGATGTGTGTTGTGATTTACCATAATCCCTGAAATGCTGCTGCTATAAAATCACATAAACTTTTTCTGGGGTGGGCTGGTACCCAGCCACAGTCTCTGCGCATCGGCAGCTGCACGGTCCCGCAAAAGTTCCTGGGGGTGGGAGAGCACCTGGACATTGCTCGGTGAGACTCTCCCCCAGGCGGTCAAAATGGGTCAAAGCCACAGATCCTCAGAAGTGAGGGGCTGGGAAAGAGCCACATCTGAGATAAAACTCAGGAGGGAGATGCGACCTGGCAACCTGATGGCTTGGTCACGGACAGTGTAAAAGTGGGGAGTGAGCAGAGCCGGAGATGAAGAAGGGGTGCAGGATTGCTGGTCAGGGAGAACAGAGTTCCAATGCTAGAGACTTGGTAGCTGGGTGGCACCATTTTCATCCCTTCCTCGCATGCACATACACAACTCCAAGAGCCACAACAATCCACCCCAGTAAGCTAAGCAGTGCCATCTAGTGTCGAACAGAGTCGTTACACTAAGCTCTGACCAACTGGGTCAATCTCACTCTTCAGGAACACCACAAGTCTCTCTGTCTGCATAGTTTATATACTATAAAGCACTTCATGGTTTGACTTCTAAGGGACCGATGTAATTTAAATCATATTTCAGTCCGTTCACTGGTCCATCTATTCATTTTTATTTCTTTTTCTTTTCTTATTCTTGAATACAGAAAGAGAAAAAATTTATTTGTTTTCAATTTTTATTAAAAATATTTTTCTTTAATATTTTTCAATTATATTTTTTACTTTTTTGTAAATTTTTCAAATTGTATTTTACTTCCATCATTTCATTTTATTCTATTTCATTATAGTCATTTTTTTCAAATTTGTAAACCTTTTCCTTTTTTTTTCTTTTTTTATCTTTCCCTTTTTTCTCTAGTCTATAAAGCTCCTTTCAACAACCAGAACATCAACCAGAACAACAACCAAAACATCTAGGAACTATCATCATTTATTTGATTATTTTGTATGTGTTATTTTTCATTTTTTAATTTTCATTTTCTTTGCCTTATTAATTCCTTTTCTTCCTTCAAAATGATGAAATGAAGGAATTCACCCCAAAAGAAAGAACAGGAAGAAATGACAGCCAGGGACTTAATCAACACAGATACAAGCAATACGTCTGAACTAGAATTTAGAATCATGATAATAAGAATACTAGTTGGGGTCAAAAATAGATTAGAAACCCTTTCTGTGGATATAAAAGAAGTAAAAGCTAGTCAGAATGAAATAAAAAATGCTACAACTGAGCTGCAATCTCAAATAGATGCCATGGCGGCAAGGATGGATGAAGCAGAGCAGCAAATCAGCGATATAGAGGACAAATTTATGGAGAATAATGAGAAAAAAAAGAGGGAGATTAAGGCAAAAGAGCATGATTTAAGAATTAGAGAAATCAGTGACTCATTAAAAAGGGACAACAGCAGACTCATATAGGTCCTAGGAAATGAGAGAGAAAAAGGGGTAGAGTGGTTATGTGAGCAAATCATAGCAGAAAACTTTCCTAACCTGAGGAAAGGCACAGAAATCAAAATCCAGGAAGCACAGAGGACTCCCACTAGATTCAACAAAAGCCTACCATCAACAAGGCATATCATACTGAAATTCACAAAATACTCAGGCAAGGAGAGAATCATGAAAGCAGCAAGGGAAAAAAAGTCCTTAATGTACAAGGGAAAACAGATCAGATTTGTAGCAGACCTATCTATAGAAATTTGGCAGGCCAGAAAGGAGTGGCAGGATATATTTAATGTGCTGAATTGGAAAAATATGAAGCCAAGAATTCTTTATCCAGCAAGGATGTCATTCAAAATACAAGGAGAGATAAAAAGTTTCCCAGACAAACAAAAATTAAAGGAGTTCGTGACCTCTAAACCAGACGGGCAAGAAATTTTAAGAGAGACTCTCTGAGGGGAGAAAAGACAGAAAAAAAAGACCAAAAGCAACAAAGACCAGAAAGGACCAGAGAACACCATCTGAAATTCCAACTCTCCAGGCAACATAATGGCAATAAATTCATATCTTTCAGTACTCATTCTAAACGTCAATGGACTAAATGCTCCAATCAAAAGACATAGGGTAACAGAATGGATAAGAAAAAAGATCCATCTATATGCTGTTTACAAGAGACCCATTTTATACCTAAAGACACCTAAGGGGATGGAGTACCATCTATCATGCTAATGGTCTACAAAAGAAAGCCAAAATAGCCATACTTACATCAGACAATCCAGACTTTAAAGACTGTATCAAGAGATGAAAAGGGCATTGTATCATAATTAAGGGGTTTATCCACCAAGACTTAACAATTGTAAACATTTATGCTCCAAAGTTGGAGGCACACAAATATATAAATCAATTAATCACAAACACAAATAAACTCATTGATAATAATATCATAATAGTAGGGGACTTCAACACCCCACTTACAACAATAGATCATTTAAAAAAGAAAATCAACATAGAAACAATGGCTTTGAATTTACACTGGACTGGATGGACTTCACAGATAAATTCAGAACATTTCATCCTAAAGTAGCAGAATACACATTCGTCTCCAGTGCACATGGAACATTTTCTAGAATAGATCACATACTGGGACACAAATTGGCCTGCAACAAGTACAAAAAGATCAAGATCACACCATGCATATTTTCAGACCACAATGCTATGAAATTTGAAGTCAACCACAAGAAAAAAATGTGGAAAGATAACAAATGCTTGGAGACTAAAGACCAACCTACTAAAGAATGAATGAGCTAACCAAGAAGTTAAAAAGGAAATTAAAAAGTACATGGAATCCAATTAAAATGACAATACCACAGCCCAAAACCTCTGGGATGTAGCAAAGGCAGTCATAAGAGGGAAGTATATAGCAACCCAGGCCTTCCTCAAGAAGGAAGAAGGGTCTCAGATACACAACCTAAACTTACACCTTAAAGAGCTGGAAAAAGAACAGCAAATAAAATCCCAAACTAGCAGGAGACAGGAAATAATAAAGATTAGAGCAGAAATAAATGCATTGAAACAAACAAACAAAAAAAAATAGAACAGATCAATGAAACCAGAAGCTGGTTCTTTGAAAGAATGAACAAAATTCATAAACCCCTAGCCAGTTTGATAAAAAAAAAAAAAAAAAAAAGGAAAGGACCCAAATATATAAAATCAAGAATGAAAGAGAAGAGATCACGACCAACACAGCAGAAATACAAACAATAATAAGAGAATATTACAAGCAATTATGTGGCAATAAAATGGGCAATCTGGAAGAAATGGACAAATTCCTGGAAACATACACACTACCAAAACTGAAACGGGAATAAATAGAAAATTTGAACAGACCATAACCAGTAAAGAAATAGAATTAGTTATCAAAAATCTCCTAAAAAAACAGGAGTCTGGGGCCAGATGGCTTTCCAGGGGAATTCTACCAAACATTTAAAGAAGATTTAACACCTATTCTCTTGAAACTGTTCCGAAAAATAGAAATGGAAGGAAAACTTCCAAACTCTTTCTATGAAGTCAGCATTACCTTGATTCTAAAACCAGACAAAGACCCCACTAAAATGGAAAACTATAGACCAATTTCCCTGATGAACATGGATGCAAAAATCCTCAACAAGATATTAGCCAACAGGATCCAACAATACATTAAAAAAATTATTCACCACGAACATGTGGGATTTATACCTGGGAGGCAGGGCTGGTTCAATATCCACAAAATAATCAATGTGATTCATCAACATCAATAAAAGAAAGGACAAGAACCACATGATCCTCTCAACAGATGCAGAGAAAGCATTTGACAAAATACAGCATCCTTTCTTGATAAAAACACTCAAGAAAGTAGGGATAGAAGGATCATACCTTGAGATAATAAAAGCCATATATAAAAGACCCAATGCTAATATCATCCTCAATGGGGAAAAACTGAGACCTTTTCCCCTAAGGTCAGGAACAAGAAAGATGTCCACTCTTGCCACTGTAATTCAACATAGTATTGGAAGTCTTAGCCTCAACAATTAGACAACACAAAGAAATAAAAGGCATCCAAATCTGCCAGGGGGAGGTCAAACTTTCACTCTTTGCAGATGACATGATACTCTATATGGAAAACCCAAAAAATTCCACCAAAAAACTGCTAGAACTGATCCATGTATTCAGCAAAGTGGCGGGATAAAAAATCAATGCACAGAAATCGGTTGCATTCCTATACACCAAAAACGAAGCAACAGAAAGAGAAATCATCCCATTTACAAGGAATTGATCCCATTTACAATTGCACCAAAACCCATAAAACACCTAGGAATAAATATAACCAAGGAGGTGAAAAATCTATACACTGAAAAGTATCGAAAGCTTATGAAAGAAATTGAAGAAGACACACAAAAAAAGAAAAATATTCCATGCTCCTCTATAGGAAGAACAAATATTGCGAAAATGTCCTTACCCCCCAAGGAAATCTACAGATTTAAAGCAATCCAAATCAAAATACCAACAGCAATTTTTACAGAACTTGAGCAAACAATCCTAAAATTTGTAACCAGAAAAGACCCCAAATAGTCAAAGCAATCTTGATAAAGAAAACCAAAGTTGGAGGTGTCACAATCCTGGACTTCAAGCTGTATTACAGCTGTATTACAAAGCTGTAATCCTCAAGACAGTATAGTACTGGCACAGAAACACATACTCAGATCAATGGAACAGAATAGAGAACCCAGAAATGGACCCACAAACGTATGGCCAATTGATCTTTGACAAAGCAGGAAAGAATATCCAATGGAAAAAAGACAGTCTCTTCAGCAGGTGGTGCTGGGAAAACTGGACAGCGACATGCAGAAAAGTGAACCTGGACTACTTTCTTACACCAGACACAAAAAGAAACTCAAAATGGATGAAAGACCTCAACATAAGACAGGAAGCCATCAAAATCCTAGAGGAGAAAGCAGGCAAAAACCTCTTTGACCTTGGCCACAGTACTTCTTATTCAACACATATTCAGAGGCAAGGGAAACAAAAATGAACTATTGGGACCTCATCAAAATAAAAAGCTCTGCACAGTGAAGGAAACAATCAGCAAAACTAAAAGGCAACTGACGGAATAAGAGAAAATATTTGCAAATGACATATCAGATAAAGGGTTAGTATCTAAAATCTGCAAAGAACTTATCACTCAACACCCAAAAAACAAATATCCAGTGAATAAATGAACAAAAGACATGAATAGACACTTCTCCAAAGAAGACATCCAGATGGCCAACTGACACATGAAAAAATGCTCAACATCACTCTTCATCAGGGAAATACAAATCAAAACCACAATGAGATACCACCTAACACCTGCCAGAATGGCTAACATTAACAACTCAGGCAACAACAGATGTTGGCGAGCAAGCAGAGAAAGAGGATCTCTTTTGTACTGCTGGTGGGAATGCACACTGATGCAGTCACTCTGGAAAACAGTATGGAGGTTCCTCAAAAAATTAAAAATAGAATTACCCTATGACCCAGTAATTGCACTACTAGGTATTTATCCAAGGGATATAGGTATGCTGTTTCAAAGGGAGAGATGCACCCTAATGCTTATAGCAGCAGTATGAATAATAGCCAAAGTATGGAGAGAGCCCAAATGTCCATCAATGGATGAATGGATAAAGAGGATGTGGTATATATATACAATGGAGTATTACTAAGCAATCAAAAAGAATGAAATCTTGCCATATGCAACTATGTGGGTGGAACTAGAGGGTATTATGCTAAGTGAAATTAGTCAGAGAAAGACAAATATCTTAGGACTTCACTCATATGAGGACTTTAAGATACAAAACAGATGAACATAAGGGAAGAGAAGCAAAAATAATATAAAAACAGGGAGGGGGACAAAACATAAGAGACTCTTAAATATGGAGAACAAACAGAGGGTTGCTGGAGGGGTGTGGGTGGGGGAATGGGCTAAATGGTTAAGGGGAATTGAGGAATCTATTCCTGAAATCTTTGTTGCACTAAATGTTAACCTACTTGGATGTAAATTTAAAAATAAATAAATAATTTAAAAAATAAATAAAATAAAAATATACATAAAATAAAAAAATAAAAAATCAGACAGGAGAGTCTTTTGAAGTAAAAAAAAATACTATAAAATAATGGTAATTAAACAGTTTATCCTTTTAAATAATAAAGCAAAAAACTGAATAATCCAGAGTTTTGAAAAGATTAGAAATAACTTTTAAAATAACCAATGATAAAATACTAGACTATTAAATGCACAATATTAGAAAAATTAACCATTCATGATTGCTTGGGGGTAGAAATGATCCTTGCATTACATAAAAAGAAATTCTAAATAATTCAAAACTAGGTTAAAACAAACTATAGCACATTAGACACAAACCAAGAAGCAAAAGTGGATGGAGAAGGATAGCTGTCATTATATTTAAAAAAGTGGGGTGGCTGAAAATATCAGAAAACTGACTGACAATGGATGGACTAGGGAAAATATTTCCAATATATGTAACAAGAGAGTTTTCAGTACTACTAATTTAAGGAAAAGTCATATGAATTGATGAAAAAGGGACAAACTAATGAAAATAGAAAAGATATATGAGTAGGTAATAGCAGAAAAAGAAATGCAAATGTCAAATGAATATACAGAAGATGTTCTAAACATTAATAATTAAGGAAATGCAAATTAAATGATATTGTTGATTCTTATGATTCACAATAATTATGGTCTATAAAATTGCCACAAAAACTGAACCACTACTCCTAGAGGAATGACAGGAGTAAGTTTGTGTGAATCTCAAGTCACATTTTCATCAACCGAACAAAGCATAACCTTGTTTTATGAGTGTTTCTGTTTAAAGATACCTTATTTAATAAATACTGTTGATGAATTCCTTAACATTGAACTCATAGTCTATAGCACTGTAATCATGCTTGAATGAAGCTTTTCTAACACATGTTTTTTCTCCCTAAGGCATGTCACAACCTTCTTGCACTTCCCAGACAGCACTTCAGCACTAGGGGGCATTTTTAAATAGGAAAATCACCAACAACCACAAAAATGAGTAAATCATGGGACTAAATAAATAGTCTGAAAAAATTACACTTATTTATGGTATGAAAACTGAAACAAGAAGGCAGTGTGTGTTGGCCACTTAGATTTTTGGTTGCTAGGAGCATGTCTGTGAATGGTCCAGAAAACGCCATAAATATTGATTTGGGCATTAAAAATCAACTTCAGTGAGTAGGCAGATTCAAAATACAGAATCGAAAGATAGGATCATTTTAAACCATCTGATGAGGACAGCCTGAAAATATTGTATGCCCAATGTTGGTGTAGAGAAACAGGAATTTGCATACTCTGTTGGTGGAGTATAGTTTGGTAGTAATTTTTGGATAAAATTTGACAGTATATATAAAATTTAAATGTTCCTGCAGTATGGCTAAGTAACTCCATTTCTAGATCTAGCCTTGGTAATATAAATGTTCATAAAAATGTAAATATAAAAGTGCTTATATCAAGAACGTTTCTCATAGCATAATTTGATAAACAATTCAAATGTTCAGTTTTAAAATAGTATTAAGCTGAATTATAATGAATCCATACTATGGTGTATGGTATAGTAATTTCTAAAAAAATATGTTGGACCTATATACATTCAAAAAGTAAGATATCCTACATACATCAGGTATAAAGGCAAGTTGAAACACTATATATAACTTATGTTAATAAACCCAGTTTATGTTAACATTTAAAAATTTCCACATATATATAAATTCATGTAAATATATGTTTAAGGTCTTGAAGTAAATTCAGAAAAATGATTACGTATTCTTCTAGGATAGGAATTGAGATTTGAAGAGAAATTTTATTACACTTTTTTATTACACTTAGGTACGCTATTTATTTATTTATTTATTTATTTATGTTACTATTTTTATGTACTACATTGCTGATTTTTTCCCACAATAACAACATTAAAAGTAATCTTTGGTCGTTGTTTTTTGTTTGTTTCAATTTTTTATTAGTTAAGAAATGTATTACAAAAAAGCAGGAGTTATAAGGAACAGAACACTATCTTTGCCCTTGAAGATTTAATTAGCAAGAAACACAAGAATACATTTTGTTATATAATTCAAAATTACAAAGTATCATGAAAGACAGATATCTAAGTATCATGAGCAAGAGCAACTGATTCTAAGTTAAGCATGGACATTACAGTGAAAGAAGGTAATATCCCAAGAGTAGAAGTTTGCTAAATGATTTAAGAAGAATTCTATAGTTCTACAAATAATAATAAGGTGTTTGGAGAAAGTTAATTGGTATGGCTGCATAGATTATCATGGCAGATTATAGATAGCCACTCACAAAAGACTGAAGAAGACTATTGTATTGCACAATTTCTGGGCCCTAAGAAAGGAATCCGATGGGGGACAATACACCTAAGGGTTATATTCAAGACTTATCTCAATATTTCCTCTTCCGTAAGATTCCCTTGTTAGACAGGAGTGTCTTTATCTTCCCTCTATGAACTCCTAAAATGTATGGAAAATGCTCTGCTTGCATACCTTTATGACCTCCCTGCCCTGACACTGGAGGGTATGATCAAAAGCCATCATGAGATTCACAAGGGGTTAAAATCACACACACACACACACACACACACACACACACACACACACACACCACTACACAGACATACACACAAAAGGTTTGTACCTGTGTTACGCAAAACAATTTTTCCTTTTGTTATGCTCACAACTTTGTAAACATGTATTACAGAATTTTTCATATCGTTTGACACATATTAGGAAACCAATAAAAGTTTCTTAAATATTCATCTCCCTTTTCTCCAGAACTTGTGTTCTCAAAGCCATACAGTTGCAGCAAGAAAATTGTTTTCATTAAAAAACAATCCATGCTAATTTCACAAGCATACAAGCAACTATGGATCTGTACAGTCTTTAATCTATAACTATTTATCATTTTAATTTTTATCTAGAAGGGGCCTATAGTAATTTATGTCAACTTCAAAGCATATATTTAATTTTATATCATTATATTCTCAGTGAGAAAACATTTAACAAAGTACATTGAACTGTTAATCTATGTTTAGTAAGTGAAGTGGGAACCAAATATTAAAACAATACCATTTTGCTTTAATTCAATTAATTGTTTTGGTGGTTTAATGTCTTTGCTTAAAAGGAAATAAACAATGTCTCGTATTGATCTGCTTCATCATGGCAGTAATGAAAATAATAGAGTTATTTCTTTAGCTCTAGTAAAAAATTATGTTTTCTTTTTTATGCATTTCTTTTTTTATTAAGCAAGCAGACAAAAAATTAAAAAATCAAGATGGCTTAATCAAATGAAAAATGAGTTTAATTATCTGAAACCTACACTAAATGTTTTTTGTTAAAAAACAACTAAGAATTTATGTCTCCCTTTGATATATGGAAGGCCACCCTCTAACCAGAAAAGTAAAACACAGAGGTTCTTGAATGTTAAGCATGCTGAAAATGAAGCACACACACCATCTATGAAAAAAGGTGTTTTTGCCATCATATCCTTGGATATGCAGACAAAAGAGTAGAAATAATTATTATAGCCTTTCTTGTAAGCCATTCTTCAGTTAGTGTGTGTGTGTGTGGCAGGGGGGTTGGCATGTATGAAGGAGCTGTGAGAGAGGAGATACAGAGAGAAAGGGAACAACAAGGAGGATGCAAATGGCTGCAAACAAAATTAAAAGAAATAGTAAATGGCAGGACAAAATGGTTTTTCTTTGGGATTCATATTCTTAAATTTAAACTTAATGATTGGTCTGAATATATATAAGTTGAACTATCCTACCATTTTTCATTCCCCAACCCACACCATCTCTTCATCTAAACAGCTATTGTGTTTACAGCTGGGAATAATTACTTGACATTTACTGGTGCTTTGTATTGGGAGGGATCTTCTTTTTTTTATATCACTAAACTAAACTGTAATTCTTCAAGGAAGTTCTGATTTTAAATATTCTCTAGAATATATGTTAAAATACTCAATATGGTGTGCTTGGGTGGCTCAGTCAGTTAAGCCTCCAACACTTGGTTTCAACTCAGGTCATGATCTCAGGGTTCGCGAGATCAAGTCCTGTGTTGGGGTCTGCACTGACAGTGTTGAGTCTGCTTGTGATTCTCTCTCCCTGCCCCTTCCCTGCTCACACTCTCACTCTTCTCTCTTAAAATAAATAAATGTTAGAAAAATATTCAATATGACCATGATTATATTCAATCAACAGATGACAAAACATACCCTTTGATCACATATACAAAGTAAACATGTAGCTGATAATTTGATATTATTCTTAAATCACATTTTATATTACCTTTAATCTAAGAGTAGTTGACTGTATCCTTTTCTCAGTTTCAACGGGTCACTTATTAAACTAACTTAATTACATATTGGACTATAGAGAATCTAAAGGATAATAACTGTTACTCACTGTTCCCTGAATAGTCAATGTACAATTGAACCTGCTCACTTGTATTTACAATTGCTTCCCTGAATTTTGATTGTATTTCTCTCTCCCATCAAGGTATCCACATTTGCTGTCTTTGAGACCAGGAAAGAGGCACACTTACTTCATAGCTCTGCTCAGTGACAGTGCACAGGTGGTTTTCTTTTCCTGTTCTATGGCATAGCTGATTTCTGCACTCATCTTGGCATTTAACCATTCACTGGGCTTTTACATCTCATGCATTGATCCCTTATTACTGTCAAACTTCCTATTTTGGGGGGGTTATCACTGACTTTTTCTTTGCAATTCAGACTTGTTTTACTATGAATTCCACAATCTCTTTGGGGAAAGAAACAATGGTTCATATTTTTGAACACTTCAGAGCCCAGTTCTGATTACATATTAGATGCTTTCTAAAAAGTTGAATTCATGTGGATAAAACACAATGACCAATAACAATTTAGTCCATATGTCTTTTTGCAATTACCCATCTTTGTTATTTTAGGAAAGAATTGAGATTACTTGCTCATATCTTATCTAATTAACAGCACAGAAGAACTGTTTCTGTAGGTAGGATATTACTGAGAGTAAAAAAATTGTCTAGTCACAGTGTGAAATATGCTTGAGTTCTGTCAGTGGGAATTGTTTCTCCCACTTTGTCCTAAACAAGTCTGCTATCATTCTGTTTTCTGGAATCTCCTCTTGGTAATCTTCTCTTTTGAGTCAATATGCCTAAAAACAAAGTTGCTTTTATCCTGTCTTTCTCTACTCCCAATCTTCTAAATTCCTAATCTTTCCAATTCCTCTGCCTAAAAGCTTATAGTCATTTCATAGCCCTGGAATCAAAAAAAAAAAAATCTGTAGGCAAGCACCTGGGTGGCTCAATTGGTTGGGTGTCTGACTTCAGCTCAGGTCATGATCTCACTGTTTGTGCTTTCAAGCCCCATATTGGGCTCACTGCTTCAGATCCTCTGTTCCCCTCTCTCTGCTCCTCCCCCACCCATGTTCTCTCTCTCAAAAATAAATGCATATCAAAAAAAACAACTCTGTAGGTATACCTTCAGAATATTAACTTGAACTATTCAAAATGATAATTTTGTAGGTAAAAAATAGTTAAAAGCCAACAATGTTTATGGCTCACCCATAATCATTCAGAATCAGAACACTTCTAATCATCTTCAGTGCTACTCTTCTAGTCCAAGTCGTCATCATTTCTTTAAAATTATTTTCAATATTTTCTCCCATTCTGTGAATTATCACTTTCTTGATAGTAAAATTTGCATTTCAAAAGTCTTTTTTTTTATCAAGTCCAATTTAACTTTTCTTTTCTTGCTTGTGTTTTTAGGATCATATCTAACAAGGGTTGCCTAATCCAAGGTCACAAAGATTTACTGTCAAATTTTCTTCTAAGAGTTTTATAATTTTAGTTACTACATTTAGTTCTATGATTGTCTATGACCCATTTTAATTTATGTGTAGTGTAAAGTAGGGGACCAACTTCATCCTTTTGTGTGTGGATATCCATTTATCCCAGCATCATTTGCTGAAAACACTATTCTTTTCCCCATTCCATGTCTTGGCACTATGCCAGAATTTAATTGACCATAGTTATATAGGTTTATTTCTAGACTCTCAATCTTATTCAATTGATACATATGTCTATCTTTATGCCATTACTACATAGCTTTATAAGTTTTAAAACTGGGAAGTATAAGTCCCCCATATTTGGTCTTTATCAAGATTATTTTGGCTATTCTGGATTTCTTGTGTATTCATATACATTTTAGGATCAATATATCCTTTTCTTCAAAAAAAATAGCCTGGGAATCTGATAGGGATTGCTCTGAATCTATAGGTTAATTTTGAGACTATACTATCATCATCCTTTATATAAATTTTTATTCCCACACAACTGACGTTTTCACTTCAATCTTTGCTCCTCAAATCTATTCCGCATGTAGAATCAATGTGATTCTTTGAAAATTGAAATCAGATTATATACCGCCTCTGTATATAAATGTCCATGCCTTTCTGCTTCACCCAGAATAAAATATAAGGTCCTTTCAATGGTTTAATGGTCTGGCATATACTTTTCTTTGGCTGCTACACTGATTTCATCTTACAATTTTCCCCTTTAGTCACTCATTTTAACCATACTGAATTTATCATTAATTATGCTGTGCACAATCCACCTCAGATTCTTTATACTCCCTATTCATTCTGACTACATCCTTCCTCCTCGGAGCATCCTTCACTTCCTTCAGGTCTCAGGTATAATACTATTAGATGGTATTTGATCCTTTTTATCTAAAATAGCATTTCTCCATCTATCTCTGTCTTCTGATCTGCTTTGTTTTTCTTCAGAGCACTTACCACTGCCTGAAATTTAATATATACCATACATATATGTTTTTCATATTTATCCCTCAAATTTAATGTAAATTTCATAAAAACAAAGATTTTTTTTGTTCACTATTTTGTCTTCAGTGCTTAGAAGAGTGCCTGCCACATAGCAGGCACTCAGTAAATATTTGTAGAAAAATTAACAATATATTTTAGAAGTATCTAATTGCTATAGATGAAATAGCCAAATTTAGCAGGAGTCTGTTAGACAATGTAATATACATATAATACACAATTAAAACTTCTCCTTCTTCTTACATTCAATATTATTGTATTATTCAAGCAGTATGTCTACTTTAAAGCACATGTCAAATGATTTTGAAGACCAACATAGTCTTAAATGAATAAGTCTTCTTTGAATTTATTTTTAGCAAGTCAAAAATACTAAGGTCTCATAATCATTACCAGTCCTGACAAGCAATAAAATTTATATCACCATTTTCTAAAAAGAATCACTGGCATCTCATAAATAGTATTCTAGACAAGGAAGCCAAGAACATTTAACTTCTTCACAATTCTATTTTTAACTCTGCATGATTTGGAATGTGCTGCTGGACAAGTCATTTATCTTTTCTAACACTAGGTTGTGTTTCTTTAAAACAAAGCTAATACAACTTGCTGCTATTTATATTTTGTCATGCATATAGCAATGTTGATAAAGGTGACATAATTCTAAACACAGGGTAATGTTGCACTGGGGAGTTGCCATTCAAAAAGAAATAATTCCTGTAGTATAAAATTTTCAGTGTGAATAAAGAAGGATATATTGATATTATAGTATGAAAAATAACAGAACTATAAATGCATAGGAAACTGTATGGTAAAGAAAAGTATCAGGAGTCAGGGAGACTTTTGTTTAAATGTTGATCTATACTTCCTAAGTGTAGTAGAATGAAAAAGTTTAATTTTATGTAACCTTAGTTCTTTTCTCTAAAAGGAGAGTAACAAACACTTTTATAGCACCTAACATGGTGCCTGGCATATGGTAGGTGCTAAATAAATGTGCAGCTCAATACCCTTGATAAGGACTATCAAATGGCCATGGCACCAAGTATAAAATCACAAGTCTCATGAAAAGATAAGCTGAAACAACTACCTCTGTATGAAGCATGTGGGGATAACTGGAATGAGTTAAGATTTCCATTATTAGGTTTTTTTTAAAAATTTTTTTTTAACATTTATTTATTTTTGAGACAGAGAGAGACAGAGCATGAACGGTGGAGGGTCAGAGAGAGGGAGACACAGAATCTGAAACAGGCTCCAGGCTCTGAGCTGTCAGCACAGAGCCCGACGCGGGGCTCGAACTCACGGACCGCGAGATCATGACCTGAGCCGAAGTCCGCCACTCAACCGACTGAGCCACCCAGGCGCCCCCCATTATTAGTTTTTTAATTAGCTGATATCTCCATAATAAAATCACATAAAAAATGAACATTTTGGGGACACCTCGCTGGCTCAGTTGGTACAGCATGTGACTCTTGATTTTTGGGTCATGAGTTCAAGTCCCACATTGGGCCTAGAGTTTACTTAAAGAAATGAATACTTATTATTATTATTTTTTTACAAAATTGAATATTAAAACAAAATGAAAAAAATTATGAGGATTTCAAAGGCCTCATAAAAATTTGGGACCAAGTCAGCTATTCAACTTTTTTCTTTTTGCCACTTAAATATTGTATACAGTTGTTTTTTCTAATTCCAACGTGAAATAAATATCCTTCTCAATCCAAATACTGTCAACAGAAATTGACAGCTTGGTGTGTATATGCCATCCTTTTGTGTATACTCAGATAAATATTTGCATATGATTTCTATTTTTTTCTTTATATATACTTTGTATATATATATATATATATATGTGTGTGTGTATATATATATATATATATATATATATATATATATATATATCCTGAAATATATTTTGGAAATTATTTAATATAAACAGATAGAAATGTAATTAGAAAGACTAATTCATTATCCAAACCAAGAAAGACTATGCTGTTAAAACTCAGTTTGGACACCAGTTTTAACTGAGACTGTCCTAGGAGAAACAGGGAGTATGGTCACACTAGATGTTTGGTCACACCAGTCGGTAGTTGCACAATGCTTTATAATCCAGTTATTCTATAATTTAGTCACTACTTTACTAGCTGATGTCCATTGAGGTCGCTTCGAGTTTTAGGTCACTCCAAAAGCAAACAAACAAACAAACAAACAAACAGAATTGATGTAATAAATATTCATTTTCTGGTAGTTTTTTTTCCTGGAGGAGTGAATCCTAAAATTACATTGCTGAGTCAGGAGGTTTGTACTTTAAAAGAATCACATTAATAATGTCAGATAACATTCTAAAAAGCATTTCACACTCCCTCCAGTGATATATGAGAGCACTCACTTCTCTACAAGGAAAATCTATAGTTACATGGACTGATTTCTCGGTCATTCCTGAATCTGATTAATATATATCTTCTTGTAGTAACATCACATTCTTTTGCTTATATTTAAAACTTTAACTATTTTTCTAGTTAGATATTCTCATGGAAATGTTGAAATGCTGAACATATTGTATTTAAATTATATGTACATTGTGGAAAAGATGACATTTTATGATTTAAATTTTGTCATCAAATCATAAATATGTCTTTATTTGTTTTATATTCTTTAATAATATTTTTATGAGTTATTTCATGTAGACCCTAGGTTTCTGTTATTGGATCACTCATTTTACTTTATACTTTTTCTTGTCATCAACAAGTAGTATCTAGTAGTTCCAACTAGATAATATTTTATTATAAAAAGCTATTAAATTTTGAGTTTATACTCTTGATATTTGACATCTTAATATTAAAATATTAACATTAATTATTAAATTACTTTGATCTTTTAGCTAGTAATTAAATGAACACTCTTGTTTATGTAAGTAATCATAATAAACAAAGAAATTTTGTTCATTTTTCTATATTTCATCCTAATATTTCATGTTATTATCTTGGATCCGAATTCTGGGTCTACCCCTTACAAACTGTTGTAATTATGCAAGTGACTTAAGTTATATATGCTCTAGTTTCTTCTTCTATAAAACGAGTTTAATAAACTTAACTAAAAGAATTTTCTCATTTTTGTGTTTGTTCAATTATGTATTGTGTATCTCTTCTCTCATTAGAATATGAACTGATGGGATTAGGGTTCTTTTCAGGTGTCATTCCCTTAGCACCTGAAAGAGTGCCCTGGAAAATGTAAGTGCTCAAAATTATTTGTTAACTGACTGGATGATGGATGCATGGATGAATGAATTTGGACATGCTTTACGCAACCCTCATTTGTAAATATGTAAGTTGGCAAAAAATCCCTTCCTCATTTCTCCTTGAATTATTCATTGTGACCAGGTGACAAGAAATTCCTCTGCCTGCAGAGTTATATGAACTCACCTTTTGAGTTGGATGCTGATCAGACTCTGTATAAGCATGCAGGCAGCATCTCAGTCACCAAAGATTTTGGCAAACAACCGAACTCTATTTTATTGACCTTGCTCCATTTTGATTTTTCAAGCACTTTGACAAGATCATTACCCATTTTTCCACATAAACTTTAAGCCCATTTCTTGACATTGTGTTGCCCAGATAAACTATGGAGTCCTAACTCTTTTTCTCTAATTATACATTCCTGATCCTCCATATAACTTCTCTGATTCACCAACTGAGTACATGCCTTCTCCCCATGCACTTTCTGACACAATTTGCTTTTAATTTCTAGGTAAAAATCCACATTCCCAAAGCACCTTAGTTCTAATCCCTATAAAGATGATTTGTATGAGAATTTGTTAATTTATCTTCAGACATTCTGTTATTTTTAATATCTTTCCATTTTTTCAACTCCAATAAAATACCAACACATAAGCATTGTTTTAAAGACTGAATAAACCTATTGGAAAGATATAGCACAACAGCGAAGCACAGCAATAGAACATAAAAGACTCTCAGCAGCCAGTATATAAGTATATATTTTTAAATATTTACTTATATTTTGGAGAGAGCAAGAGAACATGCAAGAAGGGTGGAGGGGAAGAAAGAGAGAGAGAAAGAATCCCAAGCAGGCTCTGTGCTGTCAGCACCATCTTATGAACTGTGAGATCATGACCTGAGCCAAAATCAAGAGTCAGATGCTTAACTGACTGAGCCACCTAGACATCCCTCAGAAGCCAGCATATATAATTAAATAGTAAACTATTAAATGTGTACAGAGAAAGTGCAATCCCTCCGCCAAGAGATCTATGTATCTCTTACTAGTAGAGATCCAGATAGATCCAAGGTCTTAAAATAGACATAGAGTCATGAATGCACTTCCTAGAGGCAGATCAGGAAAGTATTAAGGAAGGGATCCAGTATCACTTTGAATAGACCTTAAAATTTTTAAAACAAATTTAACTTCTAATAAATGGTAACTATAACCAATTTTGTGGGATTTTATATGAGAAAAGGCATTTAAAAAATAAAAGACAAAAATTTTGTCTTGCATGTTATAATGTATTTCATTATTTTCTTTGAGACTTTGAAATGGTTTCTAAGCCAAGATTTCAATCTAATAGCCTTAATTAGTCACTATAATACAACATCCTAAGAAAAAAGACTGTAGAATACTTACACTGAATATAAAGACTTACTTATAATGAATTGTCTGCCTTTGGAAAAGATGGCCATTGTAAATTCTCTCAGTAGATTTACTGATAACCTTGTCTGCAAATATTTCTGGGTCATTTTCTATTAGGTATTGGTGGATCTGATATAGTCTAATGAGGCTTATTTTGATTTTTGATTTGTCTAACTTTTTTCTTTCTCTTCAAAATGTACTAAATTCGACTTAACTTCTTTCTGTGTTAACTGCCACCACACAGTATATTCTATAGCATTGGATATGTTATGGAAATATATAAGTATCTTATAAGGTGTTTTTAAAAGATTTTATCAGTGAATTTTAAAAGTATATTAATTTTTTAAAAGAACTGAGTTAATGTTTCTGCTATCTCTTGCCCATGTGATATTTTAATGACATTATCCAAAAATAATTTTAAAATTTATTCTAAAAGCTAGCCTATACCTTCTTTATGCACACATATATTCTTATTCCTAATTGTGTCTTGAAACTCTTTTTCAGTAGATTTCTAGATGTTAAGAATAAAAGAATAATCATGAAAAGGATATTCATTTAATGTTTTAATTTGGAAATTTTTACTTTTCTAAGAACTCCTCAGAAAATTTTGCATTTTTGCCCGTTGTATGACTCAAGGTAGCACTTGCTAGTTGCTATAACAAACAAACCAAAATCGTGGTTGCTTAATTCAACAAATGTTTATTTGACACTTGCACGAAGTCTAATACAGATGTTCCTGGCTGAGCTATTCTTTTGGGAAGTTCCATCCAAGAAAAGGATCCCAGAGTCCATGGTTCCCGTCATCATGTGATTCTGCTATCTTGGAGCACTTCACTTTCAGACAGCGAGTGAGATCATAGGAGATTGTATCTTTCATGGCCAGGCTAAAATAATTTCCCTTTATTCTATTAGTCACAGTCAGTTGCATGGTTCCAACCTAACTGCAAGAGAGGCTGGGGAACTTAACCTTCCTTTGTGCTCAGGAAGAGAAAAGGGAGATTGCTAAACTTCTAGTCAGTCCTGCCATACAAGTATGCCAGTCTAGAACATGGTAGAGGAAAATAATATCAAAAGTGGGAACAAAAGTCCTCAATTATAGTTTCTTTTACTAAAATTATTGTTATTAAAATCTTGGTTCAAAAAAAATCCTGGTTCAGGGATCAAATTTTAAAATGCAATATTTTTATCATTTGTGCATTGCTCTATAAATAGAAGTGATTTTATCAAGTTACGTACGTGATACAAGTAGTCAATATTTATCCATCAGTTAAGATGCAATATCAGAAATTCTTTAGAAAAACACTATGCCACAATACAAGACAGATGAAGTGCAGAGGAAATAATTCATTTTAATTATCACATTCAGTGGGTATATAACATACTAGATATAACTGCCATGTGCCTGTTGATGGGATACAATATTGTCTACATTCTGATTGTCTTTTCCACAAATTGTTTTATAAGGGATCAGGATTTTTTCAGTGATTAGATTTGCCAAATAATATCAATAACCAAAAGAACATAAAATATATACTATGAAAGTGTGGTTAGAATGATCAGAAGCTGTAATATTGAATTAGTTAGATGCAAACTATTGTAGACTATAACAATTAAGTAAGCATTTCCAATATAAATATTAAAAGTTATCAAAAAATGTAATGTAACTTTATACAATTACATAGGTATATACATAGATTTGGAGTCTGCAGATATATTGAGGCATAGAATTTACAGAGAAACTTGATGTGATGTTTTATGTGAACTAATTCTAAAAACACATTTAAGAAATACTGGGTTCTCATCAATCTTTGGAATGAATTTCATATTTGATTAATTTGTATTGTCTGTTAAGCCAGCAAGGCACTCTGCATGGCATGGTAATTTCCTATTTTCCAAAAATTTATAATATTTTCCTTTTATTTAAAAATCACAAATTTGAAGTATACAAAACATTTTCTAAGTAAATATAACACATTAACTTTAACTTTGCAAGACCTGTCACTCAAATTCCCTGCTGAAAGTAAATTCAAGATTAAGGCTCATATAGTTACAGGATTAAAGAATCAAAACCTATGAAGGTTAAGGACTAAAATTGAACTAATTATTGTTATCAAAATGCTTCATGTCCAGGCAAGCAAGAGATGCATCATTAACTCTGCTTTTGATAAATGCCTTTAACCCAAAATTCTGCCTGGCTGAATGTCAGATTTTGTTATTTATAGTCAGGGTCAACTATATTTCAATATCACCTATATGGATAGTGGATTGACCTAAACCCATTGAGCTGATACTTTTATAATTCAGGGTCAGTAGAAGTGTTACTGGTCATTGATCATCATTAGAAAAGTCTAGTTTCCAATAACACTTGATTTTTTTCTTGAGAAAAAAACACCAGCCAATAGCTAAACCCATTAGTCAAAAGAAGTAAATTCTGTCTTTATTATTGAAAGATGTTATCCATCTACTTCTAAATCACATACTTGATAGTTACATATTTTTAAAATTTATAACATATGTACTAAAAAAGAATCTGTAATAAGGTAAATATATAGTCATAACTAAAAATTGATTAAAGTAGCAGAAATGAAAATTAGGGAGGGAAGGACAGAAATACTAGTGTGAGTTTACTAGGTAAAAGAAGTTACCACAATTAATTAGTTACCAATTTCTGGGAATCTAAGAAAAGTGGAAAATATCATTGATTACATTGTTTACAAAAAGGAAGCATGCCATCTCACACATAAAGAAAACTTGTTCTGGAAATCTAAAAAAATATATATGTGAATTGATTAAACATATCGTTAAGAATTTTGCTGTAATTCACTCATGTGTGGAATTTAAGAAACAAAACAAATGAGCAAAGGGAGAAAAGAAAGAGGCAAACCAAGAAACAGACTCTTAACTATAGAGAACAAACTGATGGTTAGCAGAATAGAGGTGTGTGTGGGGGGGGATAAGTTAAATAGGGACAAAGGAGGGCACTTGTGATGAGCACCTGGTGTTGTACGGAAGTGTTGAATCACTATATTGTACACCTGAAAGTAATATTACACTGTATATTAACTAACTGGAATTTAAATAAAAACTTAAAAATTTTTGCCATATAAAAGTTTAGGTATTTTATTTTATTTTTTAAACATTTTTTTTTTTTTTTTTTGAGAGAGAGGGGGCACAAGTGAGCGAGGGGCAGAGCTAGAGAGAAACAAAGAGAGAGAAGTGGATCTCATCCGAAGCAGGGCATGCTTGTGTTCAGCCAAAGTGGGGCTTGTGCTCACCCAATGGGGGAGTCGAGCTCACCTTCTGCGGGACTCGAACTCATGAACCATGAGATCATAACCTGAGCTGAAGTCAGATGCTTAACACCCACGCACCCTAAAAGCCTAGGACTTTTAATGAGATAGATTATTGATATGTATGAGTATCAGAGAATGAAGTAGACCATTTATTTGTGGACACAATGGTATCACTTAACAAAGAACCATTTTTATTTAATTTTCAGTGCCATCCATTTTTATTAAATCATAGATATTTTCTCCCTAACATGATCTTCCAAAAAAACCCATCTTGGAGGCAATGTCAATAGTAACCACTAACCATAAAACTAACTCAGACTTTATGGAGATATTTGGAAATCAATAGGTTTGTGAAAAAATATTAAAAAGTATTGACTATCCATAAAGAATCTAGGTGCTATGGGATAGAAAAATTAACAATGGCATGTTCCTTGACCTAAAGAAATTTATAATCCAATTAGCAGGATAAGAAATAAATAATGAATGAACTGGAAATTGTATACTACTAGTCATAAAAAGGGATATAATACAATACAATAAAAGAATTATATTCAGTAAGGCATTTATTGTGTATTTTAAATGACTGTCAATGTGTCAAAGGGTCACCATGATCTAAAGTCATCAGTTACAACTTTACAGAGGAGGAGGCCTCTGTTTTGTTGTCACTTACTGAGCATCTATTGTGAATGTTGTCTTTTGAACTCAAAGTTTATTAGGAAAAGCAGATGTGTATATATACAATAAAATACTGTAGTATGTGTAGCAAGAAGCATGTTTATAAGGAGAAATTTCCTGGAAACAGGTAAATTCTAATACTTGGAATTTGGAAGGATAAATAATGGTTTTCCAGCTTAAAAAAAATAATGGTTTTCTAGCTGGTAAATGAGAGAAAACTCATTTCAGAGAAATGCAATAGAATAGACAAAGGGCTTAGAAGCATAAAACAACATACCCTTTTACAGAAATTATACTTAGCTCAATATTGATGAGCAGTTAAGTAGTAAGAATGAAGAGATAAGCGGCCTGGCAGAGCCCATATTGCAATGGATCTTAAGCCCTCTTAAGAACTTTCAACTTTCTATAGAGTTCAGAGCTTCTCAGTCAGTGTTTAACAAAAGGCTTAAGGTCAGTGAGACACGGATGATCTCCTCAGTCCAGGTGCAGCTAAAAGGGATTGAGATGCAGGAGTCTGATAAATCACAACTTAGATTGAGAGCAATGTATTTTCCTCTATTTGCCCTAAATTTCTTTAAAATATCACAATTTTTATGTGTTCTATGATGAAGATATTAAGAAGAACTGTTATAGATGATGGGAGTCAATGAAAGGCTTTAAGTAGGGGAAAGACTAACAGATTTGCATTGTAGCAATTTAATTAGGGACTATATGAATAATGGATTAGAAATAACAAAGCTAGAGACAGGGAGACTACTTAAGTGGCTACTGGAAAATCTAGGTAGAAGATAATTAAATTATGAACTAAGATAGGGCAAAATTTAAGGGGTAATTAGGAGGAAGAATTGATAGTATTGGTAGTATTGGTAGTATTACAACTTTTCTCAACTCCAAGAGTGTACATGTCATATGTAGAATGCAATGAAATGGTTTGTTCCAATGTTCAAGACAATGACCCAGTGGCTGTGGGGATTTCTGCAGAGTATTAGAGGAAATATTTATTGTTGACTTCTTCAGGAGGCAGGATTATGAAAAATTTAACATTTGCGGCCTCTTTCTGCCATGTCAATCATTCCTAGCCTGGAACAAAGATTGAGACACTGAATTCTAACATTTCTTCTCCACCTCCCCTTGGGATCCAGTTTGTCTACCAAGAAGGGTGTTTCTTCCTGCTTCTCCATAATTTCTACTGGGAAACCCTGCTCTATCGTCTGTGTGAGAAGATATCTGGTTGTTGAGCACTGCTAATGACTCTAGGTAATCCAGGTGAATTTTGGTGTTTAGGATTAGGACTCTAGTCTACAGATACGAGAACTACATTCTCCAGTTTCTATCAGCAATAAAGCTGCTATTTCGATCTCCCTTCTACTCTATTCTTTTGTGTTGTTCTCATTTGCTTTAGAATTCAGGCAAATAAAAGGAATGCTACCTATTGGGATCTTTTATTTTTTTTTTAATTTTTTTAATGTTTATCTTTATTTTTGAGAGACAGAGCTGAGTGGGATATAGACAGAGAGAGAGGGAGACACAGAATCTGAAGCAGGCTCCAGGCTCTGAGCTATCAGCACAGAGCCCGACACAGGGCTCGAACTTGTCAACTGAGAGATCATGACCTGAGCTGAAGTCGGATGCTCAACCAACTGAGCCACCTAGGCGCGCCTGGGCTCTTTTAAATTTCAATATGGTTTTGAGGACTAAGGAAAATGGAACTCAATCAATCAAAATAAGACGCATTATTAATTTCATGATATTTTCATGGGATAAACTAATTCATTAAGAAACAACTACTTTTAAATATCTGCAAGATATTAAAAATATGTGGCTGGTTTTATCATTAACAAAACAGTTCTTCAATATATTTATAACATGCTTAATGGGATAAAATGATATACTGTGAGACAATTATATGAAATATAATATTTTCACTCAAAGCTTTGTCCATGAAAACCCAAAATAAAACAAAAATTTTATTCAAATTAATTTTCATATTTGTTTTAACAACATTCGTAATGAGCAAAAAAGATTCATAAGAGAAAAAAATACTTTTAAGTGTCATACCTTATTTTTAACTTGGAAAATGTATTTTTATATCAAAATTTTATCATACAGCAAAAAACAAAAAACAAAGGAAAGGGAAGCATATTTACTCTGGCAAATTGTGCAAAGGTTTTGGCTCTTCTGATTAACATTGTTATCAAGGAGACACCTGGTTATAACTTGCCTCAGCAAGAAGGAGAAATACTGATGGACTGGGAAATAGATATTTTTGATAGAATGTATTCATAGCTCCTAAAATGTCTAAAAGACCTATCTACAGTAAATAAAAAACTAGTTTCCTAGGCTTTTGATTAAGAGAATCATTATCAGAGATAAAGGTCTTTGGACATTCTTTCCCTTTAAAAACAAACTTTCGGAGAGTCTGTAGCAATGTCATCTTGGAATTGAAATTTTCCTTTTGGGAAAGACAATTTAAATCTATTGCTATCCTTTATTTTTTCAGTCATGAATAGTTGAATGAGATATAATTAAAAACAGTGTTAATTCATTTTTTATATGAAAAGCAATTCTTTTTCATTACAAAAGTAGTATACTTGTTTTAATGGTAGGATAAGAATTTCTGATATCAGTAAAATTAAAATAGTTGGTATTCATAATTTTAATCTAAATGACTTGAGGTATAAGTTCTGAATCTGGACAAAATATATTACCTTCATAAAAATAATCTGATAAACTATATTCCCAGTGGCATTATATAAAAAGAGCATATTTATATTTGCTTAAACTTAATAATATTTGTTTTCATTTTTATTTAGGTGTTCAAGGTAATGTCTGAGAAGCATGTACATAAACTGCAAAACAAATTATTTCCTATCTTCCAAAAGTCAACAACCTAAATGAACAAAGAAATCACTCTTCAAGTATTTTTAAATATTTCAAAACTAATTATTGCATGGCTTCTTTTATGATTATACACAGATAGTTATATATATAATTCTCCAGATAAAGTATTTAACATTTATGTAATCTCTCATGTTTCTTAAATTCTGTTCTACCTATCCCCAGGTAGGTATGGTGAATGCATTGTTCCCTTTAGGTATTTACTAAATATCGTTGATAAACTGGATCATTTAAGCAATGTTGGCCCTTTAATATGATTTATGTGGGAACAAATAGGGTGACTTGTATACTTGAGAAAAGATATGAACTCTAATTTGGTTTTCCAGTAATACATTTACAACTCTAAAAAGAAATAGTATGTTTAACAATATTTGATATTATTAGAAAGCATAGGCAGTGTAATCTACATATGACTGAGGATTCTGTCAGAGCACATTGGTTTTATTTACTTTTTAATGGACCACCTCAAAAATAAACAATTATTCCTAAATACAATGTAATACACCAAATAATAACAATACCATCGTGATTACAAGCTGACATATTCTGGGTTTTGCTCATGTTTATTATTCTATTTTAATGCTTCCATTTCTCATCAACGTGATATTTTTTAAAGCACATTTTACTTTCTCTTAAATTCCTCCCTACGCTATTTTACAGAGATGGATTCATATATCAGATGATAAGGATATGAAAATGCAAAAATAGGGGCGCCTGGATGTCTCAGTCCACTAAGTGTCCCACTTCAGCTCAGGTCATGATCTCAGGGTTCATGAGTTTGAGCCCAGCGTCCGCCTCTGTGCTGTCATGACACCTCAGAGCCTGGAGACTGCTTCAGATTCTGTGTCTCCCTCTCTCTGTGCCCCTACCCCACTAGCACTCTGTCTCTCTAAAAATCCATGTAAACACAGACCCACACCATTCAAACCTGTGTTGCTAAAAGGCCAACTGTAAAATATTTTATTTTCTTATAAGTCATGACAAAACAAGCAAAATATAGTCCGTAAGAACATTTCTGTCTAGGAAATGTTTAATTAGGCACACAACATGTCAGCAGTTTTATAACATCAGTCCTAAATGAACAAAACATAGAAGGGAATTTTAAGTATGGACAGCACACATAAAAATGCAACGAAAGCTTATACTAAGCCATCTATTTTAATTTTAGATTGTCAGGCAGCAAAGAAGATTCTAATACATACTTGAAAGCAGTAATTTCATGTGTGAAATGTTGATTTACATAAATGAGTCCACAGTGTATTTGCCTTGCACCAGTTAACATTATTAGTATAGGAAAAGAAAAACCTAGCCTATAACAAGTGAGAATATTGTAATTTTAATTGGTGGTTAGTATTTATTTTTAAGTGATATTTACCTTGAGGAGGGTTTCTATTTGAATGTCACAGAAGCAAAGAAAATTAGTCAATGCTATTTCAAATTTATAACTTTTAGGAACAGATATATGGGTTTGAAGTTAAGCAAAATTACAGTTAAGCAAGTAGAGAGTAAATATTTCCTAAAAAACATTTAAAAAAACCTTGAAATGCAAGACAAAGGGATTCAGTCAATCATACATGGATAATCATGAAAGTGTTTCTAATTGACAATGTTTATTTAAAGCAAATTTCTCACTCATGTTAATTTCTATGATTTTTTCCTTTTTTATCTTTTATCTGATGTTTGATATTCTTAGTTTTATTATACAAAAATTTTACCTTTCTTTAATATCTTATTATGTCACTACTTATTAACCCTATTCATTTATCCTTCATAGTCAAGTGCATATACTACTTGAGTATAATGTTTGAAGGACCAAATACAGGTGGCTGCATGAATATTAAAAGATTATTCTTTTAATATTTTCAGAATGCTAGAATTTCAGATAAAGGTTCAAACACCACAAGTCATGATCTTCATATACACTTGATCTAGGTTGTACACTGGAAGATAGTATACCTTGACCTGAACCAGAAACATAGAAGCAATATTTGTAGAGATGACAAACCAAAAGATACTTCATAAAGGAAAGGAATGTTGCCATTAATGGCAATTTGGGAATTAGCAGAAAAAACTGTTAATACATTCTAAAAGTGGCACAGTCAAATCAGACAGACCATGAGGTGTTAAAGGAGGCTATTTACAGGTATACTGCTTATGTAAATAAAATATATACACACATACTTACTTGAGTGTCCTAATATTTCTGTGAAATATATCCATGATTGCCAAAAACTCATCAAATAAAATGGTATAAAAGACATGTATGTACTTACCAAATAGGTCCTTATCTTCAATGATTGCCATCTCAACCTCTTTTCCAGTAACTATTGTGCATGTGAAAGGAACTTGAAGAAGAACACTAATCTCACCAAAGGATTCCTTCTCATTAAGTTTGCCCATACAAACAAGTTTTTGATTTTTTTTCTGTAAAAGATATAGATCATAGATGTTCAATGAAACCAATTTCACACAATGATAAATACTGTTATCATCAGAATTCACTGTTCATAAAACATTTTGGTATATGGTATTTAAAATGCAATTTCATTCAAATCAGAGAAAAGTTATTTACGCATGTAGTTAAACTATATAGAACAGTAGTTAATTGATAGACAACTTCACCATATCTAAGGTAATTGAAAGTACTGTCACTTAGTGATCTATGAATTAATTTTTTAAGTTTGTTTTTAGAAAGAGAGCACAAGTTGGGGGATAAAGGCAAAGGGAGAGAGAAAGAGAGTTTATTTGATATAGGGGTGGATCCCACAACCCTGGGATCATGAACCCAACCAAAATCAAGAGTTGGAAGCTCAACCAACTGAGCCACTCAGGTGCCCCTAATTTTTTAATCCACCAAGATGTCTAGGAAACGTTGAGCTCATTCCCTTTTTCAAGGTCCTAGGATAGCATTTTGTAAATAGAGTTTAGCTTTGAATGTTTTGTGAACTACCATTTGTTAGCTCAGCCCCAGTTGCATGGGTGGACTAACAGAGAATAAAAAAATAAGCACAGATGCCAGGACCAGAACTGATAGAATTAATGGCTGAGATGGAATTCCATGCAGACTTTCTTATTTAAATAAGAAAGAAACATGGAAAGAGAGTTTGATCCAGGGAACTAGCAATTTAGGCCCAAATTAGAAACAGTGGAAGAGGGCCTACAGGTTTTCAGTATGCATATCTCTGGAGGAAAAGGTTGAAAGTCCAAATTATCTTTTCAGAGAGACCTCAACACCATGGAAAACAGGGATGAGTTGATGAGTAGCAAGTTTAAAAAAAAAAAAAAAAAGAATGTAGCTCTCAGAGTATGACATGACAGGGACTCAGAAGAGGTGAAAGACTTTAATAAGTATCCTGGGGTTAAAAGCAATATCTCACTTGAAGAACTGCCATTTATATAAATGGCAAATCCTCACACTAAATATAACTAATATAGCAAAATTCAACTAAGTTTACATATTAAATTGAACTCCATTGAAGACTGCCTGACCAACCAAAAAAAGATTAGTTCTAACTTTTTTTTTTATCACTCTGCATTAGTGTTTTGCCTGTTCTAGAACTTCATAAAACTGGAATTATGCAGCCTGCAGTCTTTTGGGTTTGATGTTTTTGCCCAACCTAATGCTTTGAGATTCATCCATATTCTTGTATGCATCATTAGCTTTCTTTATTGAGGTGTAGCATTCCATTGTATGAATATATTACAATGTTTCTATCCATTCAACTGTTAGTGGACATTTAGATTACTTACAGTTTTTGGCTTATGAAGACTTTGTGAGTCTTTTTGTAGATGTATATTTTTATTTCTCTTGAGTAAATATCTAGAGTAGAATTTCTGGGTCATTTGTTAGGTGTATTTTAGCCAATCTGATATGCTTGAAGTGATACCTTGTTGTGGTTTTAATTTACATTTTTCTGAGGAATAAAGATGTTAATTAAGCATCTCTTAATGTGCTTCTAGTCATTCCTATGTCTTACAACTCAATTTACAACTTATCTTACATTCCTGTATCTTATAATTCAGTGAAAAGAAACAATAAAAAATAGTAAAAAAAATTGAATGCAAATTCCACAAGACAAACTAACAACAACTATGCAATAATTAGGTTGTATTAAATTATCATTAAAGAGAATAAATAAGTTTAAAACTTACCACTTTTTTTGGTTGTAGTTTCATAAGTCCTACAATATTTCTATAAATATTACAATATCCAGAATAAATATAAGCCACAAAAGAAATTATCTTCCCACTTTCCACTATCACTGAAAATAAAAGAGACAATTCATTATTTTACACTCTTCTCTATACAAAATTATTTTAGATATGACAATAAAAGATGACATTTAATTCAGTAACTATTAGTGGAAAATTTCTTAATGGATGGCAGTTTATAGGTAGTACTCAGAAAATGACAAATTTACATCTTTTACTTCTATCTGTAACCTAATACATAAGTAAATATTGACAAAACTTTGGCAGTAAAGGCAACAGTATGCTAGTAAACTATCAGGTGGAGGAGACGAAAGTGTGGGACAAGTCCCAATTTTTAGCATTTACTGATTGTTATTGTGTTAATATTCCTACCATGGCTAATTTTAAATTGCTAGTGGCTTAACAACCAGCTCACAAAATCCCTGAATATTTAACTGTTGCCTCCCTGGAGCCTATGCCTTGATCCAGGCCAGGCATTCTACTAAATATAGCAGTGGTTAAAAGCAGTGGCTTTGAGGCCATAATGGTTTGGTTTAAAACTCTACTCTGCCACTTCTTTTTTTTTTTTTTTTTTTAGTGTTTATTATTTTTTTTTTTTTGAGAGAGACAGAAACAGAGCATGAGCGGGGGAGAAACAGAGACAGAGGCACAAAGTCCGAAGCAGGCTCCAGGCTCTGAGCTGTCATGATAGCACAGAGCCAGATGCGGGGCTCAAACTCACAGATCCTGAGATTATGACCTGAGCCCAAGTTGGACGCTGAACCAACTGAGCCACCCAGGTGCCCTTGCCACTTCTTAACCGACCTTAGATAAATTATAGAACTTCTCTTAAGCTTTAAGTTTTTCATCTTTAAGATAGAAAAATTGGGAGTTGCAGTTCTATACTCGACACATGGTAATTAAGTGTATATAAAGTACTTAACCCTAAGTTTTGGCATATAGTATTGCATAACAAATCATTTATTATTATCATCACTATTTTCTCAAATTTGTGAAGCCACCCTAAGGCCAAGATATACTTGAAGGTGAACTGGATAATACCTTTACAAATATCAATGGGTTACAAAGCAATATAAATTAAAAGACATCTGACCTAAGTAATGTTAAGTTATCAATAAAACATAATTTAAATAATAAAATAGACTGAATTTATATGTATTAAAGTTACTATTTCAAATTGACTTTCAGATTTGTTGATTTTAAAACATATCAATATTTTTTTCTGAAAATCCCAAACAAAAGTGATAACATAAATATAAAGATATATGTGTATCTTTCTTGCGATTTTATAAAGTAGACAATTAAAAAGTATTTTCAATTACTCAAAAGCATTCATTTCATAGAGTATATATCAGCACAAGGAAAAATATTGCTGTTATTGAAAACTAGGTAGAGAATAGCATAGCTCTTTAAAAATTATGGTTAAAAAAGAACAAGGTGACAATGGTAAACATAATTTACCATAGGCAAAAAAAATGAATGCCAGTTTACAATGGAAAATACTTTACTATAAATCAAGTAGCGTTTCAATTATTTTGCTGACATGTTTATGAGAATATGTTATCTCCCTTTACTCACATAATATTCAGAGCTCAAAATTTATAATTAAAAAATTAAAAGGTTATTCTACTGTCACCAATCATTTATTTTGCTTAAATAAAAATTTATGGTAACACTTCTGCTGTCTTATACTGTGTTTCTTACAGCCAAACATTGATATTATAAATTTATCTTAAGATATAAAAGTAAAGTATGTTTGTAGAATTATTTGTAAATTGCATAGACAAGAAGAAATTTTCTCATAGATTCTATTCTGAAAAGCAGAGTACTTTCTACCAAAAGGCTATATGATAATAGAAGAAAGGTTATATGATACTAGAGCCTATCACATAACTGTTTTACTTCTTTTGGTCAATCAGTAGGATATAAAGGGAGGCATGGAGGGCGCCTGGGTGGCTAACGTTGGCCAAGGGCACCTGGGTGGCCTTGGTTAAGCATCCGACTTTGGCTCAGGAATGGAATCGTGGCCACAGAGAGCACTATGGCATCCATTTAGGACTGACTTATTTTGTCTTGAGTACAGTTGTCATTTTCCAAAGTGATTTTACCACCCTGTTAAGTTACATCTTTGGATTGTAAATGGATCAAGGAATTCAGTATTGCAAATCGAGGGATTAATGACCCTGTTACTATGTTTGTTTTTTTCATTTTCTTTGTGTTGACTTTTTAAAAATATATGAAAAATCTAGCTTGTTTTATTGGCTTTTGGTAAGGTACTGTTTTTTTTTTACTATCTTGTCCAGTACTTGAAAGAAGGAACTATTTATAATTCCCACTGTATATTTATAGTAAGAACACATTGTATTCTAAAAATATTTTAAATTTAAAGTTCTTAACCATCCTCAGTTTATATAAAACAAAATGACACTAAAATTAAAATAAAATTTTTGACATAGAGAGAGAGAGAGACAGGCATGAGCAGGGGAAGGGCAAAAAGAGAGGAAGACACAGAATCTGAAGCAGGCTCCAGGCTCTGAGCTGTCAGCACAGAGCCCGATGCAGTGGTTCAAACTCTTCAACCTTGACATCATGACCTGAGCTGAGGTTGGACGCTTAACCAACTGAGCCACTCAGACACCCCCAAAACGACACCAAAAATTTTAATCTAGAAAAAATATCTGGAGCCTGTTTTATATTCTATGTCTCCCTTTCTCTCTGCCCCTTCACCCCCTCTCTGTCTGTCTCTCACTCTCAAAAATACATAAACCTAAAAAGAAAAGAAAATTTAAGAAAATAAAAATAAAGGGAGGCATGGAGCCTCCTGGCAATTGTTATAAGAAAAGGATAAAGTTAAACAGACACTAAAGAAGCCCATTATTTTAAACTTCCAGAGCTGCACTACTGCAAATCTTTTCTTGAAAGTCAAGCCCTGTATAGATCATAGAGAAGCATATATAATATCAAAGAAGATAAAGACCATGGAAATTGTTCATCGTTGAAGGCAAGGCAACAATGGAAAAGCTGAACCACTACAGCAAAATCTATGAGGCAGTCTCATTCCATAGAGGGGGATATTTGCTACCTGCATAATGTGTATGGTCTTTATAATAATCATAGCAAATGTTTATCTTAATGAAGACAATCTAGAAAAACCATTTTCATCTAGGTAAGAGTCTGAATTTAATATATTACAAAAATTTGTATCACCACTTAAGTAAGAAATTTTAAATACAACTATTTTGACTAGAAAAAGAATCATGCAAATTACCTGTAAAGACTTAACTATCCCTCCCCACCCCCATTATGTTTCCTAATTTTACTTATTTGGCCTTGGATCCTGCTTCCCATTACAAAGAATTTATGTCAGTGAGGTCAAGATTAATGTTCTTATCTCTATACCCTTTCCTCTTGGGTTACATAGAAAATGACAAACAACATAGAAATATC
Source organism: Panthera pardus (assembly GCF_024362965.1). NCBI lineage: Eukaryota > Metazoa > Chordata > Mammalia > Carnivora > Felidae > Panthera > Panthera pardus. The sequence goes on along the minus strand of NW_026527002.1, from coordinate 34,620,427 downwards.
CAGGGGCACCTGGGTGGCTCAGTCGGTTAAGTGTCTGACTTTGGCTCATCATGATCTCATGATTCTGAGTTTTGAGTCTCACGTTGGGCTCTGTGCTGACAGCTCAGAGCCTGGAGCCTGCTTTGGATTCTGTGTCTCCCTCTCTCTCTGTCCTTCCCCCACTCACACTGTCTCTCTCTGTCTCCCAAAAAAGGAATAAATGTTAAAAAATTTTAAAAAAAGAAAAAAGAAATATCCAAAGGATTATAACACAATATTAAGTGAAAAGATCTAGTCATGAATTACATAGATGAAATTTTATTATTATATAAAGGTTATATTCATTGATGTTCAGGAATTAAAGTTGATTTCTATTTAAAAATTATATTTTGAAGCTCCTCATCAAAAACTCAGGCACATATTCTAAAACTGGAAATCACTAGACCATTATGAAAAATCAAATTTGATATTACTTAAGGTAAATAAGATAGAAAAAAAAGCAGAAGGATTCACAGAAACTAAGTATTAGGCATTGTTCTTTTTATTTCTGTTGTTTATTACATGCTAGGGACTAGTTATAAGTCCAATAAAACTATTTTTTTCCAATTGTCACATCAGAAGTCATGAGAAGAATAATTCCTTACTGGCTATTGGTATTTTTTTCTGAACAGCATTTCATTTCAAAACTAACACTGTTCCGTGCAGTTATTGTTTCATAGTTCATTGATCTCTCTCCTTATTTTATTATTTTTCAAATTTTATTTGGGCTTGCTTTCTTTTTCCTAAACCTTTGGTGTCAAATGCCTAGATCATTCACTTTTCTTTTTTCTTGATTTCTGATGTATTCAACATCACACATTTTTTTATCTACTGATTTAACTATGTTTCACATATTTTAAAGTAAAGTGATTTTATTATTATATGGTTGACAGTTTTCTTAATAGCCTTTAATCAGTGGGGTACAATAATATATAACTTTCCAAACAATTAGGACTGTACTTTTGCTGTCCTTTTAAAAACAATTCTAAGGTTTGTTTATCTTGCCCTTGACTCTATGTGAACACTATGTATAATGTATTTTTGTAAATATTTCTTACGTCTTATATGCAGCAGGGGGCACAGCTCTTGGATATGGAATTTTACATATATCTAATGGCGTGAATTCTTTATTTGTAACGTTCAGTTTCTAGTTGTCCCTAATTTTAATCTATTCAGTCTACCAGTTCCTGAGAAGACTGTATATAAAGAGTTAACTTCAATGATTATGGCACTTGTTTCTTGCTATAAACATATCAGTTATTTCTCTATATACTTTGAGGCTTTTTGATGTATTCATGTTCCTAAAGGTCACACTTCTCACTCTCATTCTTACTAATATATTATGCCTTATTTACCACGATATTTTCATTGAATCCTATCTCATATGTTAAGATTTTTCCATCAGCTTAGCACACATAGTTTAAAATAAATGCTTCATGTCATTTAAATTATTCTGTGGTATGATTTCCTTTTTAAATTACTTCTTATTTTATACTTTCAATATTTTCTAGTGAACTTTCCACTTCATTATGTGTAGATAAACATTATTTTTAAGACCCCATGGTGTAGAGGTACCATAATTTAGAGAAATGCAATAATTTTTTTCTAAATTTAAGCTTTTAAATGGTTCCAAGTTTTGCTAGTTAAAAATATGCTACAATAAATTTCCTTTATGAACATTTACAGGTAGGTGAAAAATTTTCTATAAATTAAAATTTTTAGCTAACAAACACATGAAAAGATACTCAACATCAGTCATCATCAGGGAGATATAAATTAAAACCACAATGAGATATCACCTCACATCAGTCATACTGGCTAAAATTAATGACACAGGAAACAACAAGTGTTGGTGAGGATGTGGAGAAAGGGGAACCCTCTCACACTGCTGGTAGGAATGCAAACTATTGTAGCCACTCTGGAAAACAATATGGAGGTTCCTTAAAAAGTTAAAAATAGAACTACCCTACAACCGGCAATTGTGCTAATAAGTATTTATTTACCCAAAGGATACAAAAATATGGATTCAGGGGTGCCTGGTTGGCTCAGTTGGTTGAGCATCCGACTTTGGCTCAGGTCATAATCTCTCAGTTCGTGAGTTCGAGCCCCGTGTCAGGCTCTGAGCTGTCAGCACAGCTGTCAGCAGATCTGAGCCTGCTTCAGATTCTGTGTCCCCCTCTCTCTCTGCCCCACCCCTGCTTGTGCTCTGTCTCTCTCTGTCTTTCAAAAATGAATAAGCATTAAAAAAATTTCAAAAATATGGATTCAAAGGGGCACATGCACCCTGATGTTTATAGCAGCCTTATCAACAATAGCCAAATTATAGGAAAAGCCCAAATGTCCATCTACTGATGAATGGATAAGGAAGTTATTTATATGATGGACTACTACCCAGCCATAAAAAAGAATGAAATCTTGCCATGTGCAATGTTGTGGATGGAGCTAGAGTGTGTTATGCTAAGTGAAATGTCAGCCAGAGAGATTAAAAATACCATATGATTTCACTCATACATGGAGTTTAAGAAACAAAACAGATGAACATTGGGGGGATAAAAAGAGAGAGAGGCAGAGAGGAGCCAAGATGACAGAACAGCATGGAAGTTTTTTGTGGGTCTCGCGTCCATGAAATACAGCCAGACAAACACTAAACCATCTTACAAACCTAGAAAAATGAATGGAGGATTAACACAATAATCTGCACAACCTGAACCACAGAATTCAGCAGGTACATGGCATAGAGAGGTGAACTTGGGGAGAAAGAAGCTGGTGGTGGGCAAGGAGCTGCTTTTGCAGGCAGAGAGAAGACGGAGACTGGGGGTGGAGGGAGAATATGGAAAAAGCACCCCTCCCCAAACATAGCTGGAGAGAAAGTGAAAAATTGGAAACAGCCACAGGGACTAAACTAAAAAGGGAGAAAGGAGAAAGGAGAGGGTTTAAATTCCATTAAGACTGTAAACAAGGGGAGAGCAAATGCTGCAACTCCGCAGCTCCATACCTGGTGGTGCTCTGGTGGGAAGGGTGAATCCCCAGGAACAGAGTGGGGTTCGGGAGGTTATCAGGCCACATGGGGAAAAGCAGTTCCACTGCTGGAAGGACATTTGGTAGAGGCTGTTGAAGCCACCTGGTCCCAGCAGACCCCAGAAAACGGCCACATTCGCTGGTACTGGGACAAGGTGGCAACGTACAGGGTGAAGCCTGGTGCCAGATGTGTGTTGTGATTTTCCATAATCCCTGAAAAGCTGCTGCTACACTGTCTTGCAAACTTTTTCTGGGGCGGCTGGCACCTGGCCACAGTCTCAGGGCACTGGCAGCAGCAGGGTCCTGCAAGTGTTCCTGGGTACAGCTGGCATTTGGCCATTGCTTGCTGAGATCCTCTGCAGAGGGGCGGAATGGGTCAAAGCCGCAGTCCTTTAGAAGTAAGGGGCCGGGGAAAACAGCCGTATCCGAGGCAAAACTCAGGAGACAGGTAGTGCCTGGGGCTTGGTCACAGATAGTGAAGAAGCGGGGAGGACACGAAAGCTGAAGACAGAGGACGGGTGTGCAATTGCTGATCAGGGAGAACAGAGTTACGATACTAGAGACTGGGTAGCTGTGTGATGCCATTTTCACCGCACCCGTGCATGCACATATGCACCTATGGGCACCCCAACAATCCACCCCAGTAGGCTACCAGTGCCATCTAGTGGAGAACGGAGCCATTACACTGAGCCTTGCCCAACTGGGCCAACCTTGCTCTTCAAGAACACAAGTCTCACCACCTACTTTGTTTATGGACTATAAAGCACTTCATAGTCTGACTTCTACAGGAAAACAGAATAGTTTCAGTACTATTTCAATCTGTTAGTAGGTCCATCTATTCAATTTTCTTTCTTTCTTTTTCTCTTTTACACTACTTTTCTTTTTTGTGAATACAGAAAGAGAAAAAACTCATTTTTACTTTCAATTTTTATAAAAAATATTTTTCTTTAATTTTTTTACTGTATTTTTTACTTTTGTGAAAAATTTTCAAATTCTATCTTACTTCCATCATTTTATTTTAGTCTACTTCAGTGTATTCACCTTTTCATATTTTCAAACGATTTCCTTTTCTTCTTTGTTCATTTTCTTTTTTCTCTTTTTCGTTTCTTTTATTTTTCTTGAATGCAGAAAGAGAAAAACTTAACTTTTACTTTCAATTTCTATTAAAAATATTTTTCTTTATTTTTTAACTATATTTTTTGCTTTTATGTAAATTTTTTAAAATTCTATTTTACTTCCATCATTTTATTTTAGTCTACTACAGTGTATTGACTTTTTCAAATTTTCAAACGATTTCTTTTTTTCTTTTCTCTTTTTTCATTTATTTTCTTTTTCTTGAATACAGAAAGAGAAAAATTCATTTTTATTTTTAATTTTTATTATAAATATGTTTCCTTAATTTTTCGTTTTTATTTTATTTTTTTTAATTTTAATTTTTCTACCTCATTAATTCCTTTTCTCCCTTCAAAATAGCAAAACAAAGGAATTCACCCCAAAAGAAAGAGTACAAATAAACAACAGCCAGGGATTTAACCAACACAGATACAAGCAAGATATCTGAACCAGAACTTAGAATCATGATAATAAGAATACTAGCTGGAGTCAAAGATAGATTAGAATCCCTTTCTGCAGAGATAAAAGAAGTAAAAAATAGTCAGAATGGAATTAAAAATGCTATAACTGAGCTGCAACCACAGATGGATGCAGCAGCAGCAAGGATGGATGAGGCAGAACAGAGAATCAGCGATATAGAGGATAAACTTATAGAGAATATGAAGCAGAAAAGAGAGGGAGATAAGGGAAAAGAGCACGATTTAAGAATTAGAGAAATCAGTGACTCATTAAAAAGGAACAACATCAGAATCATGGGGGTCCCAGAAGAGGAAGAGAGAGAAATAGAGATAGAAGGGTTATGTGAGCAAATCATAGAAGAAACTTTCCTAACCTGGGGAAAGGCACAGACATCAAAATCCAGGAAACACAGAGGACCCCCATTAGATTCAACGAAAACTGACCATCAACAAGACATATCATAGTCAAATTCACAAAATACTCAGGCAAGGAGAGAATCATGAAAGCAGCAAGGGAAAAAAAAAAGTTCTTAACCTACAAGGGAGGACAGATCAGGTTTTCAGCAGACCTATCCACAGAAACTTGGCAGGCCAGAAAGGAGTGGCAGGATATATTCAATGTGCTGAATCAGAAAAATATGCAGCCAAGAATTCTTTATCCAGCAAGGCTGTCATTGAAAATAGAAGGAGAGGTAAAACATTTCCCAGACAAACAAAAATTAAAGGAGTTTGGGACCACTAAATCAGCCCTGCAAGAAATTTTAAGGGGGACTCTCTGAGGGGAGAAAAGATGAAAAAAAAAATATATATATATACACACATCTATGTGTATATACATACATCTATATATATATACACACCTATATACATATATATACATATAGGTGTATATATATATATATATATATGTGTGTATATATATGTATATAGGTGTGTATATATATATGTGTGTGTATATATATGTATATAGGTGTGTATATATATATGTGTGTGTATATATATATACACACACATGTGTGTATATATATGTGTGTATATATGTGTATACACACATATATGTGTATATATATGTGTATATATGTGTATACACACATATATATGTGTGTGTATATATATGTGTGTATGTATATGTATATGTATATACATGTGTATATATATGTATATGTGTGTGTGTGTGTATATATATATATATATATATATATATATATATATATGTAAATACCCAAAGCAACAAAGATTAGAAAGGACCAGAGAATACCACCAGAAACTCCAACTCTACAAGCATCATAATGGCAATAAATTCATATCTTTCAGTACTCACTCTAAACATCAATGGATTCAATGTTCCAATCAAAAGACATAGGGTAACAGAATGGATAAGGAAACAAGATCTATATATATGCTGTTTACAAAAGACCCACTTTAGACCTAAAGACACCTTCAGATTGAAAATAAGGGGATGGAGAACCATCTATCATGCTAATGGTCAACAAAGGAAGGCCGGAGTAGCCATACTTGTATCAGACAATCTAGACTTTAAAATAAAGACTGTATCAAGAGATGCAGAAGGGCATTATATCATAATCAAGGGGTCTGTCCACCAAGAAGTCCTAACAATTGTAAACATTTATGCATGAAATGTGGAGCACAAAAATACATAAATCAATTAATCAGAAAAATAAAGAAACTCACTGATAATAATACCATAATAGTAGGGGACTTCAACACCCCACTCACACCAATGGACAGAACATCTAATCAAAAAATCAACAAGGAAAGAATAGTTTTGAATGACACACTGGACCAGATGGACTTAAAAGATATATTCAGAACATTTCATACTAAAGCAGCAGAGTATACATTCTTCTCCAGTATACATGGAATGTTCTCCAGAATAGACCATATCCTGGGACACAAATCAGCCCTAAGTAAGTAAAAAAAGATTGAGATCATACCGTGCATATTTTCACAATGCTATGAAACTCGAAATCAACCACAAGAAAAAATTTGGAAAGGTAACAAATACTTGGAGACTGAAGAACACCTTACTAAAGAATGAATGGGCTAACCAAGAGGTTAAAAAGGAAATTAAAAAGTACATGGAAGTCAATGAAAATGATACCACCACAACCCAAAACCTCGGGGACACAGCAAAGGCAGTCAAAAGAGGAAACTATAGCAATCCAGGCCTTCCTAAAGAAGGAAGAAAGATCTCAGATATACAACCTAACCTTACGCCTCAAGGAGCTGGAAAAAGAACAGCAAATAAAACCCAAAACCAGCAGAAGACAGGAAATAATAAAGATTAGAGCAGAAATTAATGCTATTGTACCCCAAAAACAGTAGAACAGATTAATGAAACCAGAAGCTGGTCCTTTGAAAGAATTAACAAACTTGATAAACCACTAGCCAGTTCGATCAAAAAGAAAAAGGAAAGGACCCAAATAAATAAAATCAATAATGAAAGAGGAGAGCTCACAACCAACACAGCAGAAATAAAAACAGTAATAAGAGAATATTATAAACAATTATATGCCAATAAAATGGGCAATCTGTAAAAAATGGACAAATTCCTGGAAACATAGAATACACACTACCAAAACTGAAACAGGAAGAAATAGAAAATTTGAACAGACCCATAACCAGTAAGGAAATCGAATTAGTAATCAAAAATCTGCCAAAACACAAGAGTCCAGGGCCAGATGGCTTTCCAGGTTAATTCTACCAAACAGTTAAGGAAGAGTTAACACCTATTCTCTTGAAACTGTTCCAAAAAATAGAAATGGAAGGAAAACTTCCAAACTCTTTCTATGAAGCCAGCATTACCTTGATTCCAAAACCAGAGACCACACTAAAAAGGAGAACTATAGACCGATTTCCCTGATGAACATGGATGCAAAAATCTTCAACAAGATATTAGCCAACCAGATCCAACAATACATTAAAAAATTATTCACCATGAACAAGTGGGATTTATACCTGGGATGCAGGGCTGGTTCAATATCCGCAAAACAATTAACATGATTCTTCACATCAATAAAAGAAAGGATAAGAACCATATGATCCTCTCAATAGATGCAGAGAAAGCATTTGACAAAATACAACATCCTTTCTTGACAAAAACCCTCAAGAAGGTAGGAATAGAAGGAGTATACCTCAAGATCATAAAAGCCATATGTGAATGACCCAATGCTAATATAATCCTCAATGGGGAAAAACTGAGAGCTTTCGCCCTAAAGTCAGGAACAAGACAGGGATGTCCATTCTCGCCAGTTATTCAACATAGTATTGGAAGTCTTAGCTTCTGCAATCAGACAAAACAAAGAAATAAAATGCATTCAAATCAACCAGGAGGAGGTGGAACTTTCACTCTTCACAGATGACATAATACTCTATATGGAAAACCCAAAAGATTTCACCAAAAAACTGCTAGAATTGATTCATGAATTCAGCAAAGTGGCAGGATATAAAATCAATACACAGAAATCGGTTGCATTCCTATACACTAACAATGAAGAGACAGAGAAATCAAGGAATCTATCCCATTTACAGTTGCACAAAAAAACATAAAATACCTAGGAATAAATCTAACCAAAGAGGTGAAAAATCTATACACTGAAAACTATAGAAAGCTTATGAAAGAAATTGAAGAAGACACACAAAAAAATGGAAAAAGATCCCATGCTCCTGGATAGGAAGAACAAATATTGTTAAAATGTCGATACTACCCAAAGCAATCTACATATTCAATGCAATCCCTATCAAAATAACACCAGCATTCTTCACAGAGCTAGAACAAATAATCCTAAAATTTTTATGGAACCAGAAAAGACCCTGAATAGCCAAAGCAATCTTGAAAAAGAAAACCAAAGCAGGAGGCATCACAATCCCAGACTTCAAGCTGGAATCATCAAGACAGTATGGTACTGGCACAAGAACAGACACTCAGATCAATGGAACAGAATACAGAACCCAGAAATGGACCCACAAACGAACGGCCAACTAATCTGTGACAAAGCAGGAAAGAATATCCAATGGAATAAAGACAGTCTCTTCAGCTAGTGGTGCTGGGAAAAGTGGACAGCAACATGCAGAAGAATGAACCTGGACAACTTTCTTACACCATACACAAAAATAAACTCAAAATGGATGAAAGACCTCAATGTAAGACAGGAAGCCATCAAAATCCTCAAGAAGAAAGCATGCAAAAACCTCTTTGATCTTGGCCACAGCAACTTCTTACTCAACACATCTCTGGAGGCAAGGGAAACAAAAGCAAAAATGAACTACTGGGACCTCATCAACATAAAAAGCTTATGCACAGCGAAAGAAACAGTCAGCAAAACTAAAAGGGAACCGACAGAATGGGAGAATATATGTGCAAATGACATATCATATCACATAAAGGGTTAGTATCCAGAATCTATAAAGAACTTATCAAACTCAACACCCAAAAAGCAAATAATCCAGTGAAGAAATGGGCAAAAGACATGAATAGACACTTCTCCAAAGAAGACATCCAGATGGCCAACCGACACATGAAAAAATACTCAACACCACTCATCACCAGGAAAATACAAATCAAAACCACAATGAGATACCACCTAACACCTGCCAGAATGGCTAACATTAACAACTCGGGCAACAAGAGATGTTGACGAGGATGTGGAGAAAGAGGATCTCTTTTGCACTGCTGGTGGGAATGCAAACTGGTGCAGCCACTCTGGAAAACAGTATGGAAGTTCCTCAAAAAATTAAAAAAAGAGCTCTACTATGACCCAGCAATTGCACTACTAGGTATTTATCCAAGGGATATAGGTGTGCTGTTTTGAAGGGGCACATGCACCCCATGTTTATAGCAGCACTATCAACAATAGCCAAAGTATGGAAAGAGCCCAAATGTCCATTGGTAGATGGATGGATAAAGAAGATGTGGTACATATATATAATGGAGTATTACCCAGCAATCAAAAAGAATGAAATCTTTCCATTTGCAACTATGTGGATGGAACTGGAGGGTATTATTGCTAAATGAAATTAGTCAGAGAAAGACATATATCATATGACTTCACTCATATGAGGACTTTAAGACACAGAACAGATGACCATAAGGGAAGAGAAGCAAAATTAATATAAAAATAGGGAGGGGGAAAAAACATAAGAGACTCTTAAACATGGAAAACAAACAGAGAAGTCACTGGAGGGGTTGTGGGAGGGGGGATGGGCTAAATGGGTAAGGGGCACTAAGGAATCTACTCCTGAAATCATTGTTGCACTATATGCTAATTTGGATGTAAATTAAAAAAAAATAAAAAATAAAAATAAATTTGTAAGATTTTTTAATTTAAATGCTTCATATTATTTATAAGTTGAATAATGTCTAAAGTAAGAATTTTTATCTCAAATGGATAAAAGTTCCAAGGCAGTTGTTGAAAATTCCATCCTATCCCCATCGATTAGAATTGTCCCTGCTACCATGTATAAATTGTTATGAAGTTATGAAATTTTTTCGGTGATTATTGTGATACTGTGCTCCAACACTCTTTTAATTATTTTAACATTAAAGTATGTTTTCCATTATTATGAGATAAGTTTTCCTATTGAAATTTTACCCCAAATTTTCTTGGAACATATTTTGTTTGCTCTTCCAGATAAAATTATGATGCTGAATATTTGCTTGTCCTGCATACCTACTCTCTAAATTTATCTACTCTGTTGTTTGTCCTAAAATGCCAATCTTCATATAATTCATCCACTAGGCTCCGTCATCCTTTGGATTTTATTTGAATTTGGCCAATGGGTGGCAAAGGAAGAGGACTATAAAGAGAGAAGTTGAGATACTTATTCTGGCATCTGCCTCTCTGATGGACTACTATGTATCAGAGGCTAAACACCTGTACCAAAGATACTTACTGCTATAGCAAAGGGCTTATGCCTAAAAATGTAGTCAGATACTGATACTAGTGTTTCCACTTCAGATCTAAACATGGTAGTGGTTTTCTACTATAATCAGTTTCTGGACACTTTACCATCTTCTGGTACTTTTCCTTAAACTTAACCCTCACCTTTCTAAGTAGTCCCTTCCTTAAACTCTCTTCCATCACTCCCATGTAATATGCTGTCTATTTACTTCCAGAAGTCTTACTGATACCTATGGGATTCAAGTCCCATAAGATATTCTGTCAAGATACTAGTTTAGGTGGAATTAAATGTTTAAATATTATAATCTAATTTTTATTCCCCAAGCCTTTATACCATTCCAAAAAATTGTATAGTTGGCCCATAAGGGGTTTGCACTTCTCTCACTAGTTACTGGATACTTAAATTTTAAGTGATGTTTTCCATTATTTAGCAAAATTAGTTACTGTTTATTACACAAACTATAATATATTGATTTAAAAAAAAAGGAAACTGATGCTTGTTGATATAATAAAAAGGGATTTTGAGGAAAAGATTGATATTTGACCCAAAGCCAATTACAACTACAGTGTCATGGTGAGAATAACAAAAGCATAGTAATTGTTATATTCAAGACTTTTATTCCACAGGAAAAAGTAGTATTGAATAAAATTAGATCAGATGGAAGATCTACAGATGACTTCCTTCTATGCAAGAGATGTTGATCACCAAAGAATTCTCAGTGGCATTATCAATGACTGACTTGATGCAAGCAAATAGAAACATTTAAAGGAAATACTTCAAATAGCAAGAATTGTATGATTACCATCTTCTAAAAATATTTATGATATCTCTGATATCATCCTTTTCTAGCACTATGATTAATCTTGATCTCTATATCTATCTATCTATCTATCTATCTATCTATCTATCTATCTATAGAATAGAATGCCAAGGAAAATCTTGACAGAATATCTTATGGATTTGAATCCCATAAGTATATCTATAGATAGATATAGATATGCCTCTATCTATCTATCTATCTATCTATCTATCATCTATTTATCTATCTACTTATCTATCTATCTATAGAGAGAATGAGGGGGATGGTTTAGTCAAATATACAAATAGGTGTATATATTTCATTTCAGTGGGATATTTTGTGTTTGGAAAGTAAACCATTGTATTTAGCCTGACATTTGCAATCAAAATCTCATTTCCAGTTGTAATGGCAAACTAAACTTATCTCACAAAGTTCCTTAGAGGATAAAGAGATAATCTAACCTAATCTGAAAGAGACAGTGTTTTATAAGTAGCACTAATTTAATAGAAGAAATTATTTTCATATTTGTATAGGAAAATAAGTTTCTAAGTTTTCACCTGACAATCATATACTTTAATCATAAATTCTACCTAATCAAGATAATTGTCCATTTAACAATTATACACTGATTAGTTACTTCATTCTAACACTACCTTACCATCCTACATTGATTTTATTTCAATTACTTAAGCAGCATTATTTCAGAGATGAATAATCACATACTAAATGGACTGACCCAAGAAAGTATATGGATAGTGTGATGCATTCATCATTTGTATCCAGTCTACTTGATAATTAAATGTATTCATTATTTGAGATAATGATTTACTTCATTAATTTCACAATAATTAATTTTGATTCAGGATATATTCCATTTGGCATATGTTAATGTAATATGGACCAGTGTAGGTAAACTGTTTAAGTAAAGAGATTTATTTTATTATACGCTTTCAGAACATTGGCTATTTATACTTAAATTAGTTTAATCACTCTCTTTGATATTTATGTAAAAGTACACCTTAAAATACCTACTAATTACCCAGTCTTCATTTTTGTGCACAATATTCTGACTTGAAAAACATGTGAAAAGTACTGTTTTTAATATTTTGGTATTTTTAAAAAACAACTTTAAAAAGATATGATAAATCCCATTTGCATTTTTAAATGTAGAATATTAATGTTTTTCCTATAACATTTTGCATACTATTTTTATATTAACAAATTTTATAATATTTATTTGATAATTATTCTGAAACTATTACTTTCATTTTATCATTACTTTTACAAATTCAACCTTCAATGTAAATTGTATACCAATATTTTTCCTACTGCCATCTATTTTTCTAACTTAATGACTTTTTAAATTATTTATGGCACATGATATCTAGTGAATTATCTAATTTTTCCCCATGTGCACAAATTATTTTCTAACGCTCTTTATTTCAAAAAAATACTAGCCTTTCCCCACGGATGCATGGTACTTGCTGTTATACAGTACACACTATTCTTCTGCACGTTAGTGTTTTTTATAAGCTAACACCCTAATAAAAACCTAAGCCAAAAGTATTAGAAAGTTGTTAGAACTTTTATAAGTAAACTTACAGCATGTGTTAAGAATGATATAATTACACACATTGATGAAATACTTCTAATTCAAGAATTCTTCCGAAGGAAATAATCAGGTAAGTAGTTAGGTGCATTAAATATTCAAAGCTGAGCATGTAATATTTTATGCAACTTACATGATAATCAAAAGAAAAATAAATTATAATAAATCATAGAATATGTTATGCTTCCACTAAAATTCAGAACTCTTAAAACTGTTATTGACATGAAATATGCTCATTTTATAAGGGCCAGTGAAAAAGAATTCCATTAACTCTATAGTATTCAACTTTGACAAAATACATAAATATTATTTACTTCTGAATTAAAAACCTGGAAAACGTAGGAAAAGCTTAATAATTAATTCTATAAGAGTATAATTATAAGTTACTTATGTTTCATAATCTTCTGTTTCCCAAAATGTACACATTGAGTATATGTATTACTTTCAAAACTAGATGTCTGGAGTCCTCTGAGAACAAATAGCTGTGCAGCATGCTGCTTTAGCTGAAAACTCATGGTACAGCAGACAGAGGCCAATGTAGCTTGGTGGCCTCTCCCTCACAGGGAAGGAGAATTGTAGTTCATGATTATTCAGTGTTCTGGTTGCCGTTTTGGTAGGCCGCCTGACAGACTGGCTTCTTCCTCATTTGTTTTGGACCATGGGTAGGACCTGGCATCCTCTACGTGCATGGGAGCTGCTAAGAACAAAAAAGAACTGAGCGGCATGCTGCTGCTTCAGAGGACCCATGGTACAGCAGAGGATACAGCAGATGGTGCAAGAGATTATGAGTTCCTAAAAAAAAGTAACCAGCAAATTCCTCTAATTAGGAATCTACACACACAAATCCAGAGAAGACACATGCACGGAAAAGGTTTGAGAGGCCCCCAGACTCTCTATCTAGACTGACCAGTAAAGGTTTTCCCCTGTACATTATCATTTATAAAGACTGGGAGAGGTGAATGTTTTTCCAAATGTACAAATATGGAAAAATAGCCAAAGAAAATGGACAAAATAAATCTTCAGAAACCAACCCCTAAAAATGGAAATATATGAATTACCTGACAAAGAATACAAAATGACCTGTATAAATAGGTTCAGAAAGTAAAAGCTAGCAAGATGGTAGAATAGAAAGTCTCAGACCCATTTTCCCCTCAGAGAAGTGGAATTAACATTACACAACTAATTGCCTTTATGAGAAATCCAGAAACCAATTAAGAAGTTCTTACATTGTAGGCAAGCACAAAACCAACCACATAAAAACTGGTAGGAAAATTCATGACACTTTGTCACCAGACCCCACCCGGTCATGTCATGGCATGATTGCAAAGAAACCACTAACACCCAACTTCTCTCTCGGTAGGGAAAAGAATGGAATGTACATACAATGTTCTGACTTTTTGGAAGCTGCCCAGGAGACTGATTTCTATCTTGCCCGAATTTAAGTACTGACAGAAAGAGGTGCCAGGTTGGGATCCAGTGGGAACAAAAACGTTCAGCATGCCCCAGAATTTATAGTACCACAGACAGACACTAGGTAGGGATCATTAGCAGAATTTGGCAAACCTCTTCAATAAGGAGATTATGCATATAAACCCAGAGAGAATACATCCCCAGAAAAGACTTGAAAGAGCCCCACCTGGGCCGATTGAAGGAAAATCTGCCTATGCAAAAACCATGATGCAAAGACTAAAGAAATTATTGATTTTTTTTTTAAATTCCAAAGTTCCAACAGAAGATAATAAAGTATATAAAGAAGCAGGGGGATGTGGCCCATTCAAAGGAACACATTAAATCATAAGAAACTGACCCTAAAGAAATGGAGATGTATGAATTATCAGACATAGAATTAAAAAAAAAACCCACAACATTATAGAGATGTTCAATAAAGAATACAGACAGGCAGTTAAGTGAAACCAGGAAAATGATATAGGAACAAAATAAGAATATCATCAGAGATAGAAACAATGAAGAAGAGCCAAACTGAAATTCTAGGATTAAATAATAAAATAAGTGAATTGGAAATTTCACTAGACGGACTTTATGCCTCTTGACCAGACAACAGAAAGAATCAGTAAACTTGAAAATAGCACTTGTGAAATTGCTGAGGCACAGGAGCAAATGAAAAATAATAAAAAAGAATAAAGAGAGTCTGAAGGACTTGTAGGACACCATCAAATAGAACAACATGCATATTATAGGAATTCCAAAAAGGGATGAAAAGAGAAAGGAGCAGAGACCCTATGTGAAGGAATAATGGCTAAAACTTCTCAACTTTGAGAAAAAAATGAATATATAAATTCAAGAAACTCAATTCACTCCAACTAGGATAAATATGAAAAAGCATACATATAGGCAAATCATAATGAAATTGTCAAAAGTCATGAGAGAATTTTGAAAGCAGCAAATAAAAGCAACTTGTCACATACAAAGTAGATCCAGGGATCTGCTGTATAGCACTGTGTGTATAGTTGACAATACTGTACCCCTAAAAGTCATCTAAGTCTCATGTTTTGTGTTTTTTTATCATAGCAACGGAAAACAAATCGGTATTCAGATTTAACTTGAGTTACTAATATTTTTCTCATTTTTTCTCCGTTGAAACATATCCTAACACACACACACACACACACACACACACACACACAACTTTCCTACCAACAAAAATTCCTTCAGTTTTTGAAACAGTGTTATTCAATCATTGACCTAAGAGAGATGGCACATAATTTTAACTTTGACAAAGTAATTTTTCTCTATTTAAATTCCAGAATTATAATCACACCAGATGTGTTTACAAAGATAAATGAGAAAAATCTCAGAAATGTTTTTAGTTAAATTTTTAGAGTTGTTGAAAATACATTATTTTCCAAGTTGGAAGACTTGATCTTATTGCCCTTCTTATGTAAAAATTCAGCTATAGAAACAAAAATAACCAGTTTAATTATTTAATTTAACTAAACCCTTAGCACGTACCTCTTTTCATGCACATAATGCTACTTGTCATGTTTTTAAAAAGCTTGAAATATAGTTACCTAGATAAGGCAAATAATAAAAAGATAAGCAGATAGAAGAAAGTTAAATGTTACTGAGTTACATAAATTTTTGTTGTTGTTTTTTCTCTTTTGGAGTTACAGGAACATCTACACAATGTCATGCAATGCAAAAAGCAAGCAGACACTCAATATTTTTGTTCATATGGTGTGAAATCTGGACTTGACTTTGGAATGTGTCACTATTCTAAGAAGCTTTCAAACTGGAGGACATGAATTTTTTTTTTAATTTATTCAAATCATTTTAAATTGGTGTAATTATTCAAAAAAAAAGAGAAAAGACATAATCCACTGAAAGGGCATCAAAATAAGTTATGCAGACCCATGCATATTACCTTTATCAAAATATAAGCATTTACAAAAATATATATATAATATATGTTATATGTATATATGTATATACATATATATGTTTATATATATAAACATTTATAAGCCATGTAGAATCTTTTTCCTGATTGGTTAATCTTATCTCTAATATTTTCAGAATCTACAATTTTCACTATTAATTTATTTCTCACAGAACAATGTAATTGTGTAATTAATCAGCATTTGTTAATAAAGTATTAGAATTAAATTTTGGTAAAATTATGTTAACTTTCTGTATTAGATAGATAAATGATAGATATAGACAGATAAATATCTCATTTCCTATTGAGAGAAAGTTAATTTTTCCTGTGGCTACAAAAGATCTAAATCAAAATTCTAGAGATGAGAGCTAAAATTTCTGATATGAAAAATTCAATGGATATGATTTGTAGTAGATTAGACAGTGCAGAAAAAATATTGATAAAATGGATACATAGTAATATAAATAATCCAAAAAAGAACAGAGGGGGAAAGAAGAATCAAACACACACACACACACACACACACACACACACACACACACACAGGACAGTGCAATAGTGAAATAGCAGACAAGTTCAATGGGCCTAACATACATGTAACTAGGGTACCCCAAAAAGGAGTGACTATTTGAAAAAACATAGTGGGTCAAACAGTCCACGTTTGATTAAAGAAAATTTTCCACCCAATAACAGCAGAATACAGGTTGTTAACAAGTGCACAATGAAACACTACCACATAGACCATATTATGGACCACAAAACAGGTCTCAACAAACTTAAAGGAATTTACATCATATAAAATATGTTCTTTGATCAAAATAGAATTAAATTTAAAATCATTAACTGGAAAAAAGTACTTGGAAGCTTAACAACATATTTCCAAATAAACTTGAGTCAAGAAGAAATCAAAAGGAAAATTACAAAGCATTTAGAGTGGGATGAAAACAAAGACCAAGAACCAATATTTTTACAGTACATCCAAAGCAGTACATACAGGGAATAGCATTAAATGGCTATATTAAAAAAAAAGATCTTAGATCAACAATCTCAGTTTCTACCTTAAGACACCATAAGATTGTATTAAACTCAACATAAGAAGAAAAAAGGAAATAATAAAGATAGGAGTAGAAATCAGTAAAACAGAATAGAGCAAAATATAGAAAATAAATAAAAACCCAAAGCTGGTCATTTGAGAAGATCAATAAAATTAATATACGTCAAGCCAGACCAATCACAAGAGAAAATTTTTAAACTGTAGAGATAAATACTATTACTATCCCTATTTACAAAGGAGAAAAATAAGGCACAAAGAAGTTACATGATTTGTCCAATACCTCAGTAATAGTAGTGTAGCCAGAATTCAAACCCAAGTGGTCACCCTCCTTTGTGATGCTCTTAAATGTGTATTATTCTACATAATGTATATGTATAATTACAAATTTATATCAATTAAAATTTCCATAGCTACATACTTATATGGATATGATTCAGTAAATAATTATACATCACTAAAATCAATCTCTATACACATTCTGGCACTTTTTCACTTTTCAGTATTTCTTGGACATCTATATACATCTGAATACATGATTTGGTTCATTCTTCATATTGGTAGCTTCCCACTGAATAAATGTTCCATAATTTATTTAACTAGACCCTTCTTGATGGACATTAATTTGTTTCCCATTGCAAAAAAAAAGTGCAATAAAAATTATTGTACATATATCTTTGAATAAACAAGTGCATGTTTATGGGTACTATAAATATTAGAAACAGAATTTGCTAGTATAAAGATTTTTATTTTTTACATACTGCCAAATTAGTCTTGAAACATGTATCAGCTGACATGCCCACCTAAAATGCATAAGATTCCTGCTTTCTAACTTCCTAGAAAATCTTGTGTATTCAAATATTTTCAATGTTTTTCAATGTGATAGATAGAAAATTCTTTTTTTTAAGTTATTTATTTATTTTAAGGGGGGGTGGAGCATGAGCAGGGGAGGAGCAGAAAGAGAGAGGGAGAGAGAGAATCCCAAACAGGCTCCGTGCTGTCAGGGAGGATCCCAATGCAGGGTTGGATCTCATGAACTGGAGATCATGACCTGAGCTGACATCAAGAGCCCGATGCCCAAGTGACCAAGCCACCCAGGTGCCCCAAAGATAGAAAATCCTAATTAAAATCAAATTTTCAAAATTATGAGTGGGGGCAAATGGGTGGCTCAGTCTGTTAAGCATTCCACTTTGGTTCAGACCATCAAATCTCATGATTTGTGAATTTGAGCTCCACATCGGGTTTTCTGCTGTGAGCTTTCTGCTTCAAATCCTCTGTCCTCTCTCTTTGCCCCTCCTCCTGTTGGCATGTGTGCACATTCTCTCTCAAATAAACATTTTTTAAGAATCTTTAAAAAGAAAACAAAATTATGAGTGAAGTTGAATTACACAAGGTTTTCATTCCCTCACTGAGAACCGTCTTTTTTTTTTTTTTTTTTTTTCATTTAAGACAGGGAATACTTTATGCAATCCTATCAGAGAAATGGACAGTTTGGGTCTGGAACAAAGCACTGTATTTTATTTTATTTTTAAAATTTGTTAATGTTTTTTATTTTACTTTTGAAGGAGAGAGAGAGACAGAGCATGAGGTGGGGAGGAGCAGAGAGAGAGGGAGACACAGAATTCGAAGCAGGCTCCAGGCTCTAAACTGTCAGCACAGAGCCCGATGCGGGGCTCGAACCCACAAACTGTGAGATCATGACCTGAGCTGAAGCCAGATGCTCAACCGACTGAGCCACCCAGGCGCCCCACAAAGCACTGTATTTTAAAGCATAGGTCAGTAATTGTATACAAAAGTACACTGTTACATACAAACTAACTGACCAAGCACAACTTTTCAATGTTTGAAATAGAATAAGCTTCCCTGTAAAAACAGCACCTTTGTGACATTTTTAATTTTAGTATTTCTCTCCTTCTTCTTCACCCTCTCCTTCAACAGAATCCACACCAACCTCCTCATAATCTTTCTCAAGGGCAGCCATATCTTCACCGGCTTCATAAAACTCTCCCTCCTCCATGCCTTTACCACATACCAGTGAACAAAGGCACATTTGGCAAATATTGGGTCAAACTTGTGGTCCAGGTGAGCGCTGGCCTCAGTAGTGGCTGTGATGTTGCTCAGCATGCACACTGTACTTTAACCAGGTCTCCACCAGGTATCACTGTGGGAGGCTGGTAATTAAAGCCAACTTTGAAGTCAGTGGGGCACCAGTCCACAAACTGGATGGTATGCTTGGTCTTGAAGGTGGCAATGGCACTGACATCTTTAGGAACTACATCACCACAGTGGAACAGGCAGCAAGCCATGTGTTTACCATGGCAAGGGTCACATTTCACCATCTCATTGGCCGGCTCAAAGCATTCATTGGTGATCTCTGCTACAGGCAGCTGTTCAAGGTAGGCTTTCTCAGATGAGATGACAGGAGCATATTTGGCCAGAGGGAAGTGGATGTGGGGACAAGGCACCAGGTTTGTCTAGAATTTTGTCAGATGAACATTCAGGGTTCCATCAAATCTGAGGGAAGCAGTGATGGAGGACACAATTTAACTTAACAACGTATCAGGTGAGTGTAGTTTGGAAGTTCAATAACAAGGTTTCTACCACAGATGTCATGGAGCTCCCAGCACCATTGCCAATCCAGACACCAGCCTGGCCAACATGGATAGAAATGCATTCATGCATGATAGTTGCTTTGCAGCTGCTGATTAGATGGGGAGAAGAGGAGAGGTTGTTCCTTCTTATAGTGTGACTCCTATGTGGTCAATATAAGAGAACCTAACAAAACCTTTTTGTTCTCTTTTTCTTTCATTCTCTTTTTCCCCTCTCTTTTTCTCTCTCACTCTGTCTCTTTCTCTCTCCCTATCCCCTTTGAGATTTTACAACTATCAGTAACAGCCACTTTTATATTAAAATGATCTATTTCTCATGTGTACAGCAAATTTATTAGACTACTATTTGTATACTAATACTTTATGGAACATTTTTTCATTTACAATACTAAATTTTTATTGCTCTGAGATTAATATTTTAATTTATGTCTTTCACCTTTTTCTTTTATCATGTTCTAAAGGACTTCTTCCATCAAAGGTTAGAAGATGAATTTTCCATTGTTTTCTTACAGCAATCTTATGACATCATTATTTACATAAAGGTTTTAAATAAACCTGAAAAGTTTTTGTTTCTGTTCACTACTTGTCTAACAATCAGGTATTTAATATATTATCTTTTACCTACTCTTTTGAAATAATATCTCCATATTATACTAAATTGTCATGTTTTCTCCCTTAGTCTTTCAATTAGTACATCTACCAAATAAAATATTTGATTTATATTACATTCTCTCAATATTTTAAAAATATTTTTAAAGTTTTCTAATTTAATTTTTTTATAGATATCAGTATCAATATAATCAACTTAAAAAAATTCTTCCTGCTGTCTTTTATTAAGTTTATATTAAGTTAACAAATTTAGTGAAAAAAGACATTTTGGGAGTAATGTATTTTCTTATTCAAGAATAAGTTTTATCTCATTTATTGTCTTATTTTATGTAGTTGAGTTGACTTTTATATATAGTTCTTATTAAGTGTATTTCTAGATATTTAATATTTTTGGTTGCTATTATATATGTAACTTTTCTTTAAATTTTATAAATAGCTTTTAAAACAAGTTTAAACATTAACCTTGCCACCAGTAGTTTCACCAAATTCCACAGTCCTAATAATTTTCTCACTGATTTCACAAATATTCAAGTATGCAATAATATAAGTAAATAATCATGATTTTACCACCTCTTTTTACAAGCTCATGCTATATACTTATTTTATTTAAAAATGTTGTATAGAATATTGAATCACTTGTGAGTACCTGAAACTAATATTGCACTGTGTGTTTACTAACTGGAATTTCAATACAAACTTAAAAAATAAATTAATATGTTAGTAAGTTCATCACTTTAATAAGAATTCTTCTGGTATTTACTGTTAAACATAGGTAACATATTTTTCAAGATCTAGATCATTTACCATGTTATAGAACTTTTCATCTGTTCTCATTTTGTAAGGAATTTGTGTCAGAATTTCCTCAAAGGCTTTTTAGCTGCCATGAACACAGATTATGGTTCTACCTTTGATCTATATTTTAGTTAAATAGACTAACGGCTTTAAAAAAATATATTGAGCTAGTTCTCACTGAATATCTAGAATGAACCAATTTCTTTTTTGGTGCATTATTCTTTAAAGCACTGCTGGATTATGTTTTCCAATATAAGTTTTATGATATTTATATTGATATACACATTTGAGATTCCTAGTCTCTTTTTAATATGTTTATATACATTTTTACATTATTTTTATCAGTTTTAACTTCCATCTTATACTAAATTTGAAAGACAGCATTGGTATCATCTGCTCCTTAAAAATTTAATCAAATTAATTAATTTTAGGCATATTAAAATATTCATACTATTATTACAGTGTGCTTCTGGTACTCAGTAAGGACTTTTCCAATATTCTAGAAAAGGATGCTATGCTATCTCAGTCTTCTGAGACAAACAGACAAAACAAATACCAACAGTTTACAGTAGAAAACGCGAGGGCTAGGCCAAATTTTTTCGATGTACCATTATTCAAATTATTTCTGTTGCTGACATATTTTCTCTACTGCCATTGTATAAGAAAAGTAACTAAAAAAGTTAGAAATGTGAATTTATATAACTATGTAATTTATTTTTCTATTTTTTTAAACAAGTAATGTAAAAAATCTTCAGGTAACTTTAAATCTAATAAAGAGAGCATAAGAACAAAGTCTAAGGTATCAGATCTCCCTGTGATAAACAAAAACGTCGCTTAGGCAGTTTATGCAGGATACTAAATAGGTGGTTGAGGTGGTTTGTTAAGTGATATTCTTGTGTTCACATGCATTAAAAACTACTGATAGTTCCCTCATGATTAAAAGATTTGCTCAAGCAATGAATATTATATTTCTTCTCTTCAAAACTGTGACTTAAATATTTGACAAATAAAATGAATAAATAAGGGGCCAAAGTGCTTCTTGAGAATAACTACTTAAGCACATAAACAACATTATTGTGCATAAAATGCTAAATAATTATTATCACATTATTCAGAAGCATGTCATTTATTCTTGGATAGCAACTCAAATTTGATTTATATTTTATATTCCATGGCAAACATTATCTCAAGATAAGTTCCAGCAATATTTTCTAAAATAATATTTGTCAAACAACCACAGCGGATTAATATTAATATAGTATGTGCAAAAAAGAAGCAAACCTCTCAAGTTCAATATCACTTTGTCCTCTCTGAAATGGAATTTAAGTATATGGTATTTTAATATAAAGGCTTGCCAAGCTTCATGCGTGAAGAATTGACTTAATGTTAAAATAAACATTAGAAGATAGGACTACCATTGCAAAAATGATCAAAAACTAAATAATAAAAATAATTCAGAAAATTAAAAGTATGCAATTTGAGATCTTAAGCCTAAATTTATGTCAATTCCCATATTCTTCTCAGAGCTATAACTATCTTCTAAAAGCTCCTGTAAGATATAGGTGTCTATAGGGACCAAAAGGGAAATATAAGTCTTTGACAGGGGTGCCCTCTCCTAATCCAAGATTTGTTTTGGTTCAATAAGAGACTTTTATTGAGTATTATTATCTGAAACTTTTAAGTCTTCCAAAATGCTAGATTTAATAAAGGCATGAAAATAACACTGTTTTTATTAAAGTTTGAAAGTCAAAACATGAGCTTATGAATAATTAATGACTCACATGGCTGTCATTTGCATGTAGAAATGCACATAATTAAAATAGTAAGTAAGAATGCTATAGGTGGGGATAGACTGCACCTAGCAGAGTTTTATTTTTCTCTTCTTTTTATGAGCAATGTAAATCCCCATTTTATTTCACAGGAACTAAGATCTGCTCCTTTTTTCATCAACTAGTAGCTTGGAAAACCTTGAGTAAACACTTGTTTGAGGTCCAAAATGTATAGCAATGCCACTGATATAAATTCAGTAGTGCCAATATCTAACCATGTGGCTCTTGACCTAAGAGGATATAGCAGTGAGAAATGGTTAAAACAAAAGCACTGGCACCTTGGAGTAAGGTATCAATGTAAGCAATAAATAGATTATTAACTCAAAGCACTGATACGTTGCTTTTAGGAGACAGTGTACAAGTGAGTAACTTGCTTTTAAAAATGGGAGCATCTTCCAGGTGTCGCTCAGTCCAGGAGATAATAGACATGACAGATGATGGATAGATGGATGATAGACAGATAGATAGATAGATAGATAGATAGATAAGAGATAGATAATAGATACATATTGATATAGATATATTGATTTTTGCTTTCTTGAAACTATGGAAACCTAAAAACTCTTCTTATAATAATCCTGAGCAAGGGACATTCTAGAGATTCCAGAATATTCAGGCAGGGGATCATATTTCATGAAGTCATATAAAGGCAGTTGTAAATATAAATGCATGACACAATATCATTAGAAATTCTGAGGGACGTGCCTGAGTGGCTCAGTTGGTTAAATGTCTAACTCTTCATTTCAGCTGGGGTTATGATCTCAGGGTTTGTGAGATCGAGCCCCAAATCCGGCTCTGTGCTGACAGCATGGAGCTTGCTTGGGATTCTCTCTCTCCCTCTCTCTCACATGCCCCCATGCATGTATGTGCTCTCTCTCAAAACAAACAAACAAACAAACAAACAAACAAACATAAAAAAGAAACATCACTTCTGAGAAATTTAGAGGAAGATCTGCAATTTGAAGACCAAACTTAGCAGCAGCTAGGTCTATTTAGGTACCAGGAAATGACAGATCTGATGCAAGTTACAGAATATCCCATTAGGATATAGCAGCAGAGATGATTTAGGGTCATGAGGAAATAAAATCACAAAGAAGACAAGCATATCTGTGTCCAAAAGGAGGCAGTCCCCTGGTTAATTCTGCTCGAGTACTACGCAAATAACTTCAAAAAAAGGTTAGGTAATGCCACACTTCCTTGGATGAAGTGTGCTTTTTTGTTGTCCCAGCATCTCTGTAAAGACACACTCATCCCCTTTGGCTGTCCAAGTTGTTCAAGGAGAACCCTACCATTTTCCAGGGGCAGGGCTGTGATTCAGCTCCAGCTGAACAACAAAGTCCCTCTCCTGGCCAGAGTGAATTGTTAAGAGTGTATATATGACTCCAGCCCAGCCAGTGAGTCTTATTAGATTTTTCCTGGAACAATCAGGAACAGACTTTTTCACAGGGATTGTCTGCTGTGAAAAAAATGTATCCCCTAGATATTTTTGGCCATAACATGGGGAAACTTGCTGGAGAAGAGAATTAACACAAAGCAAAACAGACCCAAGGACTGGAACAAATAATCACAGTGCAATTAGTTCAGATTTTGGATTGAGGTTGCCTGAAAGTAACTGGAACTTCCCAGTTATATATACCAATAAATTACTTTGAGTTTATTAGTATTTTTTCTCTTGATTCCTTGAGTTTGATTTCTGTCATTTAAGAGGCAACTATATTGAATAAAACACATTAAAGTAATAATTCATGAAGCCTTCCTGGAATATCCTTGCTAGGCTCTGATCATTTAAATTTTTAGGAAGAGTTTTCTTAAAGACTCCATTTAACATATGTACCAAAGTAAAAGACGCTTTAAAATACGGTCCATTCCCGTGTCTCATTGAATATTTGCAGCTAGTAAATTACACTTTAACATGTTCATGTACTTCAATTACCATCAAATAAACTGTATTCTGGACAACAGTTGATTGTGTTTGTTTCAACACACAAAAATGCTGTTCATTTCACTTGCATTTTTCATTGTAATTATAAGTTTTAATCAAATATTAAGCCAATAAATATTCTATGTAAAAAAGAGTTTGTTTCTATGAAATCTAAACATGAATGCATCAGAAAGATCTAACAGTTATGAGTTGCCCAAGAAAATATCCTAATTAGGTAGAGGTAAGAACTTGGGAAAAACAAACAAAAAACCTAATCTTCACAAAATATTTTATTTCTTGTTCCTCTTTAAATGGATTAATAATTAGAATTCACGGGTGTATTAAAAAATGTGCATCCATATTCAAAGAGGCCTTCACCCTCCATCAAAACATGGAAAATAGGGAATAGGTGGAATATTTTAAATTAAAATAAAATTCTTAAGCTACCTAAATGTCATTTTACACATTTGATTTTTTTTTCAATTATGTTACCAGTTACTAGTTATAACATACCAGCACATCTGTACATTTTTAGCCTTTTAAAAGTTAATGTGCCTGGTTTTCAATTTAACAATGTATATCTTTACAGTTCTTTTTCAGTTCTTTAATACAGATTTTAAACTCAGTAAGGATGTGTACTGTTTCCGGTGACTCTATAAGAGTTCTGGGTCTTACATATTGCAATGCTTACTGATAGAGATGCAATTCCTTTTAATGATACCATTCTTTGCTATGTCTAGTCTCTTGTGTATATATACATGTACGCAGAAATAAACATTTTATAAAAGTTTCCATTCTTGAGAATATTAATAAAATAATTTTTAAATATTTTATAACATAAAAAGTATAATAATATTAATATTTTTATATACATATATATTTTAAACTGCAAGTAGTGCTGAGTCATGGATGACTGATTTACAGAGTTCTCCACATGTTAATAATTATTTAGTTAAATCAGGTGTCCAAGAAACAAAGAAAACACCTTGTTTTACTTCCATTATTTTTTATTTTATATTTTTCCTCACATTTCCAGCACCTGTTTGTCCTACTTAAATGCCAATCCAAGATAAGGTGTTTGGTGCTGGGATGTTATATGTAGACAGAGAAAGGGAGAGAGGGATGGAAGGCCACCACATATGGTTCCACAGGTTATTCACTGTGTAAGGCACCTGGCTGCAGGTGTTAGTGTGGTTGAAACACAGCTCAAGACCCAATCACCAGGCTGTGCATACTGGCACAGAGCTATATCTGCTGAGAGAAAGCTGTGCCTTTTTCCCATTTACACAAAGGTGATATGTGGTCTAGAACAATTTCCTTAGCTACTCCTCACTGTGCCCCATATTTGGATTGTCTTCTATCCTCATTCTGTTTTTCTCCAACAAGCCTAGGACCCAATTATCTTTACTAACTTTATAACCCAAACTTCTTTCAAACTATGACTTTCTGGGTAATATATTTGAATATAATTCAGGACTGTATATATCCCAAAACTTATAATTTCATTTACGCTATTCTTTGTAAGGCCTAACTGAAAACAAAACCAAAACCAAAACCAAAACCAAACCAAAACAAAAAAGCAAGAGGAAATATTGTTATCCTCATAACCATATATCTATTTAACCATATATCTATTTCTCAATTGCTTATTATAGCAATATAAATTTCTTGAAACATCAGTTGGGTGTATCCTTCGGAAAGAGAGAGCAGGGGAAATTCTATAAACTGCATGTGATCTAACAAGAGCATGGGGACTACAGAGGTCTGGCCAGCAGCAGAAGCAGAGTAGTAAACATAGACATTGATGAAGGAAGGCTAACCTTCATAGCTCACAAAGGCAAATATGTGAAATGATAGTGACCTGACTGGAGTTTAAAAAAAAAAATTAAACTCTAGATTTTGTTCTGCCTGGAGTGTAACATGCCTACCTCTGCTAATAATAGGCAGATGTGATTTTTCCAAATACCAAAAAAAACTTTTAGAGAAATAATATACTGGGTGGAAGATTTTCCATTATATTTTATAATGAAAATATAATAGAAATAATATAATGAAAAGAAGATTCATTTTCTTCATTTCAATTCTGGATTTCAAATATGACATTTACCAAAAGCCTAACCTTGGAAAAATAAATTTTTGAGCTTTAGTTTCCCTTAATAAAGTTTCTATTTATTTTTTTAAGTGTATTTATTTCTGAGAGAGAGAGAGAATAAGTAGGGGAGGGACAGAAAGAGGGGGGAAAGAGAGAATCCCAAACTGACTACACACTGTCAGTATGGAACCTGATGTGGGTCTCAATCTCATGAAGTGTGAGATCACGACCTGAGGCAAAATCAAGAGTCAGATGTTTAATATACATATTTGTAAAGAGGGCCTAGTTGTGTGGAATATCAAATTACCTTTATGACAAAAAAGGTGTAGCAATGTAGTTATAATCTTAATATTAAAAATCAGATTTATAAAGTGATTTGAAGACTCTTTTCTCAAATAAATTGTTAAAAGATGCCTTTAAATGCGAAGCTCCCTGGTAATTATAGAAAACAGCTTAGTTTGTGTAATTCTACATTAGTAAGTTTAGAAATACAAATATCACTTTGTAAGATTCATTAACATCTATGGAGATAAAAGTTTGTGGTATCCCACAAATTTATTACTCTGATACTGTCAATACAGTCTGCTGAAATAATGAAAATACAAATATTACGTGTAAATATGTTTTCATTTTGTGAGATTATCTTAACCCTCCCATACCTGACACATACTCTCTCATCTGTAAATGTGTAATTCCAGAGAAATTTAGGACATTCAAATTTCACAGCAAAGAAAACAAAACTATAATGACATAGTTTATTTTCTAAGCTATAGTCACCGTTTAAAAGTAGTCGTCACTAAAATGATAAATGAGATCTTTAAAAAAGTAGCCATATAGTCAATCTTTGCTATTCAGTAGTTTAAAAAAAAATCCAGTCCTACAAACCTATTACACCATTGTTTTTGTCCTTTTTTTTGTTTTGCAATATCAAAAACACTTATTTCCTGTGTTGTTAATTTTAGGCATTCTGACTGGTGTGAGGTGATCTATCATTGTAATTTTGATTTGTATTTCCCTGATGATGAATGATGTCAAACATTTTTCATATGTCTGTTAGCCATTTGAATGTCTTTTTTGGAAAAATATCTGTTCATGTCTCCTGCCCATTTTTCAACTAGATTATTTCTTTTGAATTTGATAAGTTATTTGTAGATTTTGGATACTAACCCTTTATCAGATATGTTATTTGCAAATATCTTCTCCCATTCAAAAAGTTGCCTTTTAGTTTTGGTGATTGTTTCCTTCGATGTGCAGAAGCCTTTTTATCTTGATGAAGTCCCACTAGTTTATTTTTTCTTTTGTTTTCACTGCCTCAGAAGATATAGCTAGCAACAAGTTGCTATGCCTGATGTCAAAGATGTTGCTGCATATGTTCTCTAGAATTTTGAAGGTTTCAGGTCTCACATTTGGGTCTTTGATCCGTTTAGAATTTATTTTTATGTATGGTGTAAGAAAGTGGTCCAGTTTTATTTTTCTTCATTTTTTTTTGTTTTGTAATATCAGAAAACACGTATTTGCTGTGTTGTTAATTTTAGCCATTCTGATTGGTGTGAGGTGATCTATCATTGTAATGTCTGTCTAATTTTCCCAACACCATTTGTTGAAGAGGCAGTCTTTTTTCCTTTGGATTTTCTTTCCTGCTTTGTTGAAGATTAGTTGACCATATAGTTGTGGGTCAATTTCTGGGGTTTCTATTCTGTTCCATTGATATGTGTGTCTGTTTTGTGCCAGTACCATACTGCCTTGATCACTACAGCTTTGTAATATAACTTGAAGTGTGGGAATTGTGATGCCTCCAGCTTTGCTTTTCTTTTTCAAGATTGCTTTGGCTATTTGGGATCTTTTGTAGCTCCATACAAATTTTAAGATTGTTTGTTCTAACTCTGTGAAAAGCGCTGGTGGTGTTTTGATAGGGAATGCATTAAATGTGTAGATTGCTTTAGGTAGTATAGACATTTGAACAATATTTGTTCTTCCAGTCCATCAGCATGGAATGTTTTTCAATTTTTTTGTGTTTCCTCTTCAATTTCTTTCATCAGTGTTCTGTAGTTTTCGGAGTACTGATCTTTTACCTCTTTGGTTAGCTTTATTCCTAGGTATCTTATGGTTTTTGGTGTAGTTGCAAAAGGGGCTGATTCCTTGATTTCTTTCTTCTTCTTCATTATTGGTGTATAGAAATGTTACAATTTCTGTACATTGATTTTATATCCTATGACTTTACTGAATTTGTGTATCAGTTCTAGCAATATTTTGGTGGAGTCTTTGCATTTTCTATATAGAGCATCATGTCATCTGCAAATAGTGAAAATTTGACTTCTTCCTTGTTGATTTGGATGTCTTTCTTTTCCTTTCCTTTCCTTTCCTTTCCTCTTCTTTTCTTTTTCCCTTTTCTTTTTTTTCTTTTCTTTTCTATTTCCCTTTTCTTTTTTCTTTTCTTTCTTTTCTCCCTTCTTTCTTTCTTTCTTTCTTTCTTTCTTTCTTTCTTTCTTTCATCTTTCTTTCCTTTATTTTTTTGTCTGATTGCTGAGTCTAGGACTTCCAGTACTATGTTAAATAACAGTGTGAGAGTGGACATCTTTGTCTTATTCCTGACCATAGAGGCAAAGTTCTCAGTTGAGGACATTAGCTGTGGGTTTTTGGTATACAGCCTTAATCATATTCAGGTATGTTCCCTCTAGTCCTACTTTATTAAGGGTTTTTATAACAAATGGATGTTGTACTTTGTCATACAATTTTTCTGCATCTATTGAGAGGCTCATATAGTTCTTATTCTTTCTTTTATTTAAAAAATTTTTAAATCTTTATTTATTTTTTGAGAAAGAGAGAGAAAGAGACAGAGTGTGAGCAGCGGGGGGGGGGGGGGGGGGGCGGGGAACAGAGAGAGGGAGACACAGAATCCTAAGCAGGCTTCAGGCTCCAAGCTGTCAGCACAGAGCCAGATGCGGGGCTCGAACCCATGAACCGTGAGGTCCTGACCTGAGCCAAAGTTAGATGCTTAACTGACTGAGTCACCCAGGCACCCCTCTTTCTTTTATTAATGTGGTATATCACATTGATTGATTTGTAAATATTGAACCAACCCTGCAGTCCAGGAATAAATCCCACTTGATCATGGTGAATGATTCTTTTAAAGTACTGTTGGATTCAGCTTGCTAGTATGGTGTTGAGAATTTCTGCTTCCATGTTCATCAGGAATATTGGATTGCAGTACTGTTTTTTAGTGAAGTCTTTGTCTTGTTTTGGAAGAAGAGTAATGCTGGTCTCATAGAATGAGTTTGGAAGTTTTCTTTAATTTCTATTATTTGGAATAGTATGAGAAGAATAGGCATTGAATCTTCTTTAAATGTTTGGTAGAATTCCCCTGGGAAGCCAGCCATCTGACCGTGGACTTGTGTTTGTTGGGAGATTTTTGATGACTAATTCAATTTCTTTACTGGATATCAGTCTCTTCAAGTTCCCTATTTCTTCCTGTTTCAGTTTTGGTAGTTTATATGTTTCTAGGAATTTTATACATTTCTTTCAGATTGTCCAATTCGTTGACATATAATTTTTCAAAATATTTTCTTATAACTATTTGTATTTTTTGCAGTGTTGGTTGTAATTTCTCCTCTCTCCTTTGTAATTTTATTTATTTGGGTCCATTCTCTTTTCTTTTTAATAAGTCTAGCTTGCAGTTTACCAATTTTATTAATTTTTTTTTCAAAGAACCACTCCTGGTTTCATTTATCTATTCTACTGTGTTTTGTTTGCTTCCATATCATTTATTTCAGCTCTACTTTTTATGATTTCCCTTCTGCTTGCTTTTGGCTTTGTTTGTTGTTCTTTTTCTAGTTCCTTCAGATAGAAGGTTAGGTTTTTTATTTGAGACTTTTCTTGCTTCTTGAGGTAGACCTATACTGTGATATACTTCCCTCTTATGACTGCTTTTGCTGCATCCCAAAGGTTCTGGACCATTGTGTTTTCATTTTCAGTTGTTTCCATGTAATTTTTTATTTCCTCTTTAATTTCATTCATTCATTCTTTAGTAGCATGTTCTTTAATCTCCACGTAGTTGTGGTCTTCCCACATTTTTTTTCTTGTGGTTGAGTTTAAATTTCATGGTTATATGGTCAGAAAAAATGAGAGAGCTAGATATGATCTCAATCTTTTTGTACTTGTTGAGGCCTGATTTGTGACCTAGTATGTGATCTATTCTGGATAAATATTCCATGTGCACTTGAAAAGAATGTGTATTCTCCTGCTTTAGGATGAAATGTTCTGAATATTCTGTTAAGTCCATCTAGTCCAGTGTGTCATTCAAAGCCATTGTTTCCCTGTTGATATTCTGCTGATATTCTTCTTAGATGATCTATCGATTAATGTAAAAGGAGTGTTGAAGTCCCCTACTATTATTGTATTATTAACAATGAGTTCCTTTATGTTTGTTATTATTTTCTAATATCAGAGTGTTTCTAATTTGGGTGCATAAATATTTACAATTGTTAGATCACCTTATTGGATAGATCCCTTTATTATGATATAGTGCCCTTCTTCATCTCTTATTACAGTTTTTGGCTTAAATGCAGTTTGTCTGATATAAGTATTGCTACACCAGCTTTCTTTTGATGTCCACAGGCATGATAAATGTTTCTCCAACCCTCACTTCCAATCTGCAGGTGTCTCTATGTCTAAAATGGGTCTCTTTAGGCAACATATAAAGGTTTTTTTTAATTTTTTGAATCCATTCTGACACTCTGTCTTTTAATTGGAGTGTTTAGTTCTTTTACATTCAGAGTAATTATTGATGGGTATGTATTTATTGCCATTTTATTACTTGTTTGGTCATTTCTGGATATTTTCTCTTTTCCTTTCTAGTGTTTATTGCTCTTGTTATCTTTTCTCACTCAAAGAGTCCCCTTTAATATTTCTTGCAGGGATAGTTTAGTGGTCAAGAACTTCTTTAGGTTTCTTTGGGAAATTCTTTATCTCTCCTTCTATTCTGAATGATAGCCTGCTGGATAGAATATTCTTGACTGAATATTTTTCCCATTTGGCACATTGAATATATCATGCCACTCCTTTCTGGCTTGCCAAATTTCTGTGGAGAGATGTGCTGTTAGCCTTATGGGACTTCTCTTCTAAGTTAGGGACTTCTTTTGTCTTACAGCTTTTTAAAAAAATTTTAATGTTTATTTATTATTTGGAGAGAGACAGACAGACTGTGAGTAAAGGAGGGGCAGAGAGAGAGGCAGACACAGGAATCAAAGCAGGCTACAGGCTCTGAGATATCAGCACAGAGTATGACATGGGTCTTGAATTCATGGATCGTGAGATCATGACCTGAGCTGAAGTTGGAGGCTTAACCAACTGAGCCACCCAGGTACCCTTTTCATCTTGCTGCTTTTAAGATTTTTTCTTTATCACTATATTTTGTAAATTCAACTACAATATATCTTGATATTGGCCTGTTTTTGTTCATTTTTATGGAGATCTCTTTGCTTCCTGGATTTGGATGTCTATTTCCTTCCCCAGATTAGGGAAGTTTACAGATATAATTTCCTGAGATAAACCCTCTGCCTTCTTTTGTCTCTCTTTTTCTGGAACTCCTATGATACAAATATTATTATGTTTGATAGAGTAACTGAATTCCCTAAGTCTACTCTTGTGATCCATAATTTTCTTTCCCTCTTTTGTTCAGCTTCATTATTTTCCATTTTTCTATATTCTATATCACTTATTCTTTCATCTGCTTCTTCCATTCTTGTGATCATTACATTCAGTCTGCTTCAAATCTTGGTTATTACATTTTTCATTTCTCTGCATTTCTCTGCAGTAAGGGTCTTCCTGATGCCTTCCATGCTTTTCTCAATCCCAGCTAGTATCCTTATCATTGTTGCTTTAAATTCTGGATCAGGTATATTATTTATACCTGTTTTGATTAGATCTCCAGCTATGACCTTTTCTTGTTATTTAATTTGTAATGAATTTCTCCATCTTGGCATTTTGCCTAGGTCTCTGTTTTCTTCTGATTGGTAGAAAAGCCTTTTGTTTCCTGCTCCTGACAGTAATGGCTTTATGAAGAAGAGGTCATGTAGTGTCCAGGGCCCGGTGCTTCAGGAAGTGTCTCTACTCTGTGCTGCATACACTCTGCTGCCTTGTTTTGGTTGCTCTTTACCTCAGGTCAGTCATCTGCAGAGGTTCTCCTTGCCTTCAAGGGGCAGTGTGTGGACCCTGGCCAGAGTAAGGCATGTTTTAACTAGATGTGCTCTGGTATTCTTGTTAAAAGAGGCCTGATGCTATTTCTACTAAAATGAAGCTTTACAGAATTCTATGGTCAGTAGACATGGTGTGTGCAAAAGTTTGTGCTGTTTTTTTCTGGGGAAGGGGCCCACTGCACTGGTCCTTAGGCACACCTGCCAGAGAAAAGCAGTACCTTGAAGCACAGAGGGGCAGACCTTGGTGTAAGAAGGTTATTCAGCCAGTGTTAGCATGGTGCTATTTACTGAAGTTGGTTTAGGCTGAGGGGCAGGGGAAGGAAATGGCACCAGCTAGTTAGTTTCCTAACTAGGGAGAGAGGAATCCATGCTTGTTCTCAAGGAAGCACTTTCAGAAGAGAGAATAATTTCCCCTCATGCATCCCAGGCATTTTTTAGATTTCTGTTTTCACACTGTATGCCTCTGGGTTGCTTGCCAACCTGGAGCAGCACAGTACACTGTAAGCTCTATCCTGGCCAAGCCTGCTGACTTTTAAAACCCCAAATTTCAGGGACCTTGTATGGTGGGGACCTCTCTGTTCCTCTGGGAAAGGGTCTCACTGCACTGGGACTGATGCAGGTTTAACCCAGAAAGGCAGTCATGCCAGAGCACAAGGAAGGGGATTTGGAGCAAAGCAGACTAAACAGTCAGTGACCAGGTTAGCTGCCCTCAGAAGATGTTTTTGTGCCTATGCTGTGTAGTGGGAGATGGAAATGGTGCCCACCAGTTATTTTTCCCTGGAGAGTCAATGCCACATCTCACAGATGTGCTCCAATAAGTATGAACAATCTCTCCCCATGTACCTTAGGTGGGATCCTCAGATCACCCAGTCTGCCCCAGGGTTGCTTGCGGGCCTTCTCTCCAGGTGTAGGGCAGTGCCCTCAGGTCTCTATCCCAGCCAAGCCCAATGACCTCTAAAACTCCAGCTTTTGAGCTCCACTGATTGCAAAAACTTATGAAAATCACCCCCTCTCAGTTTCCCAGACAATAGCTTTGTGGAAGTGTTCTCCTTGTGTGTATCCCTGTGCACTCCACTCTCTCTTGGCTTTCTTTCTGTGACCAGGGCTGCCACTCCTCTGCAGCACCTGCAATCCATTTCTCCCCCAAATTACATTTCCATACTTCCCACCTTCCTCAATGTGACTCCTTCTCTCCCTCTAGTTGTGCAGTTTGTTCTATCAGTCCTCAGGTCAATTTCTTGGTATTCAGAATGATTTGATGGTTATCTTAAGGCCATGTTTGAGGCTCAAGGTAAGCCTAGGGTCCTCCTACTACACAGCCATCTTAACTCCCTCCTCCAATTAATATTTCAACAGAGAGTCATTCCTGCTTCTTTATTTCATCTTATTAGACATACTCAAGATCTCATTATACAACAAAGGAACTCTTTGGTCTAATGCATGCTCTTTGCCTG
Organism: Panthera pardus; assembly: GCF_024362965.1. Classification (NCBI taxonomy): domain Eukaryota; kingdom Metazoa; phylum Chordata; class Mammalia; order Carnivora; family Felidae; genus Panthera; species Panthera pardus. Next base: position 34,585,542 of record NW_026527002.1, on the reverse strand, counting down.
GACAGATCTCTAGGGGAAATTTCATTTGTTTTCATACATTAATGAACTGGGCCTTAGAATTTAGAAGCAAGTAAAATAACCTCTTTTCTATTTTCGCTCTCTCTCTCCTCCCCCCTTAAAATCTATAATACATCAAATATTAATTACCTAACTACTTGAATTATTCTGGGTCTGTCTTTGTCATCTTATCTCTCCAAATGTGAAAGAACCTTCCAAAAATCATATTATCTTCAAAGCTGATGAAAACTGTCAAACCCAAGATGGTAAGGGCTTCTATCAATGCATCTGCCAGTGGGAGAATGATTGGGTGCATCACAGCATCCAATACAAATAGCTTCTTTATTCAGTAGGTTCCTTTGGATTTGTAGAAAGCAAATTATAATAATTATTTATTTATATAATTATAAAAATAAAGATATTATGGAATATCTTCAAAATACAGAAAAGTAGAAAAAAGCAATCAATACTATCAAGAAACAAAAATTATTAACAATTCATAAATAATAGTTACAGTACAGTACAATAGTTAGCATTTAAAGTCCTACTCTGAAATTTTTAGATACTACTTTGATTAAGGTGAATGGTATTTATAATTAACATCTCTATGAATTTGAATGTCCCTATACTTGGTATGCTTAGAAAAAAAATTATGTCCTATATTTGGTTTGTAAAATGTGAGGAAATGGAATTGTGTCATTTTAATTTTTTTTTGGTGGAGGAAAATGCAACTTTACTTCTAAATATCAGGAGATAGAATGCCAAAATTCAATTACCTTAATAAGGGACAGTATAATTTTTTTTAATGTTTATTTATTCTTGAGACAGAGACAGAGCATGAACTGCGGAGGGGCAGGGAGAGAGGGAGACACAGAATCTGAAACAGGCTCCAGGCTCTGAGCTGTCAGCACAGAGCCCGACGTGGGGCTCAAACCTCTGAACTGTGAGAATATGACCTGAACCGAAGTCGGATGCCTAACCAACTAAGCCACCCAAGTGCCCCAGGGACATTATAATTTTTATAATGATAAAATAAAAGAGACAATGGTCATATGTGGTAAGTAGAAAGTTCTATAAAGAGCTTCAGCATTGCCTGGGTTGCTCATGAAAAGTTCTGTTTACTCATAAGAAAGTTGAATAGGTGAGTGTTCTATTATTAAAATATATTTAATTATATCCTGTTTCCAAGGGACTTGAATTAATTAAATAAATGTTTAATTTATCTTAATTTAATTTCTATCTATCAGCAGGACAATTATTTAAATCAGTAGCAATTTTTTACTTCATATAATTGTTTAAAATACTGTTCACCTTTATCATACTGTTATCACAATTAGAGGGGTAAATTTGAAGTGAAAAATGAAAATACCTACTTCCTACAAAGCATATTTGGATGTATTCTATGGATATTAGTATATCTTTGTCAAATTGCAAGATCAATTGAGAACAAAATCAATGGTTTTATAGTGCATAGTTATATTAGTTTCCTGCAGATACTGCAATAAATTGTCACAAACTAGGTGGCTTAAACCTGTGAAGTTTAGGGACACCTGGGTGGCTTAGTCAGCTAAGCATCTGACTCTTGATTTGCTCAGGTCATGATCTCACAGTCATAGGTTTCTGTCCAGCATCAGGCTCTGTGCTGAGTGTGGAGACTGCTTGGGAGTCTCTCTCTCCCTCTCTTTCTGCCCCTCTTGCCCTCTCTCTCTCTCAAAATAAATAACCACTAAAAAAATCTTAAAAAAGCCTGTGAAGTTTATTTATTGGTAGTTCTGGAGGCCAGGTTTCTGAAATCAATGTGTCAGCAGCGTCCTTCCCCCTCCAAAGAATCACTAAGGGCGGGCTAGAGGGAAATCTTTTCCCTCTGTTAGCCTCTTGTGGTTGCTGGCCTTAGTGTTCTAGCCTGCTAGCTCATCACTCCAATCTATTCATATCACCTTCTCTTCTGCTTGTGTTTCAATTAAATTCCCCTTGCATTCTTCTTTTAAAGATACATAGATGGCAGACAGGACCCACCTGGATAATCCAGGATAAGGTCTTCTTCTCAACAGCCTTAAGGTTACACATCTTTTGCCATGTAAAGTAATATTCACACATTCTAGGATTAGGAAGTGAATATATCTTTGGGGAGACATTTCTTCTGCCTATTACAATAATAAAAGGTGTGATTTAACTACAATATTTAAATTTGTATTTATCAAACTGTTCAAATTCTTGAAATTTTTCATATGTGAGTATCATGTCTACCAAATAAGAACTTCTTCAAACTGATCTTTTCAAACAAGAAATATGTTTAGGTCTTAATAGCAATGCATTTTATTTTCTATTGGCAAAATTTTCAGAATTTTGCATCCAGACTCTAATACTTAAGACTTAGTGGGGATTTTTTAAGTTTATTTATTTATTTTGTGGGAGAGAGAGGATGGGGAGGGACAGAGAAAGAGGGAGAGAGAATCCTAAGCAGTCTCTGTGCTGTCAGAGCAGAGCATGGCAATGACAGTCTATCTTACCAACTGTGAGATCACGACCTGAGGTGAAATCAAGAGTTGGAGGCTTTGACTAAGCCACCCAGGCACCCTAAAACTTAGTTTTAAAGATCTCATGTACATGCATCCAGATCCACATGTTTTATACATGGGCAAATAATTAATTATTTAGTAAAACAAAATTTCACAATAAAAATTAACAGAAACATTATATTTAATGATATTTCTATCCATAGTATTTCTGAAGTAATTCTTGAAAGCTCTTATGATAACATTAGAAGTTGTTTTCACAGAATGTTAAAATTACTGAATTTTATCTAGCAGTTACACATTTCTGTCATGAATTATTACTCTAGCAAAAAGATATACTACCAAATCATGAGGAAACAGTTTTGTTTTTTGTTGTCTTTTTTAAAAAAATCAGCTGTTTCATGGGAGAAAGTTAAAATTTCTTGAGTCACAAAGGAAACTTTAATATAGAAAGATCCAAGTAGAAATATTGGAACATACTTGAATTATCTTCACAAATATGTTTAGAAAATAAAGTAATAAAAACACACATAATTTGAATTTGTACCTAAAGATAATCAATAGCACCATAAATCCTTTAATATAAATAAAAATTAATATGAAGCTGAAAAATCAAGCTGTGATCAGGCCCTTCAGCACTCTTGGGAACATTTGCAGATGGAAACAACCAGAGGGTCTGGGTTTTAATGACCAAAACAAAAGGGAAGAAAAAAATGTGTTCTCTTACTAGTTAGGGAATAAGAACAAACATGCTACATAATAAAAACATAAATTACAGATATCTGTCAATGAAAACATGAGTTACAAATATCTGTCCATAGCCAAACAAGTCACTGAGAAAGTTATGTGTAGCTTGGGCTCTGAGTAGGACAAAAGCAAGCCTCTCACAAACATTTATAAATAGTGGCTTGCACTCACAAAAGACTTAGGAATGGTGATGGGGTGGTCTGTATTTAAATATCTCTGGGAAATACTAGGAATGTTTTATTCTAACTTGGAGGTGGTGGGTGAGAGCACAGGCCCATTTAAATTTATGTTTGAGAATCCTACCCAGTGTTTTTAACATGACATACCCAGATACACATACATCATACCCAGACATACCCAGATACACATACATCAGTGCAGCAACAAACTACTCTGTCTGAAATTAAAAACAAAAGAAAACATCTCATACAAGCACAGATTGCCAAGGGTACTAAAGAATAGAGAAAATGTATTTGAAAAGGTCTATTCCATACGATACCCTGAATAATCAAAATGCTTCCACATTAATTTCTTTCTATTATTAGTATCACTGATGCCTTTTATCTCTTTGCCTCTGCACTAGCAAAATAGACTTTTGTTTTCCACTGCTTCTCTCCTTTCAACAATCATTCATATTGCTTAGCCTGATTCATTCTTCTAAAACTTTTACCTCCTTAGGTAGCTTTTACTATTCAAAAACCTTTAATGACACCAAGTTAGCTATAAAATAAAATACAAGACATGAATATGGAATTTAAAATACATCAGACTATCTATAGTTGTTATTAGGATCACAATGATCACAAAGAAGCACTTTAACTCAGTTGGGCTGTTTGATCCACTCTCCTAAATCATCTGCAAGGCATATATTGGCTCATGTTAATTTTCCTTTCTTTCCTAGAATTATCACTCCTACCCACTGTCCAATCATAACCAAAAAATCCTTTCTTCCATTTAACTTCTACTATATCTGTTGGAAAATAGTCACTTAACAATTATCATGGTAAATAATATATATGTCCAAAGATACTGATAATTATTCTATGCAAGATATTTGTGATCCATCTCATTACCTTAAAATTAAAGTCTTTTATTTTTTCTAATTATTAAATCTCATAAAATCAAATCTAAAGTCAAACTATCCTACATTGTAATAAATGCATTGTAGCTACTCAATATTTAATTTTATGTAATTTTAGAATGCATTTCTTTTTAACTCGACAAAAAGCAATTAATACAGTGATTTCTACATAGTAGATATTCAATAAAAATATGAATTGATTAAAGCAAAATGAAGAATTTCTAAAAAAGCATTTATTTACAAAAGAGATAAACTTTGATGGAATGGATGGGACTAAAAGGCTATTTTTGGTTCCTAAGTACAGAACACAGAGTCCTTCTAACTAGATTTAAATAAATAAAAAGAGGCTTATTAGAAGGTATTAAGAAGGTGCAGGAGGACCATGAAACCAGGTTTCAATACTACCAAAAAAAAAAAAAAAATCAGCCAGTGGAAAGGCCCACCCACAATATAGAGCTCTTCTAAAGGAAACCTCTCTCCTAGGCATCACTTGTAATGCTAGAGGTAAAATCAGAACCACCACCCTCATCACCATGCCTATAAAAAGACCTGCTCCATGACTTCTTGCAAATATTATACAACTGTATTCATTTGACATAAGACAGGTCATAGTCAAAATTAAATATTTTTTAAAAGATTCTAGGAGATGTAGTCTTTAGCTTTTCTAGACTCTACAGTAGAGAAAGGCAGGTTAAAAGTGCTTGAAAGTGGCACTAATCAATATAATCTGCAGTGCCTATCATACTAATAAAATGTTTCTTATAGCAATATTTGTTTAAAAAAAGTGTATACAATGACAAATACAGAAAGCATTTACTAGTCTTTACTAAAACCTATTAAAAGTATTTTATTAAAAGTATCTACTAAAACCTATTTATAGCAGTTCTATTTACCAAGTACATTGTGCCAAGCTATCAAGAAAAATGTCAAGAGAATGAGAAGACAAGCCAAAGATTGGGAGAAAATATTTGCAAAAGACATTTATAATAATGCACTGTTATCCAAAATATACAAAGAACTCTGAACAATAACAAAAAAAATCTGATTAATAAAACAGGCCAAAGACCTTAACAGATACCTCATAAAAGAAGATGCCTAGATTAGAAATAAGCACATGAACATATGCTTCACTCAAATGTTATCAAGGAAATGCACATAAAACAACAATGAAATACCACTACAAACCTACTTGAAAGGCCAAATTCCAGAACACTGACAATATCAAATGCTGATGCTGATGTGGAGTCACAAAATCTCATTGCTGATGGAAATGCAAGAGTGCACCCATTTTAGAAGACAGTTTGGCAATTTCTTACAAAACTAAACATATTCTTCTTAATATATTATCCAGGAATTGTGTTCCTTGACATATATCTAAAGGAGTTGAAAAGTTATGTCCATACAAAAACCTGCATACCGATGTTTATAACAGCTTCATTTAAATGGCAAAACTTGGAAGCAACAAAGACGTTTTTCACTAGGTGGAGGGATAAATACACTTTGGTATATCCAGGCAATATAATATTATTGAGTATTAAAAAGAAATGAGCTACCAAACAATGAAAAGACATGGAGAAACATTAAATATATATTATTGAGTGAAAGAGACCATTCTAAAAAGGTTACATACTGTACAATTCCAATTTTCTGAGACATTGGAAATGGCAAAACCATTTAAAAAACCACACAGCAAAAAGATGTAGTTGCCAGTGGTTAGGGAGCATGGAGGAATGGACGTGTGGAGTGTAGATAATTGGGGGGGCAATGAAACTACTCTATATGATACTATGATGGTGGATAAATGTCATTACACATTCACCCAACCCAGAGAATGTCCAACACCAAGAGTGAAATATAAAGTAAACTATGGGCTTTCATTGATGATGTTTCAATGATAATGATGGTTTACTGTAGGTTCATTAATTGTAACAAATGTAACAGTTTCATGAAGTATGTTAAGGGTGGAGAATTCCAGGAGGAGGAGTCAACATGGTGGAGAAGTAAGGGGACCCAAAATTCTCTTGTTAAACATTACCTCAAACACAGCAGTATTGAGGCCAGGAGGCTTGGAATTCCATGAATCCAGGCTATAGAGTGACAAAAACATCTCCAGGGCCCCATGACAACAACTTGATGGGCCATAGGGGCATGATTGTGAATTGGGAGAGATAAAACCAGTAGCATAGGCATGGAGGTGAGTGAGGGATCTCCTGTGGACAGACAAAAGGAAGAGAAAGAGAGGCTGTGGAAGTATAGGATTGTATTTGGACAAGAGAAAAACCATGGACTGGGAAAGAGAAAAAATGGAGAAAGAACCAATTTCTAACTTAATCCAGGGTTGTGGGGTTTTCTCCAGAGTGGGTCCTGCCTTCTGTACATAAACCTGGGGTTGGTGGGGCGGGGGTAGCCAGCCCTGGGCTCGGTAGCAAGCTCAGAGGTGCAGTATGAGAGAGTAGTCCCCTCCCTTGAGTGCTGTGGGAAAGTATATAGCTGCTCCAAGGACAAAATACCCTGCAGGCACCTGCCAGGCAGAGGCCCTTTGTCTACTCGCAGGATGGAGTGCCACTACCCCAGAACAGGGTGCACAGAGCAGGATCTTTTAAGACACTGGGGTTTGGGTACGAGCCCAGCACCAGGGAGGCAAGGGAGACTGTGGAAAAGGACAAACCAGCTGCTCATGCCCTTGCAGCACTGTGAGAACAGCCTGAACAGAGTGGTGTGAGACACCCAGTCTAGGGAGGAGAGACTGGAGTGTCACCATTTTTCTCCCCATCACCAACAAGGTCACTTTTTAATATAGTAGTGCTTGCAGGTGCAGGACTATAGCTACATGACAAGCTATAAAAATGAATGAATGAATGAATGAATGAATAGATAGATAAATAAATAAATGACAGAAAACTAGCCAAAATGTTGAAACGGAAGAATTCTCCTCAAAAGAAATTCCAGGAAGAAATGACAGCTAGAGAATTGCTCAAAATAGATATAAACAATATATCTGATTAAGAATTTAGAATAAGAGTCAAAAGATTAATAGCTTGGCTTGAAAAAAGCAGGGAACAGACAGTGGGTCCACACTGGAGGCAGGACCTGCCTATACCAAACCACGCTGAAAGCTGTGCATCTACAGAAGCAAGACTGACACTGACCAGACCAGACAGCCCCTCTTCCAGACAAGCACAGCCACCAGTTCCAAGGCACCATCAGACATCGGTCCAATGGTTTTGTATTTTCTGATTTGATTCTTGGTCAAGAATATATTTGTTTTTCTTTCTTTCCTCCCTGTTATTTCTTCCCTTCTCTATTCTGTTTTTTGTTTGTTTGTTTAAGCAGACATTTTTAATCTATTATTTTTATATCTCTTCTTCATCTCCTTCTTCTTTATTTTCCTCTCTGTCACTCTGGTTTAAGCCATATAGTTTCTCTGATTCTCTGCCTGGTCAATTTTTTTTCTTTTCTTTTTCCCCACCCCTGTTATTTCTCTCTTTGGCTTCTTCCACCATCCCCCACTTTTTAAACTTTTTCCAGGACTACCTCAATGAACAAATCAAAGCACTACTGGTAGAAGGTCCAAACCACCACTACAAGTAGGAAGATAAAGCAACCAGAGTCACAACAACAGAGATCACACAACACACTCCAAAAGCACTTCCTGAAGGGCCAGGCCATGGACATGTATGACCTCTTTTTAATATAGTAGTGCTCACATGTGCAGAACGTGTGACAAGCTATTAAAACACATAAAGGACAGAAAATTAGCCAAAATGATGAAACGGAAGAATTCTCCTCAAAAGAAATTCCAGGAAGAAATGACAGCTAGAGAATTGCTCATAACAGATATAAACAATATATCTGATCAAAAATTTAGAATAAGAGTCATAAGATTAATAGCTTGGCTTGAAAATAGCATAGAAGACAGCAGAGAATCTATTGCTGCAGAGATCAGGGAACTAAGAAATAGTCATGATAAATTAAGAAATGCTGTAAATGAGGTGCAAAATAAACTAGATGCAGTGACAGAAAGGATGGGGGAAGCAGAGAGGAGAATAAGTGAAATAGAAGATAAAATTAGAAAATGATGAAGCTGAGAAAAAGAGATATAAGAAAATACTAGATCACAAGGGGAGAATCAGAGAACTAAGTGATTCAATGAAACATAATAATATCTGTATCACAGGAATTACAGAAGAATAAAATAGAGAGAAAGGGGCAGAAGGTTTACTTGAACAAATTATAGCTGAGAACTGCCCTAATGTTGGGAAGGAGGCAGACATCCAAATCCAAGAGGCATAGAGAACTTCCCTCATATTTAACAAGAATAGGTCTTCTTCACAGCATATCATAGTGAAACTGGCAAAATATAAAAATAGAGAATTCTGAAAGCAGCTAGGAACAAACAGGTCTTAACCTACAAGGGTAGGCACATAAGGGTAGTAGCAGACCCATCCATGAAAGTCAGCAGACCAGAAGGGAGAAGCAAGAAATATTCAATGTGCTTAATAGGAAAAATATGCAGCCAAGAATCCTTTATCCAGCAAGGCTGTCATTTAGAATAGAAGGAGAAATAAAGGCTTTCCCAGACAAACAAAAACTGAGGGAGTTCATAACCATTAAACCAGCCATGCAAGAGATCTTAAGGGGGACTCTGTAAGTGGAATACTGCAAAGACTACAAAGAAACAGAGACAGCACCACAAGCATGAAATCTACAGATAACACAATGACACTAAATCCATATCTTTCAATAATAACTCTGAGTGTAAATGGACTAAATGCCCCAATCAAAAGACATAGGGTATCAGAATGGATAAAAAAATAATAAGATCTATCTATATGCTGTCGACAAAAGACTCATTTTAGACGTAAAGACATCTTCAGATTGAAAGTGAGAGGATGGAGAACTATCTATCATGCTACTGCAAGTCAAAAGAAAGCTGGAATAGCCATACATATATCAGACAAACTAGATTTTAAACTAAAGTCTGTAACAAGAGATGAAGAAGGACATCGCATCATAATTAAGGGGTTTATCCATCAAAAAGAGCAACCAATTGTAAATGTTTATGCCCCCAATTGGGAGATACCCAAATATATAAATCAATTAATCACAAACATAACCAATCTTATTGATAAGAATACGGTAATTGCAGGGGGACTTTAATACTCCATTTACAACAGTGAACAGATCATCTAGGCAGAAAATCAATAAAGAAACAATCGCCTTGAATGATACACTGGAACAGATGGACTTGACAGATATATTCAGAACTATTCATACAAAAGCACCAGAATACACATTCTTCTCCAGTGCACATGGAACATTCCCCAAGACACATCATGTACTGGGTCACAAAACCCTCAAGAAATACAAAAGAATTTAGATCATACAATGCATATTTTCAGATCACAACACTATGAAACTTCAGAAAAGCCTCCAATAGCATGGAGGTTAGAGAACATACTACTAAAGAATGAATGTGTCAACCAGGCAATTAAAAAAGAAATGTAAAAAATATATGGAAGCAGATGAAAATGAAAACACAATAGTCCAAACCCTTTGGGATGCAACAAAGGAAGTCCTAAGAGGAAAATACATTGAAACTAGGCCTATGCAAAAACAAACAAACTAACAAAAATCCCAAATATAAAACCTAACTGCACACTTTAGGAACTAGAAACAGAACAGCAAAGAAACCCCAAAGCCAGCAGAAGAAGAAATAAAGATAAGAGCAGAAATAAATAATACAGAAAAAAAAAACACATTAGAACAGATCAATGGATCTAAGAGCTGTTTTTTTTAAGAAAAATAACAAAACTGATAAACCCCAAACCCCTAGCCAGACTTCTCAAAAAGAAAAGAGAGAGAACCCAAATAGATAAAATCATGAATGAAAGAGGAAAGAAAGATAACAACACCACAGAAATACAAACAATTATTAGAGAATACTATGAAAAATTATATAACCACAAAATGGACAACCTGGAAGAAATGAACAAATTCAGACACCCATACACTATCAAAACTCAAACGGGAAGAAATAGAAAATTTGAACAGACCCATAACCAGCAAAGAAATTGAATCAGTTATCAAAAATCTTCCAACAAATAAGAGTCCTGGGCCAGATGGCTTCCCAGGGGAATTCTAACATATATTTAAAGCAGAGTTAATACCTTTCCTTCCCAAGTTGTCCAAAAAAACAGATCAGAAGGAAAGTTTCTGGACTCATTCTATGAAGCCAGTATTAGCTTGATTCCCAAACCAGATAGAGACCCCACTAAAAAGGAGAATTACAGGCCAATATCCCTGATGAACATGGATGCAAAAATTCTCAACAAGATACTAGCAAATAGAATTCAACAACATATTAAAATAATTATGTACCATGATCAAGTGGGATTCATTCCTGGGCTGCAGGGCTGGTTCAATATTCACAAATCAATCAATGTGATACATCACATTAATAGAAGAAAGGATGAGAACCACATGATCCTGTCAATCGATGCAGAAAAAGCATTTGACAAAATACAGCATCCTCTCTTAATACAAACCCTCAAGAAAATCAGTATAGGAGGAACATACCTTAACATCATAAAAGCCATATATGAAAAGCCCACAGCTAATATTATCCTTAATGGGAAAAAACTGAAAGATTTCCCCCTGAGGTCAGGAACACAACAGGGATGTCCACTCTCACCACTATTGTTTAACATAGTTAGAAGTCCTAGCCTCAGAATCAGACAACAAAATGAAATAAAAGGCATCCAAATTGGCAAAGAAGAATTTAAACTTTCATTTTTCATAGATGACATGATAGAGATGACTCTATGTGGAAAACCTGACAGACTCCACCAAAAGGCTGCCAGAACTGATATATGAATTCAGCAAAGTCGCGGGATACAAAATCAATGTACAGAAATCTGTTGCATTTCTATACACCAATAATGAAGCAACAGAAAGACAAATAAAGAAACTGATACCATTCACAATTGCACCAAGAACCATAAAATACCTAGGAATAAACCTAACCACAGATGTAAAAGATCTGTGTGGTGAAAATTATAGAAAACTTATGAAAGAAATTAAAGAAGACACAAAGAAATGGAAAAACATTCCATGCTCATGGATTGGAAGAACAAATATTGTTAAAATGTCAATACTACCCAAAACAATCTACACATTCAATGCAATCCCAATCAAAATTGTACCATCATTCTTCTCAAAGCTAGAACAAGCAATCCTAAAATTTGTATGGAACCACAAAAGACCCCAAGTAGCCAAAGTAATATTGAAGAAGAAAACCAAAGTGGGAGGCATCACAATCCCAGACTTTAGCCTCTACTACTAAGCTATAATCAAGACGGTAGGGTATTGGCACAGAAACAGATACATAGACCAACGGAATAGAATAGAGACCCCAGAATGAGACCCACAAATGTATGGCCAACTAATCTTTGACAAGGCAGGGAAGGGTATCCAATAGAAAAAAGACAGTCTCTTTAGCAAGTGGTGTTGGGAGAACTGGACAGCATCATGCAGAAGAATGCCACTGGATCACTTTCTTACACCATACTCAAAAATAAACTCAAAATTGATAAAAGACCTAAATGTGAGACAGGAAACCATCAAAACCATAGAGGAGAAAACAGGCAACAACCTTTTTGACCTCAGTTGCAGCAACTTCTTACTTGACATGTCTCTGAAAGCAAGGGAAATATAAGCAAAAATAACCTACTGAGACTTCACCAAGATAAAAAGCTTCTGCACTGCAAAAGGAACAATAAACAAAACTAAAAGGCAACCTACAGAATGGGAGAAGTTCTTTGTAAATGACATATCAGATAAAGGGTTGCTATACAAATCTATAAAGAACTTATCAAAGTCAACACATGAAAAACAAATAATCCAGTGAAAAAATGGGCAGAAGACATGAATAGACACTTTTCCAAAAAGACCTCCAGATTGCCAACAGACACATGATGAGTTCAACATCACTCATCATCAGAGAAATACAAATCAAAATCACATTGAGATATGACCTCACACCAGTCAGAGTGGCTAAAATTAACAACAGGAAACAACATTGTTGAGGACAATGTGGAGAAACAGGAACCCTCTTGCACTGTTGGTGTGAATGCAAACTGGTACAGCTGCTCTGGAAAACAGTGTGGAGGTTCCTCAAAAAATGAAAAATAGAAATGCCCTACGACCCAGCAGTAGCACTGCTAGGAATTTACCCAAGGGACACAGGAGTGCTGATGCATAGGGGCACATGTACTCCAATGTTTATAGCAGCGCTTTCAATAATAGCCAAATTATGGAAAAAGCCTAAATGTCCATCAGCTGATGAATGGATAAAGAAGACGTGGTTTATATATACAATGGCATACTACTTGGCAATGAGAAAAAATGAAATCTTGCCATTTGCAACAATGTGGATGGAGCTGCAGGGTATTATGCTAAGTGAAATAAGTCAGGCAGAGAAAGACAGATACCATATGTTTTTACTCATATGTGGATCCTGAGAAACTTAACAGAAGACCATAGGGGAGGGGAAGGGGGAAAAAAGTTACAGAGAGGGAAGGAGGCAAACCGTAAGAGACTCTTAAATACAGAGAACAAACTGAGGGTTGATGGTGGGGGTGTTGCAGGGAAGAGGGGAAAATGGGTGATGGGCATTAAGGAGGGCACTTGTTGGGATGAGCAGTGGGTGTTTTATGAAAGCGATGAAACATGGGAATCTACTTCTGAAGCCAAGAGCACACTGTATACACTGTATGTTAGCTAACTTGACAGTAAATTATATTAAAAATAAAATCATGGTAGCCATTCTCAAAAGGCAAAAAAAAAAAAAAAGTGGGAAATGCTATGTAAAACTGGGGATAGGGGGTATATGTGAAATATCTGTACCTTCGGCTCACTTTTGCTGAGATCCTATAAGTGCTCTAAACTGTAAAGTCTATTAAGAAAATATTAAGTGAATTAATATATTACATTAGAAAATATCTACCTAATGCAAAAAATAGCCATAAAAAAGGAATGGAAGGAAAAAAACCATCAGGATCAATAGCACTTCTAAGCACCAACTTTTTTCTGGGATGCTCAAAAGTGTGCACTGGGGCTGAGAATATAAAACCCCACAATACTGAAGCCAAAAACTTATTGGAACTCAGAGCCCTGAACTTTACATTTTTATTAGGTAGAATTTCAAAGTATATATCCTGTGTCTGAAACTCTCCGCTTTTGGTTTGTGAAGACTAGATATCTTTTTTACTATTAGTATAATGGCATATTTTATCTTTCAGAACTAAGTTGACTACCACTTTTTTTTAAGTATCTCTAGTTATTGTTTGCTATGTCAAATTTTGCCTGGAAAAGACAGAGCATACTGATATAGGTAGGATAACAATAAAATATACATAAATAGTTGATTGATGCCAACTTAATTTAATATTTTTTCTTATACACAATAACCACAGAAACTGGCTGATTAGTGAAATAAGCTGGTTGTTATTTTTTCAGCCAGTCATACTTCGAAAAAAATAACACCTGTGAAGACTTTAATTGGTGTGATAGGAACTGGATATGCCCAAATTACAAGCAACATTGTACACATCTATTACAGTCAGGATCCATTGGCATGTGAAGCTTAAGTAAGAAGACTTAGGAAGTTAACAAAGGAAATTGAGCCAGAAATACGCTTCACTTATTTCATAGATTGCTAAAGATTAATCCTAAATTCTATCACTCTTTTGAATAATTAAATCTCTCTGAAACTTCATCCAATATACATTCCTAAAAGATCAAAATACACATAATTATGCTTTGGAAATCATACTGGTGCTAATTTTAAACCTAGATAATAAAAGTATAATTTGAGCAACAGTCTCTACATTTTCTGATAAAAATTCAAAATCTTGAGGAAAGTCGAGAAGTATTACATCTAATGCTTCTCTTTGATATATCAAGTTTGTCACTACCATAAAAGAAAATTTGATTAGGTTGACAGAACTTATTCTTCACCTAGGTATGTTTATTTATAAGAACTACAGTATTTCAGGGCTGAAACGGGCTTTGAAGATCATTTATTGTAATTGTCATTCTTCTCTAAGGAGGACAAATGATTTTTAAAACTGTATAAATGTAAGCACCACATATTTGTATTTGGGAATCAGTGGCAAAATAATGCTACTTTTGACTTATTCAATATAATCACAGACTGTCCAATGCAATAGATAGATTCCACCATTATTCTTATTTTTTTCTCTTTTTTGTTTCCTTTATTTTTTTAAATATTTATTTTTGAGAGAGACAGAGACAGAGAATGAGCAGGGGAGGGACAGAGAGAGAGGGAGACACAGAATACAAAGCAGGCTCCAGGCTCTGAGCTATGAGCACAGAGCCCAACACAGGGCTCAAACTCATGAGCCATGAGGTCATGACCTGAGCCAAAGTCAGATGCTTAACCAACTGAGACACCCAGGCACCCCTCCACCACTATTTTTAAAGACCTTTACTAAAAAGAAGTTGAAACCAGCATTAGTCTAAAAAATTGCATCAAGTCAGTACCTCCTTAACATTCTGATGCTAAATTTAAATATCTTAGGTTGATATTTTAGACTGAGACACATATTAGTCATCATTAGTAATCAAATGCATTAAAAGCTCATAATTATTCCCCATATACACCTCAAAATATTAATGTCCTCACATATAGACAAGACTGAAGTATTATTTTTTATACAAAATAGTCTTGGGATTGAGGCATGGACCAAAATGTGATATTTCTGATACCAAAGGAGGAACTCATAATAAATCAAAACATTCATATTAAAGAATATATATTTCTATTCAATAAAAAATGCTGAATTTATAAATATTCAATTCTTTTTTTTCCCAAGTCAGTTTACAACTTGCTTTTTTATATATACTGTTGGCCAAAAATGGCAATAATAACTCATTAGAAAAAATGTTTCATGAACAAAAATACATCAAAAATTCAATTTTTACAAGCATGATAAAATATGTGTTTGGCTAAATATGGGTTAAACATTGTATTTCAAAACTGTGATAAATAAAAACATTAAAAAAAGCACAGGAAAGAAATTTGGAACAAATTTAGTAAAGAGTTATAATCTCACCAAATTATTTTGTTTAATGTTTATTTTTGAAAGGGAGAAAGGGAGAGAGCGCATGAGCAGGAGAGGGGCAGAGAGAAAGAGAGAGAGAGAATCCCATGCAGGCTCCATGGTGTCAGTGCAGAGCCTGACACAGGGCTTGAACCTATGAACTGTGAGATCATGACCTGGGCTGAAACCGGGAGTCGACCACTTCACTGACTAAGCCACCCAGGTGCCCCTCACCAAATTTAACAAGTTTATTAGAGAATCTTAGGTTTTCAAGCATAACCTTGCCTATAGTCATATTTACTTTTTTTCTTATAAAACAACCCTCCATATTGGTGCTATGCTGTACCTCACTTTTCTATTATACGTTGACTCACTCAAAGGACATCTTTGCCAGGTTTTCCTCAACTTCACCATATTTTTATCATTAACAGTCACAGTATGGAATTAGCAACTCAGACTCATTCTTTTTAGAATTTAATTTTAAGTTTATCTGAAATATTCACCTCCTCCTAGTGCTATATCCCTCACTACACTTCACGGCTCTGAAACTTGAAATGGAAGTATTTCTCTCAAACATACCTCTTCCATTATAATCTTAGGCACTAAATACTCCACTGTTTCACTAAGAGAAAAGCCAGGCAAGGCTACAAACCTCTCTCTATTATCTTTTATTGGGAAATAGGGATTCCTTACTGGAGGAGATCTAAGGCTGCTCTGACCCACCTACCACAGTTCCTCTTGTATCAGTGTCTTAGTCAGTTTGGGCTGATATAACAAATCCTATAGACTGGGCCATTTAAACAACATTTATTTCTCACAGTTTTGGATACTGTGAAGTCCTAGATACAGATGCCAGTAGATTCAGTGTCTGGTAAGATCTCTCTTTCTTATTTGCAGATACCTGCCTTCTTCTATCCCCATATGGGTAAGAGAGAGAGAGATCATCTCTCTCATGTCTCTTCTTATAAAGGCACTAATCCCATTCATGAGGGCTCCACTCTAGTGACTTAATCACTTGTCAAAGGCTCCACCTCCAAACAGCATCATATTGGGGATTAGGCCTTAAACATATTAATTTTGGGGGGCATAAACATTGAGCCCATAGCAGGTGACATTTCTTACTAATGGGCTCTCATAGATAGAAACAATTGTACAAAATGACTTAATGCTGCCTACGCTTTTTTTGTATGTGTAACCAGGAAATCCACACATCCCTGTCATGCTGAATATTGGACATGATGGCAGCTTCACTGCTGCTACCCCTTAGCTCAGCCTCACCTATTCTCTGTATTTTCCACTGATAATGTATAGCACAGGTACAGATAAGGAAACTTGCTGCTTAAGTAGGCATTCAATCAGGAGGACAGGAAAAATGGATATAACTTCTCACTGCATTTCTCCTTCTTTGGTCTTTGATTGACTGTAAGGACAATAGAGCAAGAAGGGCAGGGCCATGGGGAAATATAGAGAGACGTGGAAATAAGGCCAGTCCTAAGATCTTCAAGCCAATACAGAATGATTTTTTAATAAAAAAACAGGCAGGATTCTAAATGTCTAATTAAAAGGTCACATTAAGTAAATTAATGTGCTTAAGTACATTAAGTAAAATAATATGAAGAAATGTTATATCAAACATTAAAACAATGAAAAATTACAAATGCCAGTACTATGTTATATAAAGAAGATGATTCAAAATTGCATTAAACTCACCATGACCTGGAGGAAATTTTTTCCATTTAATGAGTGCAACTAGCTCACATATGGATAAAGTCGGCCACTCCTCATAATATGGACATTTATGAATTAATTTCATCTTTTCTTTATTTTCAAGCTTTATGTTTTCCTGAAAAAGTCATTAAAAAAGAAGGAAAATGTATAGCAGATAGATAAATGGCATAACAGAAAAATAAACGTTATATAGCACAAAATACATTTGAATTTTATAGGAGCATCATTCCAAGACCACATAACCATATTGAAATTTTAGTCTTCTGGTGTGCTACTAAAATTATATTTACCCACCTTTCATAATATTTTTAGACTTCCATAAATATTTTTGCATTTCTTAAAAATCTTGTCATAATCCAGACTAAACTCGAAAGTTGTACATGATAATATCAAATAATTGATACTTATATTTTGAAAATAAAACATACCAAATATTGTTAGAAGTGAGTGACTCTGAATTCAGGGATTTGGAAGGAAGTTGAATTCTGAGATAGTTGTCTGTACCACTGACACTGAGACCACTATATCAAAAGAAATCCTGACTATTTTTAGAGACCTAAGTCAAGAAGACGGATGACTCACCATCTCCCTCCAACCAAAGAACCCAACTGTAGCCGATGCCAGTGCCTTATTGCACCAGCACCAGACTTAGACCCTTTCAAGAAAAGCTGGCAGAGCAGAACAATGGGGGCCTTTTGATGTAGTCATTTATACAAACTTTCTCTGCCGTCAGGTGAGGAGAAATCAAAAAAGCGAATATTTTGTATTTGACTTAAGGAGAGTAAGTTGGTAAACTTGAAGTAAATAAATTATCTTAATGTAGCAGAATTAGGGGATCAGAATTAAGTTGTGATCACCTATTCATGCAACTCTGGGTTTTGAATGTCTATTAAAGCGATAAAATAGCATGCCAATTATTCCCAACTGTTTTTTTTTCAGGTGGACTGTACAGATTTAGAGATCTGTCTGTATGATTGTCTGGTATCCCTAACACATGACATGCTGTTGACAACCAAAACATGCTTGTTGAATGAATATATGAATAAATGGATGCATAAATGAATGGATTTAAAATTCATGAAAAACCAAAAGTGCTCAAAATACACATAAAATATATTCATAGAGACCTTTCTTTCTACTTCAACTACCCATCATCATCAGAAACTTAAGTAATGTTCACCAAATAAACCACATTTTTATTGTCTCCAAGTCAAGTTATATTAAAAAAATAAAAGAAATGTGGACATCTTATGTCTAGAGGCAAAACTTAGCTTGAATTTATACATCTATTGTGTTAATATAGATTAGATATGATCATACCGATTTTAACCTCACATAATCCTTTGCTGGGATTTTAAGAATTTCACAATCTTCTTCTGTGATCACTGAGTACTCCTTTGTGTCTGATTCAGTCTGAGCTGTAACTTCCAGGGTTCCAAAGGTACTCCATTGTCGAAGCTATAAAAATATGGAGGCAAATTAAACTTCATTATCATTCATCAACATAAAAATACCAGTGATTGTGACAGAAGCAGTCTAGAAGAGTCTGCAAAAGCACTGATTGCAGGTCAAACTCCGAGTCTATGAAAAAAGGGGATCTAAACAGTCTTGCATGGGTGTCATACTTCTGCCCAATGTTACCTTCCCAGGGCAAGAAAAAATTCCCATTTTCTCACTAGCATGAAGAAAATAACTGTAAGAATAGATCTTCTGTTTTACCCACTGATTCATTTTAAGTACATAGAATAATGCTTGGAACATAGTAGCCATTCAATAAATATTTGTTGAAAGAGTGAGGAAATAGAATTTATATATTGGTCTTCTGCTTATTTTATTATCCTCATATGTTGGAAATGATAATAATGAAAATGAATATAGTGTTATGCAATATATAAATCACTGGCATATATATATATATACACATGTAGGATGTCCTAATTTATTATGTAAAAGATAAATA
This sequence comes from Panthera pardus, assembly GCF_024362965.1. Taxonomy (NCBI): domain Eukaryota; kingdom Metazoa; phylum Chordata; class Mammalia; order Carnivora; family Felidae; genus Panthera; species Panthera pardus. The sequence goes on along the minus strand of NW_026527002.1, from coordinate 34,566,387 downwards.
TTTAGCATGCCAAAATGTTACTCTAGAGTACTTAATTGTAAATAAGATATCTATTATAGATAGATAGATAGATAGATACTTATCATAGATAATATATATCTGTGAAATTGAGAAGCTTCTTAGGGAAAACATCAGGTCTATATGGTTAAGATGATATGAGAGGACATCTGCTCCTACATTTCAGATCCATAGAAAGGCTGAACAGTTATCTTTTTAGTTGAATGGATAGCTGAGATTTAATCTGCAAGTCCAGAAATAAAGAGGGATTTTAAACAGTCACTGCTGAAGCAAAGTGGTTCACAGTGATATCAGACTAGAATAAAGGCCAAAGGGGGTGAATTCCAGGGTTTGTCATACATGTGGGAATAGGAGATGAGACTTAGAACCATGGAAGGTGAGGAACTGGAATTGGGCCTTCTAGCATAAAGTCTAGGAACTTGGAGGATCACCTATATGTGAAATGGAGGCAACAAAAACTTTAACCACTAATCCAGCTGTGGAACTGGGAACAGCTGTCATAAAATCAAGATTCTAGGTCTATAAACTGTGTGAGTGCAGAGTATACATTTACAAATAGTACAGGACTCAAAGCTAAAAGATTACTGTAAATTCTGTTACACAACTAGAAAAACAGCTAAGATCCAGGAAAGTATAAATTTAAAACCTTAGGTATGAATTGAGGAAAAAAGGAACTCACATAGGAAGCAATCCCTGCTAATAACAAAATCACAGTAAAAAATTATAAGCCTCACAAGTGAAAAAAAAACCCTACAATGGTAAGTCAACAAAGAACTTTAAAAAATGAACAACATAAAGAAACTATATACAATTAATATATTAGATCATGAAACCAGAGAATGACATTATGGAAGCAAAAAGGCATTTTGCAAAAGAACAAAATTAAGCTTTTTAAAGTAATAAAGAGTTATTAAAAAAACTCAATGGACACATTGATTAAAACTAAAGAAACAATTCATGAAATGGATAAAATATGAGAAAAATCATTCAGAATAATCATTCAGAAGGAATCTGAAATGAGATTTTAAAAGATATGGAAGATAGATGGAGACCATTCATCATACAGCTACTACGATTTCCAGAAGAAACCAAAAATAATGGGAGAGGAGTAATTATTACATTAAGTGATAATGGCACTAAATTTTCCAGAATAGTGAAGAGGTGAGTCTTAGAAATGAAGTAATACACAACATCTCGATGTATATTTGTATCTTGCATTCCTGCTCAGGTTTTGGTGTAGACCATTAGTCTTTCTCCTCCACGTCCCCCTTCATTATCTTGTTAGACATCAGAAAATTCAAGTAGATAGTTTTTACATACATTTTTCCAGGTTTTCTAATTGTTTTTAGGATAAGACTTAGTTTGAATTACCTAATAAGCTCTTATGAAAGCAAAAGTCCTCCACAACTTTGAATAATATTCTTAAGGCTTTCTTTCTTGATGCATTAACCAATATCATCAAACTCCTTAATATTATTAGGAAAATATTACATTTCTAATACCCTTTACACACTGTATGTATGTAAACATTGTTTACACTGAATTATTGTATAGCTGAATTATTTTTAAAAATTACTAATATTTACACTTCCATTCCATTATATAACTATGGTCACCTTCAAAGTACTCAAAAAAAATTTCAAACTAGAATTCTATTAACTTAAAATAGGAATATAGAGTGAGGAAAAATAAGCATCAAGTTAATTTTTGACATCATGTGAAACAAATTTAAAAAGATGAATTTCACTTAGAACAATAGTGAATCCAAAGAGGAATACAAAACAGTTGATAAAAAATGTACATTGTTGATAATAAATGTAAATAAAATTTATTGATATATAATAATTATAAAATAATTATAAAGTAACTAACATGAGATACCTTTAAAATAAAATAGATTTAAAATACTTTTAGAACAGTAATTCCAAAGAGAAGAGCAGGAAGATTTAAAAAAAAATACTGAGAATATACTTTGGAACTAGGAAAGACAAAAAAAATATATAGCTTTTCTTAGTTAAAATTGCAAATTTAGTAACATAGAAATAAGAACATTATGGATGGAAAAAGAAAACACAATGACACAAAAATAAAGTGATGAAATCTACTATGTCCCTAATAATATCTAATAAACACCTATAATTTGACTTTGGGCACCTGGGTGGTTCAGTTGGTTAAGCCTCTAACTCCTGACTTTGGCTCATGGTTGTGAGATCAAGCTCTGAGTTAGGCTCCACACTTCTTGGGATTCCCTCTCTTTCCTTCTCACCTACCCCCACTCACGTGCACTCTCACTCTCTCAAAATAAATACACATTTACAAAAAATAGATTAAAAATAATTATAGAAAATGACAAATTATTAAAAAAAAAATATTTTCCAGAAGAGAATAACTAAATAAACCACACACAAAAGAAACATTCTCAATCTTACTATTAAACAGAGAAATGTTTATTCATCTATGAGACTGAAAATATTAAAGTACTCTAACCTATGAGACTGGGGCAATACTTTTCTTATATAACTCAAGAAACTGTAAAACCTTTTAAAATGGGAAATAATCTGGCAATGTTTACTAAAATTAACAAAGGATATATGAAATGCTTTATCCAGGAACATATCTCTTAGGATCTACCTTGTAGAAATGCATTCTTAAGAATGTACTTATAAAACAATGCAGCACATTTTAATAACCTCCAACTGGAGTATTTTTTAAAAGCCACCAGTTAATGTGTGTGTATGTGTGTATTCAACTCAATCTAAATTTTTACATACTGTTTAAAATTAATGACATCTATGTACCTTACCCTTTATGAATACTTATAGTGAAAAAAAGACAAATAGCAGTGAAAATATGTTGAAAATTTTAATAAACTGAACAGTTACAAAAATGGTAATCTATATAAATTTATATAATTGTTTATATGTTTATGTTAGCTCAGAGAAAGTTGTACAAGTGCAAATACCAGGCTATTCAGGGGAAAGGTGGAAGTAAAATGACAAAAAAGACTTACTACCTTTTCCTTAAAACTCTATTTTCTTTCAATTACAGAGTGAGTTTGTATTAAATTTTAAGTTTTGGACATTTTAAAAGACGTTTAAAATAGATTCAAAACAACATGCTGTGTTATTTTCCACACCTGCGTTCTCTCTCTTGGTATCTTTATATTGATATATGAAACATCTTTTTTTTTAAATTTTTTCTAATATTTGTTTTATTTTTAAGAGACAGAGAGACAGAGACAGAAGAAGGGGAAGAGAGAGAGAAGGAGACACAGAATCCAAAGCAGGCTCCAGGCTCTGAGCTATTAGCACAGAACCCAATGCTGGGCTTGAACCCACCATCTGTGAGATCATGATCTAAGCCAAAGTCAAATGCCCAACTGACTAAGCCACCCAGGTGCCCCAGTATATGAAATATCTTAAATGATATATATTAGATGTGTATAGTTATCTCTGAATGATGAAAGTGCAGACAACTATCATTTTCTACTTAATACCTCTCTGTATTTTCTGAAAATTTTAATGAATATAGTAATTTTGAAATCTGGCAACATTACAAAGCTATTTAAATGATATACAGCTCAATGTTTCTCAGTTTTGGGGGAAACACTCATTAAGGTTAGGTAAATAATCCTATTTTGCTGTAGATAGATGTTGGAAGTGCACAAAAGGAGCTATTTCTCTCACTTCTAAATTCTCCTGTTATTTTACTGGAAAATAAATTGATAATTACATTTATTGGGAAATGATATATTCTCATGATTAAAAATTTTTACACTTCTTTAATAATACATGACCCAAACATTTGGTGCTGAATAATATGAGTTGGCAAATCCATTAAGATTTCTTTTATATAAAAACATTGTTGAGGTTTGTTTCAAACTGTATTTTACACAAATGAACTTTTTTTAAAAACAGGAGACCTCTACAGGTATAATTTTTGTTCTCCTTGTTTTATTTTTCCAATGTGTCTAGCTTTCAGGCATTTACACATTAAATAAGATCAATAACTAAAATTAGAATTGCTATTTTTAAACCAAGGAAACATCATGTTCTTAACCCTGTGGAACATATTTTTTTCTCCCTATGGGGCTGAAGAGGCAGATAGAAAATACAAAGCCTCTCTAGATAGGGGTTCATAAATTTAGTCCAAGGATGGACTTTTAGAAGATTCTTGAACTCCTAATATCTCATGCCATAGTTTGTGATTATTTGTAAATTTCCATTTATTTCCTTGAATGACTTTCTATAGCTTTCATGAGATTCTCCAGGATGTCTATGTCTCAGAAAAAAATTACATTTCCCCTATGACTTAAATGGCTTATGTAGAAAGTACATTCTCATAACCAAATAATGTTGTACAATAAGAAAGTGATATGAAAATGTCACATTTCATAATCTCTTACATGCTTATGGAGGATTTTGGTCATATTAGGGGTATATTATGATATCTAAAAGGTAAAAGCAGGAACTAACCTGAATGTGAGGACAGTCTAATTGGGACCTAACTCAACCCACTAGTTGAGAGACTGGCCTGTCTGCCTCAACAGAAATTCCCTGAGTACATTGATACCAAACCTATATGCTGAGCCAAAGAGGAAGACATTTCCAATTACAGGAAAATAATTGATATTTGAAGAATATATGAAAAGCTATGCAATCCCTAAGTAAAACCTATAAATCAAGTCAATTTGTAGATATAGTCAATAAATTCCTCTTTAAAATTTGTCTAAATAAAGCGTACTATTATGACCCTCATGCATTTTGGCAAGAAGAGTCCAAATATCATAATGGATCAGAAAAGTAGAAGAAATTGTTTTTATTTCCTCCAAAACAGAGTGGTTTTTTCTCAGGGAATTTCCATATCCTCAGTAATTCACATGAAACACTTATTTGAAAGACCTAACACACTGACTGCTTATTTGAATTCTACCCAGCTTAAGACCCAGTTTAACTCCTATCTCTTTTCTAAAGCTACCTGGATCACCCAAGTTTCCCCCCTGATTTCTAATAAATTATGTGCTCTTTGTTTTGCTCTATAACATGCAATAGTCTCATAAGTAAGGCCATTCTAAAAATATTAATAATGTTATATCACTATCTTAAAACTTTGAAGATAATTGAATGTTTCCTTCTAATATAGGAAGATTTTCAGCAGCAAAGGAGCCTGGGTTAAATATAATCATCATCTGATGCCACTTTAAGACTAGTACAATTCTACCCAAATATTCTTAACTTCTTTTTTTTTTTTTAACGTTTATTTATTTTTGAGACAGAGAGAGACACAGCATGAACGGGGGAGGGACAGAGAGAGAGGGAGACAAAGAATCTGAAGCAGGCTCCAGGCTCCGAGACATCAGCCCAGAGCCTGACGCGGGGCTCGAACTCACGGACCGTGAGATCGTGACCTGGCTGAAGCCGGACGCTTAACCGACTGCGCCACCCAGGCGCCCCAAATATTCTTAACTTCTAAAAGTTCTGTTGTAGGGGTGCCTTTGGTGGTTCAGTCGGTTAAGCTTCTGACTCCGAATTTCGGCTCAGATCATGATCTCACCGGTGTGGGTTTGAGCCCTGCATCAGACTGTGCACTAACAGTCCTATTAAAATCACCTACTATAGTGTTGGATTTGTTTGCTTCTTTCTTCTTTCTTTCCTTCTTTCTGTCTTCCTTCCTTCCTTCCTTCCTTCCTTCCTCTCTCTTTCTTTCTTTCTTTCTTTCTTTCTTTCTTTCTTTCTTTCTTTCTTTCTTTCTTTCTTTTTCTTCTTCTTTCTCTTTCTTTCTTTCTTTCTTTCTTTCTTTCTTTCTTTTTTTTTCTTTCTCTTTCTTTCTTTCTTTTCATTTCTCTCTCTCTCTCTCTCTTTCTTCCCTTTCTTTCCTGTTCTACCAATGTTTACTTTATATGTTTTGAAGTAATAAGTTTCAGTGCATGTTATTTCACAATAATTCTCTCTCTTTAGTTTTAATAATGTTCTTGCAATGAAGTCTACTTTCTTACTATTAGAAGAGCAACACCAGCTTTCTTTGGGTTAGTGTGATCTGGTTTATCATCTTCCATTATTTTACTTAGCAACTTCTGGTATATTTGTAATAAGGTGTGTCAGCATATAGGAGGTTATTTTATCTACTCTGACAATCTTTGTTTATTAGTTAAAATACTTAGTCTGCTTATATATAATGTAATTATAGACATATTTAGGTTTAAATTTTCCTTCTTATTATTTGCTATTTGTCTATTTTTGTGTGTCATTTATTCCTTTTTATTTAGTGCTGAACATTGAGGATGAAAAACTGTTATTGCTGTAGACGATATCTTTCTCTGAGATGCTTTACTTTTCAACTTACAGTTAAGTAGTGAGTGTAGAAGCAAATTAACATGATCCAATCAGGAACTGAGGTGTCTGAGGCTGGATTTAGTTCTGGGTTTCTATTGATAGACTAACATGTTTATCAGAAGTTCTTATCCTTGATAGACACAGAGCTCTTTTTTTTTTAAGTTTATGTATTTATTTTGAGAGAAACAGAGACAGTATGAGTGGGGAGGGAAAGAGAGAGAGGGAAACAGAGAATCCCAAGCAGGCTCCACGCTGCCAGTGCAGAGCCCTGGCTCAGTGCAGTGCGGGGCTTGAACTCAGGAAACCATGAGGATCATGACGTGAGCCAAAACCAAGAGTTGGACATTTAACCAACTGAGCCACCCAGGTGCTCCTAGACACAGAACTCTTAATTGCTCTCTGTCAAATGCTATGAGACTGAAGACAGTTCTTGTTGGATTTTTAGCTGCATACTTTTACTTGGGTTCTGTAATGATTAATTTTATGTCAACTTGACTGGGTTATAGAGTACCCAAATAAATTGGTAAAATATTATCCGGGTGTTTTGGATGAGTTGAACATTTAGATTAGTACACAGAATAAAGCATATTGCCTTTTATACTGTGGCAGGCTTCACCCAATCAGCTGAAGGCCTGAATAGAACAAAAGACTGATCCATAACCAAGTAAGAGAGGTTAGGAAAATTCTCCATTCAGCGGCCTTCAATCTGATCTCCATACACAACAGTTATTCCTAACTTTACAGCATCTTCCAGCATTTAAACTCAAACTAGATACTGATTTGACAGATTTTGGACTTGCCAGTCTCCATAACTGACCAAGTCAATTCCTTATTAGCTTATTATCTATCTATCCATCATCTAACCATCATCTATCTATCCATCCATCCATCCACGCATCCTTCCATCTATCCATCCATCCATCCATCCATCCATCCATCCTACTGGTACTGACATTCAGATTTTTATAGATTTTTAGCCTCTTTGTCCATAACTCTTAGGAATAAGCAAATGCCCTAAAGAAAAGAAAGGCATATCAAGGTACCTTTCCTCTGATTTTCTTTTCCCAGTATCTTGCCCCTTCAAGTCTTGATTGTCTACGTAGACTGAACTCAAAATTATATCACTCTGGTACTCTGAGATTCCTGAAGTTCTGATCCACTGCTTTCTGTTTATTCATCCTTATGATAATTACAAATTGGCAGTTGCCTCAAAGGAAAGCAACATGGAATGTCTGGCTCAAAATAATGCTATTTCCTTTCTTTCTTGAATCATTACCCTTCAAATCCTGGTTCCCTGGTTGCTCTCAAATATCTTCAGACCGTTGTTTGGTTGGTTGCTTTGATCCAGATTTTATAGTGTTCTAGCAAGGAGATTGTTCTGATGCAAACTACTCATCCTGGTCAAAAGCAGACTGAGATTCAACAAACTAAAGGGACTGTTTCTCTAAAATAAAATCTACTTCTGTTTGTATTGTTTGGACTTTGTTGGCTTGCCCTTATCATCCCAAATCATTCAGAATCATCAATTGGACAATGACATCCAAACCTTTCTCATAGAAGATAAAGGAAGGGTAGAGATTTTGGCAAGATAGTCCACAAAGTTTTACATAAATTAGTATCTATAATAAGAAAAATATTCTGAAGAGCCTTATCGTAGTTTTTACTGTCTTTACCGTCCAAAAATAATGGAAAAAAATTAGATGGCAGCCTTTTAACACAAGGAAGGAATTAGTAACATCCAAGGTATATTTAAATATAAATATAAATATAAATATAAATATAAATATAAATATAAATATAAATATATTCTATCTCTTTTTCTCTTTCTTTTTCTGTAGATAGATAGATATGATAAGCAAGCCAATGAATATTAATGTATTAATAACAGAATTTCTAATTCCTGAACTATTCATACATATCAGATATTAATAAGAATAATGTAAGTACTTAGCATTTGTTGCTATTTGCAAGTTATATATGCCATATGTGTTCGTGTGTCCTGTTTAGTTTTCTTGGTCAATTAAATTTTTAAAAATCTTTTAAAAACTATACATTTTCTAGTTCATATAAAAGATATATTTAGGAGTGCAGGAAAGGAGTGGGTTGACAAAGAAAAATAGTACCTGAAGAACTCATAGGAAACATGTTCCTGTATAAGTATCACAGTACCTACAATATAAGGTCCCCTGAACAGCCCAGACTGCATATTATTAGCACATGAGCACAGTGCTGATATCAGCTGATAACCATGAACTGAATCTCAGATATAGCCCAAGCATTCCCTTCTGCATTAATCTTTTTTATGTTTGAGAGAGACCAACTCATACGATACCTTCAGCATTGACTGGAACGACAGTTTCCTTTTCCTGTTCTGTTACATTTGGACTGCTGACTTTTTGCTAAAGAGATATAACCTTTTATTCTATGTCCTCAAAAGGTCCTAAATGACTACCCTGAAATCTGAAGAAGTCACCCAGCACAATTCAGCACTTTCATGAATCTAATTTGGAAATAATGAAGGTATAATTTAATCAGAAATGTAATTCAAAGATTGAACCAATTAATTAAAAAATAACATTTGGACAAATAAAATATATTTCACAATTTTCTAAACATTGTTGGTGCTCGATAAGTATTGCTGACTAGTTAGAAGTGAGAAAAATTATTTTTCATATCATTATTATTATCTGACATCTTTTTATTTTCTTATTAAAAGAGAGAAATTAATCTCTCTGATATATAAGAGTGCACAATTCAACCCCTAGAAATAATCATTCCAGCATGCCATTTGGTGAAATTGACATTATACTGCAAAAAATATTGATATTATACTGTAGAATTGATATTATACTGCAGAAAATATAACAATGAATGTCATATTCCCAATAATTTAAGAGTAAGCACTAAGAACTAAAAGTACTGCCATATTATAATATGGAATACAATGTCAACTAAAGAAAAAGCTAGCATCTATTTTAAATAATCATAAACTTTAAAAAATTAGCATGTAAAGTTTAGTAAAAAGTTAATGGAGCATATGCTGAAATGTGTACTTTATAGGTATTCATACATAAGTGCTCATCAGATGTTCATTAGCTATTGCAGTTATAAAATCTAAAGTTCCTAATGGATTGATATCCTTCATGTGTTATATGGTTTACTCATTTTTAAATTAATTGGTCTGGTGTGATTTGAATTTTATGTGAAAAATTAATATTTTTGGTAACTTTGTATAGCAAACTTTTTAATAAACCAAAAACAATGCTTTCTGACTTTATATTCAAAATAGAATATTTTATCCACAAACACTGAATTCAATGGTTCATATATCCATTTATTCTGAGTTTAATATGTTCTTATAAAGAAGATTCAGTTGAATAAGCTTAGATATAAAGTGAAATAACTGTGTCAGTCTAATCTCAATGTGAAATGATTTAATATTTACATTTTTGCTTATAGTTAAAATAAGTATTTTGAACTGCAGTTTGGGATATTTCCTTATTCACCATTAAAGAATATAATGTTCTTAACTACACTTTCTACTATGATCAGTGGAAATCCCACTTTTTAAACTTCTCAATGAATAGTAAGAATATAAAAATAATGGGATGCATGTGTCACTTCGAATCAGTATTTTTATATCTTTTGGGTATATACTTAGTAGTGCAATTGCTGGACCATAGGGTAGTTCTATTTTTAACTTTTTGAGGAAGCTCTACACTGTTTTTCAGAGTGGCTGCACCAGTTTGCATTCCCACCAACAGTGTAAGAGGGATTCTCTTTTTCCCCATCTTCGCCAACACCTGTTGTTTCTTGTATTGTTAATTTTAGCCATTCTGACAGTTGTGAAGTATCTCATTGTGGTTTTGATTTGTATTTCCCTGATGATGAGTGATGTTGAGCATCTTTTCATGTGTCTGATAACCATCTGTATGTCTTCTTTGGAAAAATGTATTTTCATGTCTTCTGATTTCTTAACTGGATTATTTGTTTTGGGGTATTGAGTTTGATAAGTTATTTATAGTTTGGATACTAACCCTTTATCAAATATACCATTTGCAAATATCTTCTCCCATTCCATAGGTTGCCTTTTAGTTTTTTTGACTGTTTCCTTTGTTGTGCAGAAGCTTTTTATCTAGATGAAGTCCCAATAATTCATTTTTGCTTTGCTTCCATTGCTTCAGCAAACACAACTAGTAAGAAGTTGCTAGGCCACTATCAGAGAGGTTGCTGCCTGTATTCCCCTCTAGGATTTTCATGGTTTCCTGCCTCACATTTAGGTTTTTTCATCCATTTGAATTTATTTTTGTGTTTGGTGTAAGAAAGTGGTCCAGTTAAAACTTTATTTTATTTATTTTTTTAAGTTTATTTATTTATTGTGTGTGTGTGAGAGAGAGAGAGAGAGAGAGAGAGAGAGAGAGAGAGATACAGAGAGAGAGAATGGGGGAGGGGCAGAGAGAGAAGGGATGGGGTTCCAAAGTGGGCTCTGCTCTGACAGCGGAGAGCTTGATGTGGGGCTCAAACTTACAAACCATCAGATAATGAATTGAGCTGAATTCAGGTACTTAACTGACTAAGCCACCCAGATCCCTTTCTTGATTTTAAACAAATATCCTTATAGTATACTTCTATAAGCATACTATTCTATTGCTGTCATGACATCATGAAGAAATCCTGCCACATGCTTTTTAAAAATATTTCATCAAATTCCTTTTATAATTAAGCTTGTGATCCCAAATTGATTTTTATGTAGGATATGAAGTAAACATGTAGTTTCATCTATTCTATTCACATAGATAACTGATTGCCTTAGTTCATATTAATGAATCATCTCACCACCCTCCCCACTGTTTTTTAAGACACAGTTTTACCTCCAGAGTGATTACATATGTGGATCTAATTTTTGAACTCTGGCTGCCCATATGTTCATCTCTGAGGCACTATCAATCATTATAAAAGCACTATAGCAATTATATAGTCTTGATATCTGTACCTCTTCCCCAAGGGTCTTCTTCAGGAATATCTGGCTATTCTTTTTTTATGTTTATTTATTTATCTTTGAGAGATGGAGGAGAGATAGAGAGAATCCCAAACAGGCTCCATGTCGGCACAGAGCCCCATGTGGGCTCAATCCCACAAACTGTGAGATCATGACCTGAGCTGAAATCAAGAGTCAGACGTTTAAAAAAAAAAAAGAAAAAAAAAAGAGTCAGAGGCTTAACAAACTGACCCACCAGGCACCCCATGTATCTAGCGATTCTTAGCCTTTTGCTCTTTAGTATAATTTTTAGCACCACCTTGTGAAGTTCCACAAGGAAATTACTTGAATTTTTTCACTGAAATTGCATGAAACCTATGAGTCATTTTGTGAGACGTGTATCCTTAAAATATTGAATATTTCTGTCCACTAAATATAGTGTAACTGTATTTAAGTCTTCTCTAACACATTTAAAAATTTTTTAATGTTTATTTATTTTCGAGAGAAAGATAGAGTTTGAGTGGGGGAGGGTCAGAGACTCAGAGAGAGAGGGAGACAATCCAAAGCAGGCTCCAGGTTCTGAGCTGTCAGCACAGAACCCGACACGGGGCTCAAACTCATGAACGGTGAGATCATGACCTGAGCCAAAGTTGGACACTTACTCAACTAAGCCATCCAGGCTCCCCTTCTCTAATATCTTTTAATGAACACACATAATGTTTTCCAAAAAGTATCACAACAAATTTTATTTTATTCTTTCTAAAGTACTCAATATTTTCTGTAGATATTTAATATAATCTTTTTTATTAATGATATCTTCTAAACATACTGTGAATTCTTTATTTTATTGTCAAATCAACAGTGAATTTATAACATAGATAATGATTTATTAAATTTTAGTCAGTTCTTTAGTTTTCACTTTGAGGGAGAGGTTGGCAAACTTTTTCTGTAATGACTAGGAAGCAAACATTTTCAGTTTTTCAGGCCACATAGTCTCTGTCACAAGTATTCAACTCTGCCACTGTGGAGTAAAAGCAGTCACAGTGTATAACAAATGGGTGTGGTTATATTCTAATAAAACTTTATCCACAAAAAGGCTATAGTCAGATTTTACCAAGGGCTTGAGTTTGTCAACCCCAGGTCTACAGATTCATTTATATTATCAAGCCCCCATATACTTTGCTATTATTTCTTTTTTAGCCCTAAAAATTTATAATAATCATCCCATAAGCTAGAGTAAAAATGATTAACATTAATATACAATAACAGAAATATTTTATATGATATACTATGTGGTATAAAAGAGTATTACTAAGATATGATATTTGTATAATTTAAATTTAAAAATTACAGTATCCAGATTTTTTAAATTGATATATTTCCTCCTTTACTTGCCTCTCTGTTCCTCTTAAATATTTTACATCTAATTTTCTTTGACCTTGGGAGTCATATTTTCAGGCTTGTTGAATTTGTTAAATATTCGTAAATTATGTCATATAAACATCTATTAAACTCTCTTAGAAGTAAAGTATAAAGCTTGGAAAATTTGCTTGTCTTGGTAAAATGTAATTAGTCTGCTATAAAGGCCTTTTGTTTATCTAACGGCTAATAGAAGAAATTGACACATCCATTCTTGTTAGATGAAATATTGATTACTGTATATAAAGAAAACCCTTTGAGAAAATAATTAAACACATAAATTTACCTGAAAACAATGTGTATATGTATATGTGTGTGTACGTGTTTCTTTATTTGGTTGAGTAAAGTCTTTGTCACCTCTTTAAGGAATTATCATCATCCAGAATGTATTACAGTGAAGGTTTACTAAAACCTTCAATAAACATTTTCTGACTTTCAATAATATAGTTAGCTGTATATTTTGTCCAGTTTGATTTATGCAAATATATTTCTGAAGACGGGTAAAAGCAGTTTCTTGAACAACTGTTTGGGGGAAAAAATAAACCAGTTAACTAAGCCAGTTAAAAATAAGTAAGAATTGATTTCCAGTATTAATACACACATACACGCACATACACACAGTTTCCATACAAATGACAAGCTTAAAAAAGAGAAGTAAATTATGGTCATAATAATTGACAAGGACACTAAGTAAATGTAAACATTATTTTTAATTAATGAAAAACAGAGTTAAGACAGCTATATACCACCATAGTTTTGATCATTCTTTTCAGATGATATCATGTGATGAACACTTAGCACAGTGTTCACAGGAGTTAGCTAAGTTAGGAACTTAGCACAGGAGTTCTACTTAAACGGAGGAAGTTCAATTCCCATTCTCAAAGTAGGGCCTGATGCTCTTTTTGTTCCCACAGTGAGCTGTGCTTGTTTAATCACCCTAATCACACCATCAAACTGAAACTATCAGCTGCACTTCCAGCCGTCTCTACCACATCATTGTCTTCTGCAAAGCCAAGACAATTTCTTATTTATCTCAGTATCAAACCCATAGTACGTGTTAACAAATGTCTGTTGAACTAAACTGACCATAAGAAAAATGCTAAAATACAATCTTTGATCAGGACAGATAAGGACCTCTTAAAGTATTTAAAGATTTTACATATTAAAGTGGCAAATATCATGATTATCTCTCTCAACTGGCAGAACCAAGCTAAAAACTTTAGCCTTCAGCCATCCTCTGAATTGCGTTCAATGAAGAATTTATTGGGGACAAGCATAGTTCTTGAATTATGCCTAAATGTACTTGCATTTTTTTGCCATCAACAAGTCAAAGAGAAGCACAATCTTCAGATCTGTGATACTCTAAGTGGTATCCTCTTAGTGGTATCCTACAGCTGTCACTAATCTCTGAGAAATACACCAGTCACTGAAGGAACATGTTTCATGGTCAAACGTAGTCCTTTGGGGCGTGGGGGGGGGGGGGGCGGGGAATGGTGCTTTGTCTTCAGAGTATAACTATGATCAGATACACCTCAAATAATTGGAAGTTTAAATTCACATGCTTCCAAAGAAAGAAACAGTATACAGTAAGAAAGCACTATCACAAAGAACCTGGGATAAATTGAAATGTGAAAGCACATTGAATAAAACATTGAGGTTGTTTGTTGCTTGAGCAAATGGGAAGAATCCAATAACGCTCGAGGAAAACAGCACACTAAGGAAGGAAATCTGATGAAGGAACTTTGAGCAGCACATACAGCCAACTTCAAAGAATTTATTACTATGTGTTTTCACAACCTGTCAAGAATCTCAAAAGAACACTTTAAAGATTTAGCGTGTTAAGGGAGAAAAAATTTGCAAGCCAGAACAAAATAAGGTCATTTTTGTTGTTATGTTTTCTTTTAATTACTGATCTTTAGACATGGAAAGGAAGAATATTGGCTCCCAAAACTGTTGACTCAAAGGGAGCAGGGAGGGATGGATTTGTTGAAGAGGAAGTAAACTGTCAGCAAATGTGGAACACCTGCAATGGAGAGACACTTCACCTGTATCAATATGAACAGAAGTCTGGGACTGGGTAAATCTGGTCAACTGCACAAGTTTCCATTGCAGGTCAATGGGAGCTATGTAATTTAAAACGTTTGAATTATGCAGTTGTTCACGTAAATGTTTATTTTTTTCACAGGAATATGAGTATAGTTTTCTTTGAAATTATGGTTTTACAGTTATTGACCATAGTGTACAAAAACAGACACTTTATATACACATTGATCTTGCAGCATCAGTCTATTTTGTCTTATTCTGCTTAATAAAGACAGAAAATGTTTCCTGATACTAGGAACCATACTCAAGGCTCTACAAATATTAGCTCACTGAATGAATACCCATAAAAACACTATGACATGAGTCTGTTAACATATTCATTTAACAAAAATTGTTAATGTTTATTTATTTTTGAGAGAGAAAATGAGATGGGAGTGTGAGCAGGAGGGTCAGAGAGAGAGGCAGACACAGAGTCCAAAGCAGGCTCCAGGCTCTGAACTGTCAGCACAGAGCCCGACGTGGGGCTCGAATTCATGGACTGAGAGATCATGACCTGGGCCAAAGTGGGATCCTTAACTGATTGAGCCACCCAGGCACCCCTAATGTATTCATTTTTTAAATGATGAAAATTAGACTCAGAAGGCTAAGGAACTTTTCCAAGATCACACAGCTGGTAAGGAGCAGAGCCAATATTGGAAAGTAGGCAGTTTGGCTTCTGAGCCTGAGCTGGCTCAGTCACTTCTCTGTACTACCTCTGTATGCTCAGAACCAGGTGCAGAATAGGTAAGGAAAAGATAACTTGTGAATGTTGAAAAAGGATAAATACAGATATTCCTTTTAATATTAATTTTCTTTAATTGGCTGCACTTCCAGATTTTTCCAAAATTTAAGAGTTTGAAATCTATGTGTTAAATGAGAGCAACAAATTATCCTAAATGGTTTTATACTTATTTCTGTGATCCTTTCCCTTAAATAACTATAATAATTTATTCCCTCTTTACAGCATAGCTCTATTTTCATGTACAGATGTAATCTGATCATGTAAATAAAAATAAAACAGTAAATAAAACATGGTAACTATTCAGTAACTTTTTGACATGCACGAAGTTTATTTCCTGTACCTTCTATATCTTACTTATATCCTATATCTTTCCTTAACCTTCCATGCCGCATTCCTATCCTCCCACAACTTTCACTGACCTCAGATTGTCCCTTGCTTTCTTGAATCACAACTGTTGTGCCCCAATTACTTTTTTTGGAGACTTTATTTTTCAGAGCAATTTTAGGTTAAAATAAAAATGAGAGGAAGGTACAGAGACTTCCCATAATTCCCTACCCCCACACATGTATACTTTCCCTCATCATCAACATCAC
Source organism: Panthera pardus (assembly GCF_024362965.1). Classification (NCBI taxonomy): domain Eukaryota; kingdom Metazoa; phylum Chordata; class Mammalia; order Carnivora; family Felidae; genus Panthera; species Panthera pardus. The sequence goes on along the minus strand of NW_026527002.1, from coordinate 34,550,223 downwards.
TCATCAGCATAGTATAATTTTTTAGCAAGGATGAACTTAAATTGACATGTAATTATCACCTAAACTCTGTAATTTACATTACAGTTCATTCTTGATGTTGTACATTCTAAATATTTGGACACAGATGAATAATGACATTTATTCATCATTATAACATCATACAACAGACTATTTTTACTGCCCTAAACATCCTCTGTGCTCTGCCTATTCACTTTCCTTCTCCTACTACCACTCCTGGCAACCACTAATTTTTTAAGGTCTCTATCGTTGTGTCTTTTTCAGAATGGGATATAATTAGAATTATACAGTACATAACATTCTCAGATTGGTTTCTCTCCCTTAATAATATGCATTTAAGGTTCTTCCATGTCTGTTCATGACTTGATAGCTCATTTATTTTTAGCACTGAATAATTTTCCATTGTGTGGATATACACAGTTCATTCATCTATTCACCTACTAAAGAACATCTTATTCCTTTCAAGCTTTGGCAATTATGAAAAAAGCTACTATTAACACCTCTGTTCAGGGTTTTGTGTGGGTATACCTTTTGGGCATAATTCCTTTGGGTAAATACCACAAGGCTAAGAGTATATTTAGTTTAGTAAGAAACCACCAAATGATCTTCCAAAGTGGCTCACCATTTCTCATTCCCTGAAGCAATGAATGAGTGTTCCTGTTGCTCTCCATCCTTGCCAGCATTTGGTGGTGTCAGTGTTCTAGATTTTGGTCATTCTACTAGGTGTATAGAGGCATTTCATTGTTGTTTTAATTTGCATATCCCTGATGAAATATGATGTGGAGTATCTTTTCATATGTTTATTTGCAGCATCTTCTTTGGTGAGGTGTCTGTTAAGGTTTTTGGTTCATTTGTTTTGGTCCAGGTTGTTTGTTTCCTTTCTGTTGAGATTTAAGAGTTCTTTGTATATTTTAGAAAGCAGACCCTCATCAGATGCATCTTTTGCAAGTACTTCCTCCCAGTCTGTGGCTTGTATTCCCATTATCTTGATATTATCCTTTGAAGAGCAGAAGCTTTTAATTTTAGTAAGGTACAGCCTATTAATTATTCCTTTCATAGATTGTGTCTTGGTGTTGTATCTAAAAAGTCATCACTGGAGCAGAAGGGAGTCTCCGGAGTCAAGCGCAGACTAGAGGCCCACGGAAGAGGGTAGGAAGGGCGGCGAGGCGGTGCGCGCTCCACGGACTGGCGGGAGGGAGCCGGGGCGGAGGGGCGGCTCGCCGGCCAAGCAGAGCCCCCGAGTCTGGCTGGCAAAAGCGGAGGGGCCGGACAGACTGTGTTCCGACAGCAAGCGCGACTTAGCGTCTGGGAGGTCATAAGTTAACAGCTCTGCTCGGAAAGCGGGAAGGCTGGAGGACAAAGGGAGGGAGAGCTGCTGAGCCCCCGGACGGCAGAGCTCAGCTTGGCGGGGAACAAAGGCGCCAGCGCCATCTCCCCCGCCCATCCCCCAGCCAAAATCCCAAAGGGAACCAGTTCCTGCCAGGGAACTTGCTCGCTCCGCGCAAACACCCAACTCTGTGCTTCTGCGGAGCCAAACCTCCGGCAGCGGATCTGACTCCCTCCCGCTGCCACAGGGCTCCTCCTGAAGCGGATCACCTAAGGAGAAGCGAGCTAAGCCTGCCCCTCCAGCCCCCGTGCACCTTGCCTACCCACCCCAGCTAATACGCCAGATCCCCAGCAACACAAGCCTGGCAGTGTGCAAGTAGCCCAGACGGGACACGCCACCCCACAGTGAATCCCGCCCCTAGGAGAGGGGAAGAGAAGGCACACACCAGTCTGACTGTGGCCCCAGCAGTGGGCTGGGGGCAGACATCGGGTCGGACTGCGGCCCCGCCCACTAACTCCAGTTATACACCACAGCACAGGGGAAGTGCACTGCAGGTCCTCACCACGCCAGGGACTCTCCAAAATGACCAAACGGAAGAATTCCCCTCAGAAGAATCTCCAGGAAATAACAACAGCTAATGAACTGATCAAAAAGGATTTAAATAATATAACAGAAAGTGAATTTAGAATAATAGTCATAAAATTAATCGCTGGGCTTGAAAACAGTATACAGGACAGCAGAGAATCTCTTGCCACAAAGATCGAGGGACTAAGGAACAGTCACGAGGAGTTGAAAAACGCTTTAAACGAATTGCAAAACAAAATGGAATCCACGATGGCTCGGCTTGAAGAGGCAGAGGAGAGAATAGGTGAACTAGAAGATAAAGTTATGGAGAAAGAGGAAGCTGAAAGAAAGAGAGATAAAAAAATCCAGGAGTATGAGGGGAAAATTAGAGAACTAAGTGATACACTAAAAAAAAATAATATACGCATAATTGGTATCCCAGAGGAGGAAGAGAGAGGGAAGGGTGCTGAAGGGGTACTTGAACAAATTATAGCTGAGAACTTCCCTGAACTGGGGAAGGAAAAAGGCATTGAAATCCAAGAGGCACAGAGAACTCCCTTCAGACGTAACTTGAATCGATCTTCTGCACGACATATCATAGTGAAACTGGCAAAATACAAGGATAAAGAGAAAATTCTGAAAGCAGCAAGGGATAAACGTGCCCTCACATATAAAGGGAGACCTATAAGACTCGTGACTGATCTCTCCTTTGAAACTTGGCAGGCCAGAAAGGCTTGGCACGATATCTACAGTGTGCTAAACAGAAAAAATATGCAGCCGAGAATCCTTTATCCAGCAAGTCTGTCATTTAGAATAGAAGGAGAGATAAAGGTCTTCCCAAACAAACAAAAACTGAAGGAATTTGTCACCACGAAACCAGCCCTACAAGAGATCCTAAGGGGGATCCTGTGAGACAAAGTACCAGAGACATCACTACAAGCATAAAACATACAGACATCACAATGACTCTAAACCCATATCTTTCTATAATAACACTGAATGTAAATGGATTAAATGCGCCAACCAAAAGACATAGGGTATCAGAATGGATAAAAAAACAAGACCCATCTATTTGCTGTCTACAAGAGACTCATTTTAGATCTGAGGACACCTTTAGATTGAGAGTGAGGGGATGGAGAACTATTTATCATGCTCCTGGAAGCCAAAAGAAAGCTGGAGTAGCCATACTTATATCAGACAAACTAGACTTTAAATTAAAGGCTGTAACAAGAGATGAAGAAGGGCATTATATAATAATCACAGGGTCTATCCACCAGGAAGAGCTAACTATTATAAATGTCTATGCGCCAAATACCCGAGCCCCCAGATATATAAAACAATTACTCATAAACATAAGCAACCTTATTGATAAGAATGTGGTCATTGCAGGGGACTTTAACACCCCACTTACAGAAATGGATAGATCATCTAGACACACAGTCAATAAAGAAACAAGGGCCCTGAATGATACATTGGATCAGATGGACTTGACAGATATATTTAGAACTCTGCATCCCAAAGCAACAGAATATACTTTCTTCTCGAGTGCACATGGAACATTCTCCAAGATAGATCATATACTGGGTCACAAAACAGCCCTTCATAAGTTTACAAGAATTGAAATTATACCATGCATACTTTCAGACCACAATGCTATGAAGCTTGAAATCAACCACAGGAAAAAGTCTGGAAAACCTCCAAAAGCATGGAGGTTAAAGAACACCCTACTAACGAATGAGTGGGTCAACCAGGCAATTAGAGAAGAAATTAAAACATATATGGAAACAAACGAAAATGAAAATACAACAATCCAAACGCTTTGGGATGCAGCGAAGGCAGTCCTGAGAGGAAAATACATTGCAATCCAGGCCTATCTCAAGAAACAAGAAAAATCCCAAATACAAAATCTAACAGCACACCTAAAGGAAATAGAAGCAGAACAGCAAAGGCAGCCTAAACCCAGCAGAAGAAGAGAAATCATAAAGATCAGAGCAGAAATAAACAATATAGAATCTAAAAAAACTGTAGAGCAGATCAACGAAACCAAGAGTTGGTTTTTTGAAAAAATAAACAAAATTGACAAACCTCTAGCCAGGCTTCTCAAAAAGAAAAGGGAGATGACCCAAATAGATAAAATCATGAATGAAAATGGAATGATTACAACCAATCCCTCAGAGATACAAACAATTATCAGGGAATACTATGAAAAATTATATGCCAGCAAATTGGACAACCTGGAAGAAATGGACAAATTTCTAAACACCCACACTCTTCCAAAACTCAATCAGGAGGAAATAGAAAGCTTGAACAGACCCATAACCAGCGAAGAAATTGAATCGGTTATCAAAAATCTCCCAACAAATAAGAGTCCAGGACCAGATGGCTTCCCAGGGGAGTTCTACCAGACATTTAAAGCAGAGATAATACCTATCCTTCTCAAGCTATTCCAAGAAACAGAAAGGGAAGGAAAACTTCCAGACTCATTCTATGAAGCCAGTATTACTTTGATTCCTAAACCAGACAGAGACCCAGTAAAAAAAGAGAACGACAGCCAATATCCCTGATGAATATGGATGCAAAAATTCTCAATAAGATACTAGCAAATCGAATTCAACGGCATATAAAAAGAATTATTCACCATGATCAAGTGGGATTCATTCCTGGGATGCAGGGCTGGTTCAACATTCGCAAATCAATCAACGTGATACATCACATTAACAAAAAAAAAGAGAAGAACCATATGATCCTGTCAATCGATGCAGAAAAGGCCTTTGACAAAATCCAGCACCCTTTCTTAATAAAAACCCTTGAGAAAGTCGGGATAGAAGGAACATACTTAAAGATCATAAAAGCCATTTATGAAAAGCCCACAGCTAACATCATCCTCAACGGGGAAAAACTGAGAGCTTTTTCCCTGAGATCAGGAACACGACAGGGATGCCCACATCACCGCTGCTGTTTAACATAGTGCTGGAAGTTCTAGCATCAGCAATCAGACAACAAAAGGAAATCAAAGGCATCAAAATTGGCAAAGATGAAGTCAAGCTTTCGCTTTTTGCAGATGACATGATATTATACATGGAAAATCCGATAGACTCCACCAAAAGTCTGCTAGAACTGATACATGAATTCAGCAAAGTTGCAGGATACAAAATCAATGTGCAGAAATCAGTTGCATTCTTATACACTAACAATGAAGCAACAGAAAGACAAATGAAGAAACTGATCCCATTCACAATTGCACCAAGAAGCATAAAATACCTAGGAATAAATCTAACCAAAGATGTAAAAGATCTGTATGCTGAAAACTATAGAAAGCTTATGCAGGTAATTGAAGAAGATATAAAGAAATGGAAAGACATTCCCTGCTCATGGATTGGAAGAATAAATATTGTCAAAATGTCAATACTACCCAAAGCTATCTACACATTCAATGCAATCCCAATCAAAATTGCACCAGCATTCTTCTCGAAACTAGAACAAGCAATCCTAAAATTCATATGGAACCACAAAAGGCCCCGAATAGCCAAAGTAATTTTGAAGAAGAAGACCAAAGCAGGAGGCATCACAATCCCAGACTTTAGCCTCTACTACAAAGCTGTCATCATCAAGACAGCATGGTATTGGCATAAAAACAGACACATAGACCAATGGAATAGAATAGAAACCCCAGAACTAGACCCACAAACGTATGGCCAACTCATCTTTGACAAAGCAGGAAAGAACATCCAATGGAAAAAAGACAGTCTCTTTAACAAATGGTGCTGGGAGAACTGGACAGCAACATGCAGAAGGTTGAAACTAGACCACTTTCTCACACCATTCACAAAAATAAACTCAAAATGGATAAAGGACCTGAATGTGAGACAGGAAACCATCAAAACCTTAGAGGAGAAAGCAGGAAAAGACCTCTCTGACCTCAGCCGTAGCAATCTCTTACTCGGCACATCCCCAAAGGCAAGGGAATTAAAAGCAAAAGTGAATTACTGGGACCTTATGAAGATAAAAAGCTTCTGCACAGCAAAGGAAACAACCAACAAAACTAAAAGGCAACCAACGGAATGGGAAAAGATATTTGCAAATGACACATCGGACAAAGGGCTAGTATCCAAAATCTATAAAGAGCTCATCAAACTCCACACCCGAAAAACAAATAACCCAGTGAAGAAATGGGCAGAAAACATGAATAGACACTTCTCTAAAGAAGACATCCGGATGGCCAACAGGCACATGAAAAGATGTTCAACGTCGCTCCTTATCAGGGAAATACAAATCAAAACCACACTCAGATACCACCTCACGCCAGTCAGAGTGGCCAAAATGAAGAAATCAGGAGACTATAGATGCTGGAGAGGATGTGGAGAAACAGGAACCCTCTTGCACTGTTGGTGGGAATGCAAATTGGTGCAGCCGCTCTGGAAAGCAGTGTGGAGGTTCCTCAGAAAATTAAAAATAGACCTACCCTATGACCCAGCAATAGCACTGCTAGGAATTTATCCAAGGGATACAGGAGTACTGATGCATAGGGGCACCTGTACCCCAATGTTTATAGCGGCACTCTCAACAATAGCCAAATTATGGAAAGAGCCTAAATGTCCATCAACTGATGAATGGATAAAGAAATTGTGGTTTATATACACAATGGAATACTACGTGGCAATGAGAAAAAAAGAAATATGGCCTTTTGTAGCAACATGGATGGAACTGGAGAGTGTGATGCTAAGTGAAATAAGCCATACAGAGAAAGACAGATACCATATGGTTTCACTCTTATGTGGATCCTGAGAAACATAACAGAAACCCATGGGGGAGGGGAAGGAAAAAAAAAAAAAAAAAAAGAGGTTAGAGTGGGAGAGAGCCAAAGCATTAGAGTCTGTTAAAAGCTGAGAACAAACTGAGGGTTGATGGGGGGTGGGAGGGAGGGCAGGGTGGGTGATGGGTATTGAGGAGGGCACCTTTTGGGATGAGCACTGGGTGTTGTATGGAAACCAATTTGACAGTAAATTTCATATATTACAAAATAAAAAAAAAAAAAGGAAAAAAATAAAATAAAATAAAAAGTCATCACTGTACCCAAGGTCACCTACTTTTCTCCTATGCTATCATGTAGGAGTTTTTATCATTTTATGTTTAACATTTAGGTCTGTGACCTATTTTGAGTTAATTTTTGTGAAGGGTGTAAGGTCTGTGTCTAGATTTACTTTTTGCATGTGGCTATCTAGCTGTTCTATCACTATTTGTTGAAAAGACTGTATTGATTTCATTGTGTTGCCTTTGTTCCTTTGTCAAAAATCAGTTGGCCACATTTATGAGGCTGTATTTCTGGACTCTCTATTCTGTTCCCTTGATCTATTTGTTTATCTGTTCTTTCACTAATACCACAGTGTCTTAATTATTGTAGGTTTATAGTAAGTCTTGAAGTTGCATATTATCAATCCTCCAAATTTGTTCGTCTCCTTCAGTATTGTTTTGGCTATTCTGGTGTCTTTTTCTTCTTCATATAAATTTTAGGGTGAACTTGTTGACATCTGTAACATAACTTGCTAAGAATTTGATTGGGATTGCACTGAATCTATTTATCAAGTTGGGAAGAACTGACATCTTGGCAATATTGAAACTTCCTATCCTAAACATGGAATATGTCTACATTTATTTAATTCTTTATTTTTATTCATCAGAACATTGTAGTTTTCTTCACATGCATCTTATATGTATTATGGCAGATTTATACCTAAATAATTTTTAGGGGTGCTAACATAAATAGTTTTGTGTTTTAATTTCAAATTTCACTTGTTCACTGTTGGTATATAGAAAAGCAATTGACTTTTTATATTAACCTTTTACTCTGCAACCTTGCTCTATTATTAGCTCCTAGAGATTTTTGATTGATGCTTTCAGATATTCTAACTTAATTTCCTAATTCCTCCTTCTTATCCATTTTTCATCTAATATAGCTAAGATACTTATAGGTAGGTAGATAGATAGATAGATGATAGATAGATAGATAGATAGATAGATAGATAGATAGATAGATAGATGGATATATAGATAGATATAAGAATATATGTTCATAAGCATAATAGTCAAATACAGTGTTGATATTATTTTGGACAAACTGTTATCTGTAAGATCAAGTAAGAAGAAGAAAATTTAAAAGTTTTTGTCTTATTTATTCCTTCTCTGATCTTCTTTCTTTCTTCTGTGTAGATCTTAGTTTCTGACCTATATCATTTCCTTTCTGTCTGAAGAATTTTTTTTTCACACTTATTGCAAGGCACCTACCTATACCAGGAACAAATTGAGAAAGTCTTTATTTCTCCATCACTTTTGAAAGGTAAATCCCAGGGCACAGAATTCTAGGCTGGTGTTCTTTTTCTCTCAACACTAAATATTTCATTCCACTCTTCTTGCTTACATGGTATCTGAGAAATCAGATGAAATCTTTTGTTACTCTACATGTAAGATGTTTTTTCCCCCTCTCTGGATTCTTTCAGAATTTTTTTCTTTATCTTTAAATTTTGTAATTTGAAAACAAAATGCCAACATGTAGGGGTTTGTTGTTGTTCTGTTTTGTTTTATTTTGTTTTGGCATTTATCCTGCTTGGTGTTCCCTGAGGCTCTGGATCTCAGGTTTATTGTCTGACATTACTTTGGGGAAACTCTTGGTCATTGTTGCTTCGAGTATTTCTTCTGTTCTTTTCTCTTTCTTCTCCTTCTGATTATTCCTTTTGTAGTTCTCCCTGAATATTCTCTTCTGTTGTTTTTGCTCTTTGCCCTCTTGGCTCTTCACGTTTAGAGATTTTTTAATGAGATATTTTCAAGCTCAGAGATTCTTTCCTCAGCCATATTAAGTGTGCTAATAAGCCCATCAAAGGCATGCTTGATTAATGCAGTGTTTTTGACCTCTAACATTTCCCTTTGTTTCTTTTTTCTTTAAGTTTACTTATTTGGGAGGGAGAGAGAGAGAGAGAGAGAGAGAGAGAGAGAGAGAGAGAGAGAATGTGCAAGTGGGAGAGGGGCACAGAGAGACAGGAAGAAAGAGAATCCCAAGCAGGCTCTACACTGACAGCACAGATGCAGGCTTGATCCCAGGAACCATGGAATCATGACCTGAACTAAAGTCAAGAGTTGGACGCTCAGTTGACTAATCCACCCGAGTGCCCCTCTTTGTTTCTTTCTTAGGAATCTCATCTCTCTGCTTGCATTTCTTTACATTCTTACATGCTGTCTACTTTAATCATTACAGCCTGTAGCATATTAGTCACAGTTGACAATGTATAGTTTTGTTGTTGTTGTCGCTTGTTTGCTTGTTTGGCATTTATCCTGCTTTATGTTCTCTGTGCTTTTGGATTTCACAGTATTGTGGGGAGTCCCACTAAGACTGGGTTGTCTTGGAGATTTTAACTCTGAGTTGTCTATACTGGGTTTCCAACAATTTGTCAGAATACAGCTTTTTCTAGCCACACACTGGTTCCCTAGATGGTTTCTACTCCTGAGTTTCTGCTCTGGTAAGCTTGTCACCATGTATTTACCAGTCTTTCTAATTTTGCAGGCTGATGTTTGCTCTTTGACCTCTCCTCTTTCACGGATACAAATAGAGTTGTTGATATTACAGCTTTTTACTTGTTGATACAATAGAGTGGCGACCTCGGAGCTCCTTATATGTGTAACTACTCCCATTTAGGTTTTACTATTTTGTGAGGTAGATGACATAACCCAATTGCAGTTCAAAAAGTCTGAAGTGACCCTCCTGCCATGTCTTGTAGCTTACATGAACAAGACTAGGATTTGGTCTCAGACCTTTAGACACATTTTTTTTTCTACTTTAATGTATTTTCTTTTCTCTGTAGAATTTAAAAATATATTGTTTGTGAATATCAATTCTCAGTTAAATGAAGAAAAATAAAATCAGTATCAACCTACATAGAGAAATTTGTCCTCTGCAGAATATAATTGCACTGCTCTGATCTACAATCCAACTCCCTCCTTGGAACTGTAGATGCATAGTCCCTACTGAATAGCTCTAGGGTCAGGTAGTGAAAATCTTTTCTTAGTCAAAGCAGCAGAGATTTTTTTTTAAGTGGTCTTGAAATATGACCAGAAAAATAGTATATTTTTCTTTTTCCAAAAGAAAAATATGCAGTAATCATATAATATTTTGATTATAACAGATAATTAACTATTGATTGTAACAAATTAATTTGAACAATATGGGTAAACTATTCAGCACTGAAATAGCATCTTTGTTAATTTTTAGTTTATAGGTCCTTTCCAACTATCTCCATTTCTTTTACTACCCCCTCTTTCTTCTCATGCTGAGTCAGTGGGAGCCTTTCCCAAGGATTTGTCCTCAACTCTCTGATCTAAGCTTTAGGTAACTCCATTACCTGAGAACTCAACTCTACTGACATGATATCACCATTATTTGGAATACTACTAAATTTCTCTCCATTTCTGACCTGTATCTGTAATACCTGTTGCATCTCAACGTGCCTACTGGGCATTTCTCCATGAATATAATTAATATAAAACAACCTAAAATTCTGTTTGTCTGCTGTAATTTAGAGATCTTTCTTTTCTATTTTGTGTATGAGAAAAAAACTTTATCAGTGACTCAAACTCACCCCTCTTCAGTTGTTGACATCCCTATTTAACTAAGTTTTCATTCTTTTCTAATTCCCATATCATGCCACCATCATGACTATTCAATTAATATTTAATATTTTGTTATTATCTTTATTGTCCTTCCCTTTCTGTCATTATTCCCACGATAGTAGTTCTATATCCTCATTACCTGTGCTCAATTTTGTTCATTAATTCTCTCTATACTTCTAGTTTGACAATCTATTTCTGTATCTCTGCTGCCATAATAATCCTATAACAATTATTTCAATATTTCCTTCTTTATCAGTCAAAGGAGAGATACCATGTGCTACCTGGGTAATATGAGAAAAATGTAATGAGGGTAGTGTTGGCTAGTGGACTGGGGAGACCCCAGGCCTCCACCCAGCCCATTCCAAAGATGTTGCTAAAGGTTTCCTCACAAGAGAAAATTCAATGACATACACAACACAGGGGACTAGGCGACACAAACTAGGAAAGTTTGCTAAAGTGTTCTACAAAGTACACTCTTGGGATGTGAGAGCTGGTGAGAGAGAGAGAGAGAGAGAGAGAGAGAGCTGTGTCCCTGGGCTTTTGGGTTTTATCTTTTATCAGCAGTTGTTAACAAGAGGGTGGAATATTCATTACTTGGGCTAGAATTTCTTAGAAGCAGGGTTTGGTGTCTTTTCTTCCTTATTTGGTCAGGCGGTTCTGGTCTACTTTGTCAGCCATCTTGGGCCTTCTGGCTTCTTGTAGCTTTATTTTGGAGTGCTGCCAGGACAGGCCTCTGCCTTTCCTGATAGCTGACTATGACTTCTTTGCTGGCCTCCAGGAATCCTTTTAGAACCTAACTAACTGCCTCTAACAGAACTACTTATTAAGAATATAGGGAAATCAGATGGGATAGTGTAATATCCTGAGGTTAAAAAGGACAGGGCGCAGGCACCTCTCCTAGGCCTGAAAAGAGAAAGGCAGGAGGACTTGAAGGCTGGGAGAGCTGTTTTGTGAGGATCATTTGATCAGGGAGTAAATACACAGATTTCCACTCTCCTGCCTCTTTCTGATCTCCCATTGGTGCTCTTCCTGGCCTGAATCCATTTGAGGACAACTGGGAAAAAGAACCCTTGGATTTAATCCCTACAAGCTAGCCTCAGGGTAGAGAGAAAGGTAGGAAAGAATGGAGACTGGCTCTGATGACTAAAAGAAGGGAAAAGGTAAGCTATCCAAACTTTATTGCTTTAGCTTTTCAGCTTATTGTTTAAATTGTCCTTGAATATCTGGCTTCACCTTACCTTGCTAATTTTTCTATTTTCCCTCCTCCTTCTCCATATCTGCCTTTTATTCATTTACTATTGAATTTCCCAAACTGCACACACCAGATGCTTGTTCAACAGTTTCATTTCTAAATCATTGCTTAAAACAAGATTCTTCAGAGAAACTTTATGTGCCCTCTCTCTTTTCTGCATAATCAAATGTTACTTATGCTATAAAGTTATCACAACCTCCCCCTTATCCACAGGCATTATATTTGACATTGAGCTCATAGAAATCTCCCCCACTTGTGACATACTATCCAATGTTTTGTTTCAGTTATTTAGCACTTGAACAGAGACTATCTCATATGTCATTTAATTTGTATGTACATATATTTGTATGTATATACTAGGCCCCCAACTATATTGTAAACTCTTTAGAAGCAAGAAAAAAAAATTCCTCTTAATTTTTAGATTCCCCACATCTAACATAGCTTTAAAAATACTGTGTACTAGATTTTAAATTTGAGAATAAGAATAATGTCAAATTCATTTTTGCTTCCCCAGTACTCAGCAGTCACTAAATAGTACAAAGTAGATGCTTATTTCAGGTTTGTTGAATTAACTACATTAAAATAACCAGTGAAAGAATAAGTTATGTGCTTCTATTAACTTATTCTCTAATAACAAATTGCTCCTCTGATCATAAAGACGTTTACAGAGTCTAGATATGAAATTGCTTTTCTTCATGCAAATATGATCATTGAAATAAAAACATAATTGATTTTGAATAATGTTAAAACTCCTACTATAATAGCAAAATATTGAAAGTCAATTATCATTGTTTGATGGTAAATAGTTAACCAAATTCACTGAAAGAAAAAGTATACTTTGTTTCACATTTATGTAAACACAAAAAGGAAAAAGACTTTTCCTTTTTTCTATGAGACCTAATATATCTTGAACTACAACTGAACCATATTCATCATAATAATGAAGATTTCCTGGTTATAACAACAAGGAAAAAATAGAAATGAATGTCAGAAGGGATGCCAGGGACTTAATTTAAATGTATTTATATGATTGTTGTTCTGTCAAAAACTCTCATGTTATTATCGATTTATCTGGGAATACATAATCTGCACATCAGATATTATAATCAATATGGATTCCACAATGATGCTTTTCAAATCTACTTACCCCCACAGCACTTGAAAAATATTTTTTTCAACAAAACCTTACTCAGAAGTATAATATTAAAAAGATAAATACAGAAGAGTTCTTGATATAATAAGGTATGGGTGCCACTGTGGGCAGCAGTGAAATGTTCTACCCTAACCTTTAATCGCCCCTAGTGGTCCTAAAAGGACCTAAAAGGACTAAAGAGTAAAATTAGAAACATAGTGTGATGAAACATATTTACAGCCATTTGCCTTCGAGTAGTAGTAGCACAGCATTTCAAAAGAATTCATAGTAAATGGTGCTTAGACAGAAGTGATCAATCCGATTTTTAAGAAAGAATGGCATATTACAAAAGCATCAGCCATATTCAACCCTTGAAGTATTAGGAAGACAATACCACAAAAACTAGAGAACTAAAATTACACTAACGGTCTCAAAGTCCTGTTTTTATAGAGTTTTGCCATTATCTTGCATAATGTCAAACTAACTCCTGAGAATGTTGTGTCAGAAACATATTCACATATTCAATAACACTTCCTCAGTCTTGCCTTACTTGCTAACAGAAGCCTGATTTTATTCAGTTATCAGGCTGCAAAGTGCCCAGAGATCACGACTAAGCCCTTGGAGCTGAATATTGATTGCTCTAAGCTTATAAATGACCACACTCACCTTTGTCAATTTCCAGGTGAAAGGTGGACTGTCTTAGTCCATGTGGAATGCTATAACAAAATACCATAGACTGGGTTTCTTATAAACAGCAGAAATTTATTACTCACAGTTCTGGAAGTTCTAAGTCTGAGATGAGGATACAAGCATGGTTTGGTGACAGCCTTTTTTCTGAGTCATGGATTTACTGCTGAATCTTCACATAGAGGAAGGGGAAAGAGATCTCTCTAGATCCTCTTTTATAATGGCACCAATCTCATTCAAAGGGCTCTGTCCTCATAACCTAATCATTTCCTGCAGTCCCCACATACTAATACGAACACTTTGGGAAGTAGTATCTCAACATATACATTTTGAGGGGATACAAATATTCAGATCATAGCACAGACCTATGACCCAGTTTGGCTCATGAAAAAGAAGTGGAAGTCTGTGCCTTGTGTGGGTTTTGCAGAAATGTTTTCTTCACTAATTAAAGGACACATGGTGAAGAACCATCCCCCACCCCTGTTTGGAAAAGTGACAGTTCAGAGACAAATCTAAAGAAGAAAGCCAGCATTCTAAGGATGGAAGGATTCAAAGACAGGCAAGTTCCTGAGTCCAGGAGACTTAAGTGTGGCCCTAAATTAACCAATCGCTGAGCCATCTATCTCCAGACTTCCTTTATGTGACATAATAAATATACTTATTGCTTAAACCATTATTGATAAAGGTTTAGATGATATACATTCAACAATCATAACGGACACAGAGGTTAAGACCAAATTCTCTAACCACATGGATTTCAACTGTAAAAAGAAAAATAATTTCTATGTTCAAAAAGTGATGACATATTCAAAGCTTATGTTAATGTAAAAAATTCTGACAGTTATTGCATCATCTAGTTTGCTAAAAACTAAACCCTAAAGCTTCCTAGTATGATCAGCTCCTATTCCCAATATGATCACAGACTGAGAGAGATCATAGAAATTATGACTTGGGAGATGAAGAAGTATAAATTTGCTTATTTTAGTAGTGCAAAAATTACAGAACAGGCTTGCCAGTGCCTTTACCCTCATCTTTTCATCATTTTGTGTCTGTTAGAAAAAATTTTAAAATCCAAATAGTGAAGAATCCCAAGGTAATTGCAAGAAAATAAAAGAATTGCAATCTGAAGGCATTAGTTCTGGCAATTTAGTTCTGGGAGATAAAATAGGTACCAAAGTAAAGTAAACCTATAGGTATGAGAGAGCAGTCCAAGAATCTGCTAGACTTCTAAAAAATGAACCTGTTTTAGGGGCGCCTGGGTGGCTCAGTCGGTTAGGCATCCAGCTTCGGCTCAGGTCATGATCTCGCGGTCCGTGAGTTTAAGCCCCGCGTCAGGCTCTGTGCTGACAGCTCAGAGCCTGGAGCCTGTTTCAGATTCTGTGTCTCCCTCGCTCTCTGACCCTCCCCCGTTCATGCTCTGTCTCTCCCTGTCTCAAAAATAAATAAATGTTAAAAAAAATTTAAAAAAAAAGAACCTGTTTTACATGAATAATTATATTTATATAATAGTGTAAGGTATAAAAGTGATCCTTACAAATAAGAGATCTATTTACTCACTCAAAATATATAGCTGGGAAATAATAGCAGCTGGGATGCTTTCTTCTGCTTAACTCTTTGAAGAGAAAATTATTTTCTTCTTTTTAAATTTAAAGCATAATCTTGAAAACATGAGGTGAAACAGGGGTGTTTGCATGGTGATAGTGTTGAGGTGTGTCAGGGGCATTTACTGCTCACCGTTTGGGTGGGAATGAGAACAGTTACACACACCTGAAAGTAAGAAAGTTGCTTTTCTAATGTGTCTTTTTCCAAGACGTTTGGTAGGCCAATCTGCAATGCACAGCTGCTTGAGGAACCTGGGTTGGATGAACTAGATCAATGACCTCAGCACACAGAAGTGAACTGCCCCTTGAGATAGAATAAATAAAAGAGTCCAAGAAAACATTAACTAAAATGTAATTGGTAAAAAATATTTTGGGTGCTATTTTGTGTCAAAGTAGGCTCATCAATTGTAACAAGCATGTCACTTTTGTGGGGGATGCTGACAATGGAGGAGGCTACGCCTGTGTGGGTAAAGGGTGTACCTTCCTCTCAATGTTGCTATGGTCCTAAAACTGCTCTTAACAAAATTAAAACTTTTTAAAAAATATTATATATATATATATTATATATATAATAAATATATATTATATATATATTTATAATATATATATTTAAGCAGACACACTGATAGAAGAAAAAGAGTTCTGGACTCAAACACAGTTTTTGAAATTTAGCAAATTTAGCAGAAGAATTTAAAAAATGTACAACTCTAAAACCTGAACTTATAATTTAGAAATTAAATTGAAGAGCCTTTGCATAATAAAGAGCAAAAATGATAAGAAATAGAAATCATCAGTGAAAAATTTTTTAAAATTAGTGAAAGAGATATCTTGGAGATTGGATGTAAATTCTAAGATTTATCAAGGAGGAAAAATAGAAGTTAAAATTAAAGATAAAAATATGATTATTAGGACAGGTTATAGAAAGTTGTGCTTAAATGCACTGGCTTCAAAGCCAGGCTGTATAGGTTTGAGTTCAAGTTCCACCATTATTGAGTTTATTTGTATATTTGTGAACAATTTATTTTATTTATTATTACTTTGACTTCTTTTATTATAAAATAGGATAAATTAAAAATGTTTACTTCACAGGTGTTTTCATTAGATGATAAAAATATGTAATTAATCCCTATCAGGAGTTTTAAATAAACACCTGGCATATGGTAAGCACTCAATAATTATTAGAACCTTTATCATCATAAATGCCATTAAAGTTGGGAAAGTAAAGATTATCAAAAAAATTATATATAATTTTATATATTATATATAATATATTAAAATATATATAATATAATATATAATTATATAATTATATATATATGAAATCTTCCAAAAATATTTGTGAGAAAAGAAAATTTAAAAACTGTTCAATTTATGAGGCACCTGGGTGACTCACATAGGTTGAGTGTCCTCCTCTTGATTTTGGCCCAGGTCGTCATCTCACAGTCATGAGACTGAGCCCCACAGGAGATCGAAAGCTAGGCATGAAACCTGCTTAAGACTCTCTTTCTCTCTCTCCTTCTGCCCCTCCCCCACCTGTGCTCTTTTGTACCTCTCGCTCTCAAAAAAAAAAAAAGAGTTCAATTTAAGAGTATATAATGTAAGACAAAAACCTTTAAAACTATGAATATAGTTTCATTAACATACAATGTCATTTGGATCATTTTAACATAAAACTTTCAGAATTTGACAAATCAAGCAGACAAAAAATGTGTATAATAGCAAGTAATATAATTATGCACCCAATATTTAATAACAGTTTGTAAAAAATAATTTCCAATACAAAGAGGAAGTCAAAACAGAAAGCACAATTATTTAGAAATTTAGTAGTTGGGTTGTGTCAACAAGACTCCTAATTGAAAAACTATAAGGTTACTTCGCAAACTACAAATACATTTTAGATCTTCAGAAGCTCTCAATGTAAAAATAAAATCGATAAAGGTATGAAGTGAAAATTTAAAAAAATCTCTATAAAATCATAACGATAGAGGAACTTAGAGGTCTTTAAGGTAAAAAACAATATATTTGCTTACATAAAAATTGATATATCTGTAATGGTAAAGGAACCAAAAGTAAAAGCATGAACAATAGAATGGATTGTAAGATCATATATGCAACACATATATATTGTTAAAAGTTAAATCACTACTATAACTTAAACTTAACTATAACTTAAATCTTGTAAGTTGACAAGCAAAAAGACAAAGAAAAACCTAAGAATGAAATGAGCAAACTATGAAGCAGGAATTACACAGAAGACATGTAAACATGCACAAACCAGAAACTACACTTAGTTCTCTATCTCCAAATAAGTATCATAAAATTAACACCCATTTTAAAATCTTATATAAAGTTGAAATTATTTATCATATAAGCTCCTCAAATCCATTATTTAAAAAGGTGAGAAAAACAATAGCACACTTGAATATACTTTGGTGTCTTCAAAATGAATAAAGGAGTCAAATAAAAAATAGTCTTTTTAAAAAAAAGATCAAGGGGAATATAAAACCAATTGATTGAAAGCCTTAATTCTATTAAGTATATGTTTATGAAGTAAGATATATCTGAGTTAATGCTGCTATATGAAGTCCTTTTATTTTACAATGTTATTAAAAAAGTATTGGTAAGCAGACTTAATATGTACCAATAAACATCTCTCCTTTATTGCTTTTATAATAGAAGAGCTCTAAGAACATCTTATAGGCAGTATAATTTTTACTCTCTAATTTATTTTCAAATAGTAGTGAATTTTCTATAACTTGATGTTTATAGTTAAACAACATATTGTAACTCTTTGTGAAAATAAAAGGCCACTACATATAGTAATGATAAGAGATATCTTCATGTTTTAAATAAATAACAAGATATCTATATTAAATTTTTAAATGATGGCAGGCCCATTAGATGTTAAGTTTCAATTTCATTATTATAGCAAAAATATTTCCTATGTTTAAATATTCTAATATTTGCATTTCATGGAAAAATTTTTAATGTTTATTTACTTTTGAAAGAGAGAGACAGAATGTGAGCATAGGGGAGGCAGAGAGAGGGTGACACAGAATCCAATGCAGGCTCCAGGCTCCGAGCTGTGAGCACAGAACCTGACACGGGGCTGAAACTCACTGACTGTGAGATTATGACCTGAGCCAAAGTCGGTCGCCCAACCAAGTCACCCAGGCGTCCCTATTTGCATTTCATTAAAAAAATAATAATTGCACATGCTTAAACATATAAATTTAGATATAATAAATGCTATATATAAAAACAGGAACTTTGAATCAATTGGGATTAAATCCTGTATCATTTGCAATTTAATTCAATCAAAACTCAGTTCAATCACAATCTTTGATATTTTGAAGCCTCTGCCTGATTAAATGAAACTGAATTTAATTTAAGGTTTTCTTTATAAAACACCTTAAAATTTTTTTGTAATACCATACCACTCTTCAGAAAAAGTCAGAATTCCCTGACTTCAAGAAAGTCACCTTCACATTAGGGGTGGGGATAGGCATCTGGGGAGACCAACATCTAAGGTAACAGCAAAGAATCACTCAAGACAATCTGAATAAATGAGATAGAGATAAAAGGGATTGACAAAAGTCTGGACTCAGACTGAATCTTTGAGGAGTGTTGTGATATGGAGAAATACAAGAAAAAGAATGAAGGCAACTGAGCTTAGAGAACAGTATAACTAGAAAGTCAGACAGTATCCATTCTCAGAAATCTGAAAGCAGATGAATTAGATAACCTAAAGATAAATCCCTTAACCTCACCAAACATGATTTTGCCCTTATTCTTTAGAATATCCCGATATTCTGCTGGGCTCAGAATTTAAAATCAATTGGAATAAATTCCCATTTGAAATTATTGGTTGAGTTTTATTCTGGATCTAGAGATGAAATTGCTATTCAACTGCCTTATAATAGAGATGCATTATTTATCCTGTGGAACAACCATTTATCAATGCCTCTGATGTCCCCTCCCCCCCCAGTTTTCTCCAACTATCTGATAAAATCTGAAATGTACTGGACAATATGAGTAGAGAGCCTCATGGTTCAATTACTCTCGGCTAAGAAAGAAACATTCTGTGCTGATAACGCAGATTAGAAATATTTTGTAGTTGGGAGACCAAAAAAATGGGTCAATCATTTAGTGATTAACTTGCTCAAAATATTTTCATTTTTAATTAAAGATACATACATACTGGCAACAATTTGGTTTTACCAAACTCTGACCCCTATAACTGCTATAAGCTAATTCTCACTCACACAGCTTATTATTGACTGCCTAGCTAACAATTGATATAAGTCAGTAAAGAAGGTTTTTAAGAGCAGATTAATTCCTATAAAACATAGAAATTAATGTAAATATCAACAATTAAACTTAAGCAGCAAGCAATTATATTATGCATATGTGCTCATTATCTCTGGTTATCCAATTTATACAATTACAAAGGGAGGTAGAAGCATTGCCTTTTCCTATTTTAACAGGAATATAAATGGTATAATTATAGCACTCAAAATGATTGCAAATAAAAATCATTTTGTTTTCTTTATACACTGGTAGTGGCACCATATTATTTAATTATTTGATTTACGCAGGCACAAGCTAAGAATTTAATCACTGTATTTCATGCCCTTATAATATTATTCCTGGGTCACAGTCATGATCATATAATTATTCTCCCTTCTTCGTGTACCAGACACCATACTAGATACTTCTGTTATTATTCTTTCAAAACTATACCACATATAAATTTTTGTGTTAAATGCTATTGTGGATATAAGTCAATGTCCGTGATTTCAAGTAGTCCAAGTATGAGCCCCTTAAACCTCAAATACAACATCCTCTACTCTTCTACCTACTTTCCAGGCCTATATCCAAATTATTCCCTTAGTGGATTTATCATTCTAGTTCATTCATTGTCACCAACAATATTTGTGAATTCTGACTTAGTTTTCCTAGTAGCCCTTTATATCCATAGAAAATGACTCTTCTAATATGCTATATCTATCCATTTAAAATTTAACCATTTCAATCTATCTTTTTTATCTATTGCCTGCCAAAAGCTACTACTCTTTTTTCAGACTCAAATAATTAATTGCTGCCTACAAAGTTTACTTAGCAATTCATATATATTGCTAATGTATAATAATCAAAGCATTTATTGAACCCTTATAGTGTGTGCATATTTGTCACTCAATGACCTGAAACTCTGATTTAAAAGTGTACTCTAAAAATTACTTTGAGTTATTCTCTTTTAAAATTTCACTCAAGAAATCAACATCCTTTCTTAGAAGACAGGAAGGCTTGGTGACTGACTACTAATGTGGTCTTGAGGAGGACCTAAGATGGTGTAGTAGTAGGAGGTCTCTAGGCTTGTCTGTTTCCCTGAACTCAGCTAGATAAGTATAAAATCATTCTGAATACTCAAGAAATCATTCTGCAACACCTGGGTGGCTCAGTTGGTTGAGTGTCCTACTTCAGCTCAGATCATGATCACCCAGTTCTCGAGTTCAAGCCCCACGTGGAGCTCTGTACTGACAGCTCAGAGGCAGGAGCCTGCTACAGATTCTGTGTCTCCCTCTCTCTCTACCCCCCCCCCCATTCACACTCTGTCTCTCTCTCTAACATAAACATTAAAAGAAATTTTTTTTTTAAAGAAAGCAATCTGAGGACTGATAGAGCAAACTGCACAATTAGAGGGAGAGAAGAGGCCATATTGTGGAAGGTAGGAGGTGCAAAGATGTGATTCGAGGGAGAAGCAGATAATGTGTACTGCATAGGGGAGGGAGCCCTGACCACAGAGAGGTGAGGAAGAAAGAGAGAGAGAGAGAGAGAGGGGTTTACAGGAGATCACACAAGGTAAACATTTCCTCAAAGCCATTGATTGAGAAAACAAGAAGTGTTGACTTCTGTGGTTACAACCACAGGGCTCAAAGGCTAGAGTTTTAGAGGTATGCATCATGGCATGTGTGGAGCCTAGCAGATGCTGCAGTGCTCCTGTGGAGAAGGAAGGTAGGGAGTAGCCCAAGGGTCAGACGGTGTGACATGAGGATTCCCTGGACTGCACTGGAAGAGACTGTTCCCCCTTCTTGGAGAACATCTGAGAGAAGTGGCATTGCCTCTCCCAGGACAAAGTTGCTGGTGGGCACCATTTCTCTCCCTGCTCTGAGCACAAACTAATTCAGAAAATAACGCAGCACCAACAGCAGTAGTGTAAACTGCTTATTCCAAGCCCACATCCCTGCCCTCTGCAGGTGTTGCTTTTCTCAGGCAAGTGTGCCGGGGAACCAGTGGATTGGGACCCTTCCCAGGAGATCAGAACAAACACCTCCACCTCTGCAAAACTTAAGTTCTAGTGGAAATAGCATCAGCTCTCATTTAACAAACAGACCAGTGCACACCTAGTTAAAACTCACCACTCTGGCCAAGGTCCAAATACTCCCTATTGTAGGCTAGGAGAGACCCTGTGGATGAATGACTTAAGGCAAAGAACAGCCAAAATACAGCAGTAGAGTGCACACAGCACACACCAGAGACACTTTCTTAAGTGCTAGGCCTTTGACATTCTATGACCTCTTCCTCATAAAGCCATTACTCTCAGGAGCAAGAAACATAATAGGCTTTTCTACCACACCAAGGAAAACAGAATTCATCCCAAAAGAAAGAACAAGAAAAGATCATGGCCAGAAATCTAACCAAAACAGATATAAGTAATATAGCTGATCTAGAATTTAAAGCAACAGCCATAAGGATACTAGCTGCGCTTGAGAAAAGCATAGAAGACACTGGAAAATCCCTTACTACAGAGATAAATGAGCTAAAAACTAACCATAATGAATAAAAAATGAAATAATTGAGATTCAAAACATGCAGGTATAATGCCCACAAGGATGGAAGAAGCAGAGGGATTAATAAATGATATAGAATAAAGAACTGGGTGGGTGGGGGGGTTGGGTGGTTCAATCAGTTAAGTGGCCAACTTAGCCTCAGGTCATGATCTCACAGTACTGAGTTCAAGCTCCGCATCAGTCTCTGTGCTGATGGTTCAAAAACTGGAGCTTGCTTCAGATTCTGTGTCTCCCTATCTCTCTGCCTTTCCCTCACTCTCAAAAATAAATAAATATTAAAAAAAGAATTAGGGAAAATGATGAAGCTGAAAAAAAGAGAGTAAGAAAAATTATGGATCACAAGAGTAGACTTAGGGAACACAGTGACTCCATAAAGCCTAATAACATAACATTCATATCATAGGAGTCCCAGAAGAAGAGAGGGAAAAAGAAGCAGAAGGTTTATTTGAGGAAATATAGCTGAAAAATTTCCTAATCTGGGGAATGAAACAGATATACAAATCCAGGAGGCACTGAGAACTTCCATTAAAATCAACAAAAGCAGGCCCAAACCAAACCATATTATAGTTAAATTTGCAAAATCTAGAGATAAAGAAAAAATCCTAAAAGAAGCAAGACAAAAAAATACCTAACTTGCAAGGAAAGATAAATACAGATAGCAGTAGATCTTTCTACAGAAACTTGGCAAGCCAGAAGGAAGTGGCATGATATATCTACAATGCTGAATGGGAAAAATAGGCAGCCAAGAATATTCTATCCAGCAAGTCTGTCATTCAGAGTAGAATGAGAGATAGAGTTTCCCAAACAAACAAAAGCTAAAGAGGTTCATGACCACCAAATAGCCCTGCAAGAAATATTAAAGGAAACTCTTTGAATGGGAGAGAAAGACCAAAAAATGACAAACTTTAGAAAGGAAAGGAGAAAATCTCTAGAAATAATGACTTAACAGGTAATACAATGGCACTAAATTCATATCTATCAATAATCACCCTGAATGTAAATGGAAAAAATTCTCCAATCAAACCTAATGGATAAAAACCCAACACCTATGTATATGATACAAGAGACTCATTTTAGACCTAAAGACATCTGTAGATTGACAGTGAGGGGATGGAGGGGCACCTGGCTGGGAGAGTCAGTTAAGTGTCCAATTCTTGGTTTTGGCTCAGGTCATGATCTCACAGTTTGTGGGATCAAGCCCCATGTCAGGCTCTGCACTGACAATGCAGAGCCTGCTTGGGATTCTCTCTCTCCCTCTCTCTCTGCCCCTTCCCTGTTCATGCTTTCTCTCCAAATAAATAAATAAATGAAGAAACAAACTAAATAATTAACTAAAAAAAATAAAAGTGAGGAGATGGAGAGACATATATCATGCAAATGGACATAAAAAAAAAAGCTGGACTAGCAATAACTATATCAAAGAAACTAGATTTTAATCCAAAGACTGCAACAAGAGATGAAGAAAGGTACTACATCATAATAAAGGGACAATCCAACAAGATTTAACAATTGTAAATATTTGTATCTCCAACTTGAGAGTATCCAAATGTATACAACAGCTAATAACAAACATAAAGGAACTCATTAAAAGTAATACACAAATAGTTTAGAACTTTAACACCCTACTTACAACAATGGACAGACTAAGCAGGAAATCAAAAAGGAAACAATGGCTTTGAATGGTACACTGGACCAGATGGACTTAATAGAGTATTCAGAACATTTTATCCTAAAGCAACAGAATACACTGTCTTTTCAAGTGTACATGGGACATTCTCCAGAATAGATCACATATTAGGTCACAAATCTCCTTCAACAAGTACAAAAAGACTGAGATCATACCATGCATATTTTCCAACCACAACACTATGAAACTTGAAGTCAACCACAAGAAAAATTGGGAAGACCACAAATATATTAAGGTTAAAGAACATGCTACTAAAGAATGAATTTGCCAACCAGAAAATTAATGAAGAAATTTAAAAAAAATACATGGAAATGGATGAAAATGAAAATACAACATTCCAAAATTGATAGGATGCAGCAAAAGCAGTCATGACAGGGAAGGATACAGCAATGCAGTCCTACATCGAGAAGCAAGAAAAATCTCAAATAAACAACCTAACTTTACACTTAAAAGTAGCTAGAAAAAGAACAAGAAATAAAGCCTAAAGCCAAGAAAAGAAGAAAATAATAAAGACTAGAGCAGAAATAAATGATATAGAAACAACAACAACAAAAAAAAACAAAAACAGTCGAACAGATCAATGAAGCTAGGACCTGGTTCTTTGAAAGAATTACTAAAATGATAACCCACTAGCCAGACTTATCAAAAAGAAAAGAGAAACATCCCAAATAAATAAAATCATGAATGAGAGATAAGATCACAACCAACACCACAGAAATACAAATAATTATATGAGATGATGAAAAATTAGATGCCAACAAATCGGGCAATCTGAAAGAAATGGATAAATTCCTAGAAACATATAAACTAACTAACTGAAACAGTAAGAAATAGAAAACTTGAAGAGACCAATAACCAGCAAAGAAATTGAATCAAAATAAAAATCGTCCAACAAAAAATAGTCTGGAGCCAAATGGTTTCCCAGGGGGATTCTACCAAACATTTAAAGAGTTAAAACCTATTCTTCTCAAACTGTTCCAAAAAATAGAAATGGAAGAAAATCTTCCAAACTTATTCTATAAGGCCAGTATTACCTTGAATCCAAAACCAGCCAATGACCCCACTAAAAAATGAATTATAGGCCAATATCCCTAATGAATATGGATGCAAAAATTCTCAACAAAATACTAGCAAATATAATCCAAAAGTACTAAAGATTCAGTCACCATGATCAAGTGTGATTTATTCCTGGGATGCAAGGGTAGCCCAATATTTGCAAATCAAACAATGTAATATACCACATTAGTAAAAGAAAGAATAAGAATCTTATGATATTCTCAATAGACACAGAACACATGTCTATTTGACATTAGCATTTGACAAAGTACAATATCTATTTTTGATATAAAAAAACTAAAAGATGTATGGATAGGGGGAATATAACTCAACATCAGAAAGGCACTATACAAAAAGACCCACAGCCAATGTCATCCTCACTGAGGAAAAAACTGACAGTTTTTACTGTAAGATTAGGAACAAGGCAAGGATGTACACTTTCACCACTGTTATTTAACATAGTACTGGAAGTCCTAGCCTCAGCAATATGACAACAAAAAAGAAATAAAACATCCATATCAGCAATGAAGAAGTCAAACTTTCACTATTCACAGATGAAATGATCCTCTATGTAGAAAACTCAGGAGATTCCACCAAAAAAATGGCTAGAACTGATAGACAAATTCAGTAAAGTCCCAGGATTCAAAATCAATGTACAGAAATCTGTGGCATTTCTATTCACCAATAACGAAGCATCACAAAGAGAAATCAAGGAGTTGATGCAATTTATAACTGCACCAGAAACCATAAGATACCTAGAACTAAACCTAGGCAAAGAGATAAAAGATCTGTACTCTGAAAGCTACAGAACACTGAAGAAAGAAATTGAAGAGGATACAAAGAAATGGAAGAAACATTCCATGCCCATGGACTGTAAGAAAAAATATTGTTAAAATGTCAATACCATCCATCTAATGCAATCTACACATTTAATACAATCCCTGTCAAAATACCTCCAGAATTTTTCACAGAACTAGAACAAATAATCCTCAAATTTGTACGTAACCGCTAAAGACCCCAAATAGCCAAAGCAATCTTGAAAAAGCAAAGCAAAGCTGGAGGTATCACAATTCCAGATTTCAAATTACATTACAAAGCTGTTGTGATCAAGACAGTATGGTACTGGCACAAAAACAGACACATAGATTAATGGAATGAGTAGAAAATCTAGAAATGGATCCATAACTATATGGTCAACTCATCTTCAACAAAATAGGAAGAATATCCCATGGAAAAAAGACCATCTCTTCAGCTAATGATGTTGTGAAAACTGGACAATGACATGCAGAAGAATGAAACTAGACCACTTTCTTACACCATACACAGAAATAAGTTCAAAATGAGTGAAAGACCTACATGTGAGACAGGAGACCATCAAAATCTTAGAGGAGAACACATGCAGCAAACTCTTTGACCTTGGCCACAGCAACTTCTTCCTAGATATGTCTCCTGAGGCAAGGGAAACAAAAGCAAAAACAAACTATTGGGACATCATCAAGATAAAAAGCATCTGCACAGCAAAGGAAACAATCCACAAAACTAAAAGGCAACCTTTGGAATGGGAAAAGCTATTTGCAGTGATATATCTGATAAAGAGTTAGTATCCAAAATCTATACTTATCAAACTCAACACACAAAAAACAAGTAATCCAGTTAAGAAATTGGAAGACACGAGTAGACATTTTTCCAAAGAAGACATTGATGGCTAAAAGACACATGAAAAGACACTTGACATCACTCATCATCAGTGAATAACAAATCAAAATGACAGTGAGATAACACCTCACACCTGTCAGAATTGCTAAAATTAACAACATAGGAAACAACAGGTGTTGGCAAGGATGTTGAGAAAAGGGAACCGATAGTGGGAATGCAAACTGGTGCGGCCACTCTGGAAAACAGTACGAAGGTTCCTCAAAAAGTTACAAATAGAACTACCCTATGATCGAGCATCTGCACTACTAGGTATTTACCCAAAGCATACAAAAATACTGATTTGAAGTGACATGCACCCTGGTGTTTATAGCAGCATTATCAATAATAGCAAATTATGGAAACAGCCCACATGTCCATTGACTGATGAATGCATAAGTAACTTGTGATACATATATTAATATATATATTAATATCATATTAATATTATATATAATGGAATATTAATCATCCATAAAAAGGAATGAAATCTTGCCATGATCAATGACGTGGATGGAGCTAGAGTGTATTATGCTAAGCGATATAGTCAGAGAAAGACAAATATCATATGATTTCACTCATATGTGGAATTTAAGAAACCAAACAGATAAAGATGAACATGAGGTTTAAAAAAAAGAGACAGACAAACCTTAAGAGAGACTCTTACCTATAGAGAACAAACTGATATTTACTGCAGGAAAGGTGGGTTGGGTCGGGTGGTTTGAATGGGTCATGGGTTTTCAGGAGGGCACTTATGATGAGCACTGGATGTTGTATATAAGTGATGAATCACTAAATTCTACTACTGAAACAAATATGTTAAGTAACTCAAAACAATTTGGGGTTGAAAATCGACAAACCGGGGTTTCACTTCACTCTGAGTATTTACTATCTGTGTGACCTGAGACAGGTAATGTCTTCGTTACTGAAATATAAAATTTTAATATATACTTATAGGGTTGCTATAAGGATTATCTTAAATACTCTATAAATGTCTTAATTTAGCCTTAACTTAGTGCATATACATCGTAGATACTCATGAAATGACAGCTGCTATTACAATTAATCATATTTCTCATCATCATTATCATCATCAGGCTTATGATTGGAGTCTTAACTTTCTACTTCCAAATCTCATCTAGCAAAATAATCAAGCCTATTCATAGATTATATTTTACAAGTAATATTTAGCAATATAAGCAACAAAATATTATGTACTATATATAAAGCTAACAACATTATTTTTAAACCTGTACTTTTAAAAAAGTTTATTTATTTATTTTGAGAGAGAGAGAAAAAAATGCAAGTGAGGGAAGGTCAGAGAGAGAGAGAGGAAGAGAGAGGATCCCAAGCAGGCTCTGCACTGTCAGCATAGAGCCTGGTGCAGGGCTCAATCTCACAAACTGAGTGAGATCATGACATGAGCCAAAATCAGATGCTAAACTGACTGAGCCACCCAGGTTCCGCTAAAACTATACTTTTAAATGTTATAATTTCTTGGGACAACTATATGGCAATTGTATGAAGAGTTAAATTTATGTCTTCTCCAATAATTTCATTCCTTGGTATTTATCCAAGAGAAATAAAAACATTCGTCACAAAAAAAGAACACTGTTGCTGACATTCATTGCTTTGGAAATAACCCAGATTTCTATAAACAAAAATAATGGATATATAAGTTGTGGTATATTCATACAACTGAATGCTAGTAAGCAACTAACTAGATACATGCAACATTCTGATACTCTTAAAATCTAGACTCATATTTCAAATTGTCAACATATCCTTCCTCTTGGATATATAACTGGCACCTCAAAATATTAAATCTAAAATGCCAAATTAGAAACCTACATTTTCCAGACTTCAAGCTGTATTACAAAGCTGTACTCATCAAGACAGTATGGTACTGGCACAAGAACAGACACTCAGATCAATGGAACAGAATACAGAACCCAGGAATGGACCCACAAATGTATGGCCAACTAATCTGTGACAAAGCAAGAAAGAATATCCAATGGAATAAAGACAGTCTCTTCAGCAAGTGGTGCTGGGAAAACTGGACAGCAACATGCAGAAGAATGAACCTGGATCACTTTCTTACACCATACACAAAAATAAACTCAAAATGGATGAAAGACCTAAACATAAGACAGGGAGCTATCAAAATCCTAGAGGAGAAAGCAGGCAAAAACCTCTTTGACTTTGGCCACAGTAACTTCTTAATCAACACGTCTCTAGGGGTAAAGGAAACAAAAGCAAAAATGAACTATTGGGACCTCATCAACATAAAAAGCTTATTCACAGAGAAGGAAACAATCAGAAAAACTAAAAGGCAACCAACAGAGTGGGAGAAGATATCTGCAAATGACATATCACATAAAGGGTTAGTATCCAAAATCTATAAAGAACTTACCAAACTCAACACCCAAAAAGCAAATAATCCAGTGAAGAAATGGGCAAAAGACATGAATAGACACTTCTCCAAAGAAGACATCCAGATAGCCAACCAACACATGAAAAAATGCTCAAAATCACTCGTCATCAGGAAAATACAAATCAAAACCACAATGAGATACCACTTCACACCTGTCAGAATGGCTAACATTAACAACTCAGTCAACAGCAGATGTTGGTGAGGATGTGGAGAAAGAGGGTCTCTTTTGCACTGCTGGTGGGAATGCAAACTGGTGCAACCACTCTGGAAAACAGTATGGAGGTTCCTCAAAAACTAAAAACAGAACTACCCTATGACCCAGCAATTGCACTACTAGGTATTTATCCAAGGGATACAGGTGTGCTGTTTTGAAGGGGCATATGCACCCCCATGTTTATAGCAGCACTATCAACAATAGCCAAAGTATGGAAAGAGCCCAAATGTCCATTGGTGGATGGATGGATAAAGAAGATGTGGTACATATATATAATGGAGTATTACCCGGCAATCAAAAAGAATGAAATCTTTCCATTTGCAACTATGTGGATGGAACTAGAGGTTATTATGCTAAATGAAATTAGTCAGAGAAAGACACATATCATATGATTTCACTCATATGAGGACTTTAAGACACAGAACTGATGACCATAAGGGAAGAGAAGCAAAATTAATATAGGGGAATTAAATTAAAATAGGGAGGGGGACAAAACAAAAGAGACTCTTAAACATGGAAAACAAACTGCAGTTTACTGGAGGGGTTGTGGGAGGGGGATGGACTAAATGGACAAGGGGCATTAAGGAATCTACTACTGAAATCATTGTTGCACTATATGCTAACTAACTTGGATGTAAATTAAAATAATAATAATAATAATAATAATAATAATAATAATAATAATAAATAAAATAAAATAAAATAAAATACCCAGCCAATGGGCAATCAGGGCCTTGTGTTCTTAGAATTCCCAGCAAGACTTGTAGAAGTTCAAAAACCCAGAAGAGAACTGTGTTTTCCAATAAAGACCAGATAATTACTATTGTTAATTTAAAAAAAATAATAAACAACCTATGTAACTATGTCAGTCACTATACTTATGGACAGAAGGTGTAAAAGTTAGATTAACTTCAGTTTATAGTAGAATGAAGATAAACAGAAATAAATAAAAAAGTAAGTCATATGACAAAAACTAGGGGCATATACAAAATAAATCAGGGCACAAGGGAAAGTGAGAGACTGTTTTGTCAGAGAAAGTAAAGCTTGATGAGTTTGAATGCATGAGAGATTTTGAAGAAACTCCAAAAGAGCATGTCATTCCAGGTATAGGAAACAAGACGTGTAGAGGCATGGAGACAACAAATCTTCAGTGATCTACAAATAGTTTCATGTGACTAGAAAGAAATATGGGTGCACTGGACAGCTGAATTCATTCATGAAGGGCCTTGAAACACATGCAAAATATTTAAATTTTATTTTAGAAGTGACTGAAGCATTTTATGCAAGAGAGCAACATAATCACATTGACATTACAAAAGTCACTCTAGTGACAATGTGGATGATTAACTGAGGGGGTTTGTAGATTAAATATAAGGATAGAAATGCTTGCAATGTATTGGCAAGAAATAAGGACAGCCTAAAGGTAAAAAATGGTTAAAAATGATGAAATGAAAAGCAAAAACAAAAACACCATTAATAATAATAATAACTATAGGTAAAAATTCAGTTCTTATAATATGCTAGACATTTTCTCAGTGCTTTTATATTCTTATTTAATACAATGATCTATGAAGTGGGTATTATTACTAGATCAGTTTTTACAGATAAGGAACCTGAAGTTAAGAGTCTTAGTAAGTTGTCCATGTTTCCACAGCTATAAAGTGTTGTTTGACTCCAACACTTATATTCATAAGGTGGTGTTATTACAGTCATTGCATAAGGCCACACAATGTACAGAAGGCACAGATGTCTCTGGCAGCTCCTTCATTATATGCTCTATTCTATGGATTTCTATAAAATAAAGGGATAGTGCTTCTCTTCATTGATATAGAAATCATTTCTCCTTAGAGACATAACTCAAGCTTCTTAACTCCATGATATGCTTCTGGCCACTCTAATCCACAATGAACTTGTTCTTCCTCCAAATACCATAGAGTTTGTCAGAACGAGTTTCCACCTAACATATACTATTTTTCCTGTTCTTATAAGAGTCAGTTTTGTTACCCTATTAAGAATAAGGAAAATTCCTTATGTTTTATTTCAGTAATTTTTGGCTCCATCACAATGTTGTCAAATAATAGTGTGTGTGTGTGTGTGTGTGTGTGTGTGTGTGTGTGTGTGTGTTGATTGGTATGCTCGCTAGGAGAAATGTTTACCAAAATCTAAAAACAAAGGGCCAGATCTGTAACAGACATGAATAGCATATAATTATCTCAATTTTAACCATATTAGGAGAATGAGAAAAGAATATTTTATTATTTATAATTTTTATAATTGAGAAATACTAATTTTGCAAGAATTATTACAGCAACAAAGCATCCAACCTGCTGATGAATAATGTGCAATTAGTTAAGTCAGTTATGCTTTATTTTTAGATTTAATGAACTAACTTGCTAAAGAAAAGCACAAAAATATCTCAGGTTAAAGGTTTGAACTTTTTAATAATTATATATATTCAAGGGAAACTTATTTTCTCCCAACTAAGATGTTATCAAGTCACCTAACAAATGCTCACAATGGGTCACAAGACACAGCCAAGCAATAGGGTTCCAAGCAAAGCTCTCAATGTAGAAGAAAGGGCCTCAAAATGTCTGTCAATGACCATTTAATCATTTTACCTTTTAGGACATTTTCTTCTCCCCTGGCGTCTAGGACTCTGTCACAGTTCTAGTTTTGCTTCTTTGCAAAACTTTCCAAGTGTGGAATTAATCAAATTTGCTCTTTGAATTCAACTCTTTCTTTTTAATACTGCTTTTATCAGAGTATTTATTTTTGTGGTTTGAATATCACATATCTGTATAGACAACTTCAAAATCTACATCTGTAGTCATTTCAAGATTGTATCATAAACCCACCACAGGAGTTAACACAAATACATTTTTATATAATAAGTACTTAATAAAACTAACCAATTTAACTGTGATTCTGTAGCATCAGGAAAAGAAAACAACTTTCCTTTTAAAAACTAGCTTGTTTAAACTGATTTTTCATATAGCAAAACACACACGGTAAAGAGCTACTTTAGCCAAATTGCAGTGGGTTTAAAGAAAAAATTTAAATTATATGTAAAATTTCTGCGGAAATAAGCAAATAAAAATGTATTGTTACATTCTATGTATTATGTGTATTCTAATGTGCATACACACATCCTATTACATATATGTAATGTGATATTTATAATTATATAATATATAATATAAATGTAATAAGATGCATATGATTACATAATGTATAACTATAATAATTGCAAAATTTGCATTTAATCTATGTGTTGTGGGTATGCACAAATTTTATTACATATGTATTTTATTATATATATATGTACATACACGTGTATAAATAAAATGGGATGTTGTTTGTATACCAATGACACATGGAATATTAAATGCATTTTTTCCAATTATCCCAAGATGTTATACTTATATTTATTTAAACTTAAATTGTACAAAATAAAATTACTTATATAAAGGCTAGTTGATAGATATTTTTAGTATCAGAGTGCTTGGTTTTTGTGAGTGACTTTTCCCTGCTGTTTCAGTTATAGGGATTAAACTTTGCAGAGCTTGCACAGAGAATTAGAGATTATAAAATCAGTTTTGTGAACTTTAGTTCATTTTCTACCTCAAGAGATTATAAGCAGAAATCAGGGAACTGATGACAAAGTTTGTTCAGTGCGAGTTTGTCAGAATCACAGTCTTCTCCCTTCTGCCCTCTCCATTTCCCCCTGAGACTCAAAGTGAGGAAACAGGAATTTGAAAGGGTAAATGTGTGACTCTGCCTCTCCCATCATCCAAGTAGGCTCACCAAAGGAAACCAGTGTGGAACTGTGCAGAAAAAGGAATCAACCCGGAAAACTAACAGAAAACATGAGCTGACCCAGAAGAAAGACTGGTGGTCTTCCACTGCTTGAAACCATGAAGGGTGTAGTATTAAATAATTCCCATACAGGAGACAGCACCTTTTCAGGAAGTTACAGGAAAAAGAATATATAAAAGACTGCATGCATTTAGACATCAAATCACAAAAGATAACCATAGAATTTTACCTCTAAAAACACCCTCCCTTCCTTCTTGATCCTGGCTGAGAGGAGCCAGAAAAAAAGCAGCTAGTAAATTGAATAGAGTACATAGTAAGAAAAGGGGAATAACCCCTTTCTTCGCAGCATAATTACAGCACAGGAAGGCATACACTGTGCTGTCAAGCACGACAGTTCGAAATTTTGATACAAAGACAGGGATGGAAATTTTAATATCTAAAAAAATGAGGCTATTTGTTAATACCTAGGATTTCACTGAGATTTAATCCAGAGAGCAAGGAAGAATAATGCTATAGCTTATTTAAAAAGTTTGGGGGGTGCCTGGGTGGCTAAGTTGGTTAAGCAGCCGACTTTGGCTCAGGTCATGATCTCGCGGTCCTGAGTTCGAGCCCCGAGTCGGGCTCTGTGCTGACAGCTCAGAGCCTGGAGCCTGTTTCAGATTCTGTGTCTCCCTCTCTCTGACCCTCCCCCGTTCATGCTCTGTCTCTCTCTGTCTCAAAAATAAATAAACGTTAAAAAAAATAATAATAAATAAATAAAAAACTTTGGTATGAAAAAGAAATAAAGGTATTTTATAATTTCACTCTACTGCGTCCAACTCATTCAAATACAGGTTTTTTAGCAAAGTTTTTTTTCCATGTGGTTTCAAATTTTTATCTTTTTAATTTTTTTTAATATTTATTTTTGAAAGAGAGTATGAGCAGCGGAGTGGAAGGGAGAGGGACAGAGGATCTGAAGTGGGCTCTGCACTGACAGCAGTGAGCCTGATGAAGGGCTCAAACTCATGAACCATGAGATCATGACCTGAGCCAAAATAGCATGCTCAACCAACTGAGCTACCCAGGCATCCTTCAAATGCTTATTTTTAAAAGAAAAGTTCTATTTATAAACCGAAAATTTCTTTTAATAATTACTGAAGATCTTCAACTTAAATATTTGTGTTTAAAATGGTGCTAAATGTTATCTTATCAAAAATACATTTTAATAAAAGTATAGCGAAATATGTATTCATTTATTAGATACAAGAGTATATAAAATATAAAATATTGTTATGATAGCACATGTGACAGTGTGTGTGTGTGTGTGTGTGTGTGTGTGTTTTACCATATACCATACCATACTGAGATGATTCCAAATAAATTTAATTTTCCTTATGATTGTTCTTTGAAAAACTGTGAGGTTAATTAGAAAAGATAAAATGAATTTAAAAATTTAAAACTACTCAGAATCATTAAGTTGGTGATCTCAAAAGGAATATATAATTTTGTTCATTCCTCTCCTTATATAAAACACTATAATAGAAAAGCTTTTGCTTTTAATGTACAAATCAATGTTAAGAAAAAATAAAAATTCCTGCTGTATATTTGTATCACACTAATTTTTTTTAGTCCAGTGTACATAGATAGTAGGGAAGAAGTACAACAGATGTTTGTGTCTCATGAAAAATGAATTTGATCCTTAGATTGTTTTTTTCACCTATGTTCATTATACTCAGATAATGCCCACTTGTTTATAAAACTGTTAAAAGTTTATTTTTTTATTATTATTTTTTTAATGTTTATTTATTTTTGACAGAGAGAGTCAGAGCATGAGTGGGGGAGGGACAGAGAGAGAGGGAGGCACAGAATCTGAAGCAGGCTCTAGGTTCTGAGCTGTCAGCATAGAGCTGATGCAGGGCTTGAACTCATGGACTGGGAGATCATGAAGTGAGCCAAGTAAGACGTTCAACTGAGCCACCCAGGTGCCCCAGAAGGTTTTTTTTAATGATTTTAATTTATTTACTTAGCTTGAGAGAGAGCAGGGGTGGAGGAGAGAAGGGCAGAGAGAGAGGGAGACAGAGAATTCCAAGCAGGCTCTGTACTGTCAATGAAGAGCCTGACATGGGGCAAGATCTCACAAACCACTGTGAGATCATGACCCGAGCTGAAATCAAGAGATGTTGAATCAACTGAGCCACCCAGGTGCTTCAAAACTGTCAGAAGTTTAAATTAAAGAGTAAAGATATTATTTTTTTTCTTTTTTGTAATTTGTTTCTCTGATACAATACAATAAAAAAGAAGCCAAATAGATGGGGGAAAAAAAGATAACCGTTTATTTGTGAAAAACCACAAAAACTCTCCCTAACACAAATCTTCAAGAATCATATTTTTATTTGTTAAGTCCCCATTAAATAAATAAACAAAAATCTAAGTTGCTAAAATTAGGCAAAGAACAACATGTCTTAAAACTCACATTTTCTTATAAGGCACAGTGTCAGCAAGGATAATTTACATTTTTAGTAATCTGAAATAGATGTTAGTCAATAATCACATACTTGTTCTTCAGCAGACTTAAACAAAAGGCTTAGAGTTGCTAGTAGTTAAAAAATTGTCCTTTACTTTTATCCTTTTTTTTTCAAA
Organism: Panthera pardus; assembly: GCF_024362965.1. Lineage (NCBI taxonomy): Eukaryota > Metazoa > Chordata > Mammalia > Carnivora > Felidae > Panthera > Panthera pardus. Next base: position 34,514,618 of record NW_026527002.1, on the reverse strand, counting down.
ATATTTTATCAGAAGTAGGGAAAAAAAAGGACCTTAGAGCAGCATACTGCCTGTCAGCAAGTTTGCAATAAAAATCCATCATGTAGTACTGATAGTCCCTGGCATACTGGAGTAGTACAACTGATAAAACTTTTAATGATGTTGAACAGGAATGGGGTATTGGCAGAAGAGAATGACTGGAAGTTACTATATCTCAGACCTTTGAGAGGTTCAGGGATGAGTAATTATAACAGCCACAGAATAGAAGGACTGTTGCTTGGGGATATCCGTACACTGGAGAAAGACAAAGAAGGGTGAAGAAAATCAATCATCAGTTTAAGGTGAAGTATGCAATCCAAGGCCTCCATGACAGCATATAAATGAAATATCCTCTTATATAGTTGGAAGACAGAAAAAAGCTGAGTGCTGGTCCTGGCATTAATTATAAGGATAGCTACCTCAAGATAAGGTTGCATTCACAGCCTAGCAAGTATTGTGTTGGACCCTGAAACTTGGGCTAATGACTTTAAAATCTGAGTACATTAAGTGTCACAATGACAATCTGTTACATGAGAAAATATGGAGAATGCATTTAAAAATGGAGTTTTTACCCAGGTCTGGTTCACAGTGGCTCCATGGGGTCCAAAGACTTACCTCATAGTAATTTCCATGGGACTGAAATGTGCAATTTGAAAGGAGACTTAGTAGAGCCCTTAGATTGGTTTCTTGGCCTTTCTGGTAAGCACTATTATTAAGGAAGATCAAGTGGAAGCCTCTGAAATTATTCTCTCCATACCCATTCAACTTTAGCTAAGATAGTAAATCAAAACAATATCACAGACATCATCAAAATAGCAGACTTAGATGTCCCACCCTGTCCCGGTTCCCTCACAAAAAAAAACACAATTTAGCAATTATCCACCAATGAAAATAGCTGTGAGAGGGTTCTGGAATATAATTAAGAAGCTGCAACATGCCACTGATGCACCACAAAAATCAAAATAGCCATATAGAAAAAGCAAGATAACGTTTTACCTGTGTCACCTCATTCCCCAGGCCAGTATAGCTCAGTGCCAAAATGAATCCTCTCCATTGTGAGTTCTCTGGTGGGAGTAAAGAAGAGCAGGTGACCTCAGCAGCCATCACCACAGAGGACCTCCACAATATTTGCCAATGTGGACTCAGCTGCTGGAGACAACAGAGTCCACACTGTTGAGCTATGCTGGAATTGTAGCTCCAGAGGTCCAGGGCCAAAATCACCACAGCCCCTGAGTATTGGCATGTGGACACCTTGGATCCAAAGCCATTACCACATACACACCCCAATCTGAGGAGACAGAGACAGAAAGGTACAGAAAGCCTACTTAAAGAAATAATTACCCAAAACTTCCTAAGCATGGAGAAGGAAATAGACATCAAGTTCAAGAAGCCCAAAGAACCCAAGTAGGTTGAATATACAGAGGTCTCCATCAAGACATATTTAATTAAATTTCAAGTCAAAGACAAAGATAGTTTTGAAAGCAGTAAGAGAAAAGCAATTTGTCACACTAAAGATTATCAATGCATTTCTCAGTAGAAACCTTGCAGGCCAGGAGAGAGTGGAATGATATACTTAAGGTACTAAAAGAAAAAAAAAACTGCCAGTGACTGTATCTGTCAAAACTATCCTTTAAAAATCAAAGGCTTTCTCAGACAATAAAAACTGAGGGAGTTCATCAGTCTTAGAAGACAGGTCTTAGAAGAACTGCTAAAGAGATTTCTTCAAATGGAAGTAAACACATGCAAAACACCAATGTGTAAGCACATGAAAGCATAACTCTTGAGGTGCCTGGGTGGCTCAGTCAGTTAAGTTCCAACTCTTGATTTGGCTCAGGTCATGTTCTCACAGGTGGTAAATTTGATCCCCATATCAGGCTCTGCACTGACAGCACAGCCTGTTTGGGATTCTCTCTCTCCCTCTGTCTCTGACCCTCCCCAGCTCTTACTCTCTCTCTTACTCTGTCTCTCTCTCTCCTTCTCTTTCTCTCAAAATAAATAAAAAATAAACTAAAAAATTTTTAAAAAGGCATAACCCCCACTGGTAAGGGTAAATATACAGTCAAATAAAGAATAATGCAACACTGTAATGGTGGTACATAAATTTCTTCAAATCCTAATCTAAAAGTTAAATACAAAAATATTAAGCATAGCTATAACCACAAAAAGTTATTAATGGATACACAATATAAAAATAAGTAAACTCTGACTATAAGTACACAAAGTGGAGGAGTGTAAAAGTGTAGAAATTTTGTATGTGATTGTAATTGTTATCAACTTAAAGAAATCTAACTGCAAGATATTTAGTGATACACAAAAGATAAAGAGAAAAGAATCAAAGCAAATTACTACCAAAAAAAAATCAAAGGATGACAAAGGAGGAAAACAACTACTAAAAAGAAAGAAAACAATTAACTAAATGACAATAGTAAATTCTCACTTACCATTAATCATTTTAAATGTAAATGGATCAAATTCCCCAATTAAAAAAAGAGTGGTTAAATAGATAAAAATAAAACAAGAACCAGCAATACACTGTTTGTGAGAAACTTACTTTAGATTTAAGGACATGCATAATAATAAACTTCAACAGACCTCATTCAAAACTGGATGCTCTCAACTACATAGCAAATAAACAAAGAAATAACTGACTTGAACAACACTATAGACCAAATGGACCTAACAGACATACGGAACTTTCCACCCAACAGCAGAAGACTATATAGTCTTCTCAAATGCACAAGGAATATTTTTCAGTATAGATCACACGTTAGGTCACAAAACGTCTTAATAAATTTAAGACCAAAATCATCACAAGCATATTTTTCAACAACAATGAAATGAAACTAGAAATTAATAACTATAAGAAAAAGGGAAAATGTACAAATATGTAGAAACTAAACAATACACTCTTCACGAACCACAGGGTCAAAGAAGAAATCAAAAGGCAATTAAAGAAAAATCTCAAAACAAAGAAAAAGAAAGCACCAATACCAAATTTTTGCGATATAGCAAAAGAAGTCCTAAAAGGAATATTTATAGTGATAAATGTTTATATAAAAAAGAATTCAAATAAACTAACCTTATAGCTTAAGGAACTAGAAAAAGAAGAACAAACTGAGCCAGTTAGCAGAAAGAAGGAAATAATAAAGATTAGAGCAGAAATAAGCCAAATAGAGGATAGGAAAACCACTTAAAAATCCATAAAACTAATGCTTTTTTTAAAGATAATATTGACAAACTCATAGTCTAAGAAAAAAAGATGTTTTAAATATATAAAATCAAAACTAGATATAGAAGAAATGTACCTCAACAAAATAAAGGCCATGTACAAAATGCCAATAGCTAACATTGCAATCATCGAAGGAAAAAGTGAAACATTTTCTTTTTAAGATCCAGTCCAAGGCTCGAATACCCACTATTGCCACTTCCTTTCAACATAGTACTGAATTCCTAGACAGAGACATTAGACAGAGGAAAAGAAGAATAAGGAGAAGGAGCAGGAGAAGGGTAAGGAGAAAGGAGGAGGCAGAGGAGATGGAGAAGCAGAATAGAAGAAAGAAAGAGGGGGGGAAGAAAGAAAAGAAAAGAAAGGAAGAAAGAAAAAAGAAAAGAGAAAGAAAGAAAGAAAGAAAGAAAGAAAGAAAGAAAGAAAGAGAAAGAAGAAAGAAAGAAAGAAAAGAAATGAAAGAAAGAAAGAAAGAAAGGGAAAGAGAGAGAAAAAGAAAGAAAAAGAAAGGAAGGAAGGAAGGAAGGAAACACATCCAAATCGGAAAGAAGAAAGAGAAATTATCTCTGTTTTCACATGACATAATCTTATATGTACAAAACTCCAAAATTCCACCAAAAACTGTTAGAAATAATAAATGAGTTCAGTAAAGTTGCCAAGTACCAAATCAGCATAAAAAATCAGAGGCTTTTCTTAAAAAAGGAAAAAACTACAAAGAAAAGTACAAGGAAAAAACTACAAAAAGGAAATTGAGAAAACAATCCTCAAAGAATTTCCAAGAACAAAAAGAATAAAATACTTAGGAATAAACTTAACTGAAGAGGCAAAAGACATATACACTAAAAATTATACAACACTGATGAAGGAAATTAAAGAGCACACATATAAATGGAAACATCTTGTGCTCATGGGAACAAAAAACATTATAGTTATTATATATTATATAATATATAATAAATAATATATATTATATAAATGTTATAGTTAAAATCTCCATACTACCAAGCAAATTCACAACACAGTTAAAAGATTATACAACATGAGCAATGGGGATTTATGTGTATGCTTTGAAATATACAAATCAATAAATGTGATGTAACATATTAATAGAATGATAGAATGAAATATAAAAACCATATGATCAACTCAATAGATATAAAAAAGCATCTGAGAAAATACATGATAAATTCATGATAAAAACCCTCAACAAATTGTGTATAGAAGGAACATGACTCAACATAATAAAGGCCATATACAACTAACCCACAGATAACATCACATCATATCAGTGATAAAAGGTTAAAAGCTTTTCCTTAAGATCAGGAACAACACAAGGGTGCCACTCTCACTGTTATTACTTGACACAGTACTGGAATTCCTAGCAAGAGCAATTAGGCAAGAGAAAAAAAATAAAGGTATCCAAACTGGGAAGTAGCAAAATTTTCATGATTTGCAGATGACATGGCCTTATATACAGAAAATCCTAAAACTCCACCAAAAACTGTGAAAATAATAAATTAATTCAGTAAAGTTTGCAGAATAAAAAATCGATATACAGAAATATGTTACATTTCTATACATTAATAATGAACTATACAATTAATAATGAAAGAGAAATTAAGCAAACAATCCAATTTACAATTGCATCAAAAAGAATAAAATACCGAGGAATAAATTTAACCAAGGAGGTAAAAGACCTGTATACTGAAAACTATAAGACATTAATGAAAAATTTAAGAAGACACAAATAAATGGAAAAATATTCCATGCTCATGGATTAGAAGAATAAATATTGTTAAAATCTCCATCCTACTTAAAGCAATCTACAGATTCAATGTCATCTCTATCAAAATTCCAATGGCATTTTTCACAGAAATAAAACAATCCTAAAATTTGTGTGAAACCACAAAAGACCCCAAATAGCCAAAGTAATCCTGGGAAAGAAGAAAGCTGGAGGCATCACACTTCCTGATTTCAAACCATACTACAAAGTTATAGTAATTAAAATGGTATGATACTGGCTGAAAAATAGACAGAGACCAATGGAACAGAATAGAGAGCTCAGAAATAAACCCCACATATACAGTCAACTAATATTTTAAAAGGGCACTAAGAATATTCAGTGGGGGAAACAATTGTCCTTTCAACAAGTAGGGTTGGGAAAACACATGCAAAAAAACAAAATTGGACCCTATCTTTTATCATTCACAAAAATTAACTTGAAATAAATTAAAGACTCAAACATAGGATCTGACACCTCAAAACTCGTAGAAGAAAACTTAGGGAAGAAGCTCCTTGATATTGATCTTGACAATAATTTTCCTGGATATAATACCAAAAGCAAATGCAACAAAAGCAAAAATCAATAAGTGGGACTATATCAAAACTAACTCTCTGCACAGCAAAAGAAACTGTCAACAAAATGAAAAACAACACATATAAAAAAAGAAAATATTTGTAAACCATATAACAAATAAGTGGTTATATCCAAATGTATCATATATATATATATATATATATATGAAACATATATATATATATATGAAACATATATATATATATATGAAACATATATATATGAAACTCTAGCAACTCAGTAACAACAACAACAACAAAACACAATCTGATTTGAAAATGGGAAGAAGAACTAAACAGACATTTTTCCAAAGAAGACAGCCAAATGGCCAATAAGTACATGAAAAGATACTCAACATCACCTAATCATCAGGGAAATGCAAATCAAAACCACAATGGCAAATCGCTTCACACATTATAACAGAATGGCTATCCTCAAGAGGACAAGAAATAACATGCCAGTGAGGATGTGGAGAAAAAGAAATCCTTATACAATGCTGGTGGTAATGTAAATTGGTTCAGCCAACATGGAAAATGGCATGGAATTTCCTCAAAACAACTAAAAATAGAACTACCATATAATCCAGTAATACCACAACTGGGTATATATCCAAAAAAAATGAAAACAAGATATTGAAGAGATATCTGCATTTCCATGTTTATTATAGCATTACTCACAATACTCAAGGTATGGAGACAACCTAAGTGTTTGTCAGTGGATGAAGGAAAGAAGATCTGTTATATATGCAATAGAATATTATTCAGCCATGAGAAAGAATGAAATATTGTCATTTGTGACAACATGGATGGACCTGGAGGGCATTACGCTAAGTGAGATAAATCAGACAAAGACAAATACTGTAGGATATTATTTGTATGTGAAATTTTTTTAATTAAAAAAAATTAATGTTTATTTATTTTTGAGACAGAGAGACAGAGTGTGAGCAGGGGAGGGTCAGAGAGAAAGGGACACAGAATCTGAAACAGGCTCCAGACTCTGAGCTGTCAGCACAGAGCCTGACACAGGGCTGGAACCCATGCACTGTGAGATCATGACCTGAGCTGAAGTCAGTCGCTTAACCGACTGAGCCATCCAGGTCCCCTTGTATGTGAAAATTTAAAGGACAAATTCAAAGAACAAAGGCATTACACTTCTTGATTTCAAACTATATTAAAAAGCTACAGTAATCAAAACAGTATGCTACTGGCATAAAAGCAGAGAGATAGACCAATGGAACAGAATAAAAAACCCAGAAGTAAATCCATTCATTACAGTTACTGATCTTCCATAAGAGTACCAAGAACATACAATAAGTAAAGGATGGTCACATCAATAAATGATGTTAGAAAAACAAGATATCCATCTACAGAACAAAAATCATGGAGTGTTCTCTCACACCATATACAAAAACCATCTCAAAATGGGTTAAAGTCTTAAACACAACCTGAAAGCATAAAACTCTTAGATGAAAACAGAACAGCTTCTTGACATTGCTCTGGGAAATGATTTTTTGGACATGACACCAAAGCACAGGTAGCAAGAGCAAAAATAGAAAATTGAGACTGCATGAAACTAAAAAGCTTCTGCAAAAGAAACAATCAGCAGAGTCAAAGGCAGCCTACAGAATAGGAGAAAATATTCACAAACCACATATCTGGATAAGGTTAATATATACCCAAAAATATATAAGAAACACAACTCAATAGGACAGAAACACATAACTAAAACATGAGAAAATAACGTAAATATCATCTCTCAAAAGAAGACATATAAATGGCCAACAGAGGAAGACGATGGCGTAGGAAGATGCTGGGCTCACCGCGTCCAGTGGGTCACTTACATTCCACCCACACCTGCCTAAATAACCCAGAAAATCGCCAGAAGACTAGCAGAATGGATTCTCCAGAGCCAAGCATAGATGAGAGGTCCATGGAAGAGGGTAGGAAGGGCGGAGAGGCAGTGCGCGCTACACGGACTGGCGGTAGGGAGCTGGGGTAGAGGGGTAGCCTGCTGGCAAAGCAGAGCCCCTGAGTCTGGCTTGCAAAAATGGAGGGGCCAGGCAGAGTGTGTTCTGACAGCAAGCGGGACTTAACATCTGGAAGACTATAAGTTAACAGATCTGCTCAGAGAGCGGGAGGGCTGGAGGACAATGGGAGGGAGAGTTGTCGAGCCCCGGACAGATGACAGAGCTCAGCTTGGCGGGGAACAAAGGCGCTCACCAGCGCCATCTCCCTCGCCCATCCCCCAGCCAAAATCCCAAAGAGAACCAGTTCCTGCCAGGGAACTTGCTTGCACCGTGCAAACACCCAAAGCTGTGCTTCTTCGGATCCATCCCTCCAGCGGGTCTGACTCCCTCCCGGTGCCACAGGGCCCCTCCTGAAGCAGATCACCGAAGGAAAAGTGAGCTGAGCCTGCCCCTCCAGCCCCTGTGCAACTTTCCTATCCACCCCAGCTAATACGCCAGATCCCCAGCACCACAAGCCTGGCAGTGTGCAAGTAGCCCAGACAGGCCACATGACACCACAGTGAATCCCGGCCCAAGGAGAGGGGAAGAGAAGGTACACACCAGTCTGACTGTGGCCCCAATGGTGGGCTGGGGGCAGACATCAGGTCTGACTGTGGTCCCACCCACCAACACAAGTTATTCAAGACAGCACAGGGGAAGTGCCCCACAGTTCCGCACCACTCCAGGGACTATCCAAAATGACGAAAGGGAAGAATTCCCCTCAAAAAAACCTCCAGGAAATAACGACAGCTAATGAACTGATCAAAAACGATTTAAACAATATAATAGAAAGTGAATTTAGAATAATAGTCATAAAATTAATCACTGGGCTTGAAAAGAGTATAAAGGACAGCAGAGAATCTATTGCTACAGAGATCAAGGGACTAAGGAACAGCCAGGAGGAGCTAAAAAATGCTATTAATGAGCTGCAAAATAAAATGGAGACGACCACAGCTCAGGATGAAGAGGCAGAGGAGAGAATAGGTGAACTAGAAGATAAAATTATGGAAAAAGAAGAAGCTGAGAAAAAGAGAAAAAAATCCAGGAGTATGAGGGGAAAATTAGAGAACTAAGTGATGCACTAAAGAGAAATAATCTATGCATAATTGGTATTCCAGAGGAGGAAGAGAGAGGAAAAGGTGCTGAAGGTGTACTTGAAGAAATAATAGCTGAGAACTTCCTGATCTGGGGAAGGAAAAAGGAATTGAAATCCAAGAGGCACAGAGAACTCCCTTCAGACGTAACTTGAATCGATCTTCTGCACGACATATCATAGTGAAACTGGCAAAATACAAGGATACAGAGAAAATTCTGAAAGCAGCTAGGGATAAACGTGCTCTAACATATAAAGGGAGACCTATAAGAATCATGACGGATCTCTCTACTGAAACTTGGCAGGCCAGAAAGGAATGGCAGGAAACCTTCAATGTGATGAACAGAAAAAATATGCAGCTGAGAATCATTTATCCAGCAAATCTGTCATATAGAATAGAAGAAGAGATAAAGGTCTTCCCAAACAAACAAAAACTAAAGAAATTCATCACCACTAAACCAGCCCTACAAGAGATCCTAAGGGGGATCCTGTGAAACAAACTACCAGACATCGCTACAAGCATGAAACCTACAGACATCACAATGACTCTACACCCATATCTTTCTATAATAACACTGAATGTAAATGGACTAAATGTGCCAACCAAAAGACATAGGGTATCAGAATGGATAAAAAAACAAGACCCATCTATTTGCTGTCTACAAGAGACTCATTTTAGACCTGAGGACACTTTCAGATTGAAAGTGAGGGGATGGAGAACTATTTATCATGCTACTGGAAGTCAAAAGAAAGCTGGAGTAGCCATACTTATCAGACACTAGACTTTAAATTAAAGGCTGTAACAAGAGATAAAGAAGGGCATTATATAATAATTACAGGGTCTATCCATCAAGAAGAACTAACAATTATAAACTTCTATGTGCTGAATACTGGAGCCCCCAAATATATAAAACAATTACTCATAAACATAAGCAACCTTATTGACAAGAATGTGGTAATTGCAGGGGACTTTAATACCCCACTTACAACAATGAATAGATCATCTAGACACATGGTCAATAAAGAAACAAGGGCCCTGAATGATACATTGGGTCAGATGGACTTGACACACATATTTAGAACTCTGCATCCCAAAGCAACAGAATATACTTTCTTCTCGAGTGCACATGAAACGTTCTCCAAGATAGATCACATACTGGGTCACAAAACAGCCCTTCATAAGTATACAAGAACTGAGATCATACCATGCATACTTTAGGACCACAATGCGATGAAGCTTGAAATCAACCACAGGAAAAAGTCTGGAAAACCTCCAAAAGCATGGATATTAAAGAACACCCTACTAAAGAATGAATGGGTCAACCAGACAATTAGAGAAGAAATTAAAAAATATATGGAAACAAATAAAAATGAAAATACAACAATCCAAATGCTCTTGGATGCAGTGAAGGCAGCCCTGAGAGGAAAATACATTGCAATCCAGGCCTATCTCAAGAAACAAGAAAAATCCCAAATACAAAATCTAACAGCACACCTAAAGGAAATAGAAACAGAACAGCAAAGACAGCCTTAACCCAGCAGAAGAAGAGAAATAACAAAGATCAGAGAAATAAACAATATAGAATCTAAAAAAACTGTAGAGCAGATCAATGAAACCAGGAGTTGGTTTTTTGAAAAAATAAACAAGATTGATAAACCTCTAGCCAGGCTTCTCAAAAAGAAAAGGGAGATGATCCAATTAGATAAAATCATGAATGAAAATGGAATTATTACAACCAATCCCTCAGAAATACAAGCAATTATCACGGAATACTATGAAAAATTATATGCCAACAAACTGGACAACCTGGAAGAAATGGACAAATTCCTAAACATCCACACACTTCCAAAACTTAATCAGAAGGAAATAGAAAGCTTGAACAGACCCATAACCAGCGAAGAAATTGAATCAGTCATCAAAAATCTCCAAACAATTAAGAGTCCAGTACCAGATGGCTTCCCAGGGGAGTTCTACCAGATGTTTAAAGCAGAGATAATACCTTCCTTCTCAAGTTATTCCAAAAAATAGAAAGGGAAGGAAAACTTCCAGACTCATTCTATGAAGCCAGTATTACTTTGATTCCTAAACCAGACAGAGACCCAGTAAAAAAAGAGAACTACAGGCCAATATCCCTGATGAATATGAATGCAAAAATTCTCAATAAGATACTAGCAAATCGAATTCAACAGCTTATAAAAAGAATTATTCACCATGATCAAGTGGGATTCATTCCTGGGATGCAGGGCTGGTTCAACATTTGCAAATCAATCAACGTGATACATCACATTAATGAAAGAAAAGATAAGAACCATATGATCCTGTCAGTCGATGCAGAAAAGGCCTTTGACAAAATCCAGCACCCTTTCTTAATAAAAACCCTCGAGAAAGTCGGGATAGAAGGAACATAGTTAAACATCATAAAAACCATTTATGAAAAGCCCACAGCTAACATCATCCTCAACGGGGAAAAACTGAGAGCTTTCCCCCTGAGATCAGGAACACGACAGGGATGTCCACTCTCACCGCTATTGTTTAACATAGTTTTGGAAGTTCTGGCATCAGCAATCAGACAACAAAAAGGAAATCAAAGGCATCAAAATTGGCAGAGATGAAGTCAAGCTTTTGCTTTTTGCAGATGACATGATATTGTACATGGAAAATCCAATAGACTCCACCAAAAGTCTGCTAGAACTGATACATGAATTCAGCAAAGTCGCAGGATACAAAATCAATGTACAGAAATCAGTTGCATTCTTATACACTAATAATGAAGCAACAGAAAGACAAATAAAGAAACGGATCCCATTCACAATTGCACCATGAAGCATAAAATACCTAGGAATAAATCTAAACAAAGATGTAAAATATCTGTATGCTGAAAACTATAAAAAGCTAATGAAGGAAATTGAAGAAGAAACAAAGAAATGGAAAAACATTCCGTGCTCATGGGTTGGAAGAATAAATATTGTCAAAATGTCAATACTATCCAAAGCTATCTACACATTCAATGCAATCCCAATCAAAACTGCACCAGCATTCTTCTTGAAGCTAGAACAAGCAATACTAAAATTCATATGGAACCACAAAAGTCCCCGAATAGCCAAAGTAATTTTGAAGAAGAAGACCAAAGCAGGAGGCATCACAATCCCAGACTTTAGCCTCTACTACAAAGGTGTCATCATCAAGACAGCATGGTATTGGCACAAAACCAGACACATAGACCAATGGAATAGAATAGAAACCCCAGAACTAGACCCACAAAAGTATGGCCAACTCATCTTTGACAAAGCAGGAAAGAATATCCAATGGAAAAAAGACAGTCTCTTTAACAAATGGTGCTGGGAGAACTGGACAGCAACATGCAGAAGGTTGAAACTAGACCACTTTCTCACACCATTCACAAAAATAAACTCAAAATGGATAAAGGACCTGAATGTGAGACAGGAAACCATCAAAACCCTAGAGGAGAAAGCAGGAAAAGACCTCTCAGACCTTAGTTGCAGCAATTTCTTACTGGACACATCCCCAAAGGCAAGGGAATTAAAGGCAAAAATGAACTATTGGGATCTCATGCAGATAAAAAGCTTCTGCACAGCAAAGGAAACAATCAAGAAAACTAAAAGGCAACCAACGAAATGGGAAAAGATATTTGCAAATGACATATTGGACAAAGGGCTAGTATCCAAAATCTATAAAGAGCTCACCAAACTCCACACCCAAAAAACAAATAATCCAGTGAAGAAATGGGCAGAAAACATGAATAGACACTTCTCTAAAGAAGACATCTAGATGGCCAACAGGCACATGAAAAGATGCTCAACGTTGCTCCTCATCAGGGAAATACAAATCAAAACCACACTCAGATATCACCTCACACCAGTCAGAGTGGCCAAAATGAACAAACCAGAAGACTATAGATGCTGGCGAGGATGTGGAGAAACTGGAGCCCTCTTGCACTGTTGGTGGGAATGCAAACTGGTGCAGCCACTCTGGAAAACAGTGTGGAGGTTCCTCAAAAATTAAAAATAGATCTACCCTATGACCCAGTAATAGCACTGCTAGGAATTTACCCAAGGGATATAGGAGTACTGATGCATAGGGGCACTTGTACCCCAATGTTTATAGCAGCACTTTCAACAATAGCCAAATTGTGTAAAAAGCCTAAACGTCCATCAACTGATGAATGGATAAAGAAACTGTGGTTTATATACACAATGGAGTACTACGTGGCAATGAGAAAGAATGAAATATGGCCATTTGTAGCAACGTGGATGGAACTGGAGAGTGTGATGCTATGTGAAATAAGCCATACAGAGAAAGACAGGTACCATATGTTTTCACTCTTATGTGGATCCTGAGAAACTTAACAGAAATCCATGGGGGAGGGGAAGGAAAAAAAAAGAGGTAGAGTGGGAGAGAGCCAAAGCATAAGAGATTCTTAAAAACTGAGAACAAACTGAGGGTTGATGGGAGGGTGGGAAGGAGGGGAGGGTATGTGATGGGCATTGAAGAGGGCATCTTTTCGGATGAGCACTGGGTGTTGTATGGAAACCAATTTGACAATAAATTTCATATGTTAAGAATAAATGGCCAACAGATATAGGAAAAAGTGTTCAATATCACTAATTATCAGGAAAATGCAAATTTAAACCACAATGAGTTATCATTTCACACTTGTTAGAATGGCTATCATCAAAAAGACAAAGGTAAGTGTTGGGAAAGATGTGGAGGAAAGAGAATCTTTGTATACTATAGAAATGTAAATTAGTACAACCATTACTGAACACAATATAGAGTTTCCCCAAAAAGTTTAAAATAGAACTACCATACAATCCATTAATCTCATTTCTGTGTAGACAACTAAAGAAATGACACTCTCTCAAAGAAATATCTGCATTCCCATGTTCATTGCATCATTATTCACAATAGCCAAGATATGGGAACAATTTAATGTCTATCCATGGATGAATGGTTAAAGAAAGTGTCAATTGTTACAACATGGATGAACCTGAAGGACACCATGTTAAGTGAAATAAGCCAGACATAGATAAACAAATATTTTATGATCTCACTTACATGTGTAATCTAAAATAGTCAAACTCGGTCGCCTGGGTTGCTCAATAGGTTAAGCATCTGACTTTGGCTAAGGTCATGATTTTACTGTTCATGAATTTGAGCCCTGCATTAGGCTCTGTGCTGATAGCTCACAGCCTGGAGCCTGCTTTGGATTCTGTGTTTCCCTCTCTCTCTGCTCCTCCCCCACTCATGTTCTGTCTCTCTCTCTCTCTCTCTCTCTCCCCCACATTCAAAAATAAATAAACATTTAAAAAAATAAAAAGTAAATAAAATAGTCAAACTCATAAAAGCAAAGAATAAAATGTTGGTTATTAGGGACTGCGGGGTAGAGGAAATGAAGACATTGCTCAAAGACTACAGTTTCAGTTATGCAAGATGAGTAAATCCTAGAGATATAATGTACAGCAGGGGACTAAAGTTAGCAATACTGTACTGTATACCTGAAATTTGATAAGAGGGTAGATATTAAGTGCTCTCACCACAAAAATATAACTATGTGAGATGATGAATATGGTAATTAGCTTGATTGTGGTGATAATTTTACCTTATTTACATTTGAGATATACACCTTAAATACACACCATTTTTACTTTTTAATGACAACTCAACTAAACTGGAGAAAAACACACTTCATCCCAAGCAGAATGACAGATTAGTACTACTTTCACAGACCTAATGCAGAATTCAGAAGTGGTGGTCCCATCACATTCCCATTTATTCATGAGTTTTGCCCTCACCAAATGAACAAACAAATATGCCCTGGAAGAGTAGAGTTGACTACATTAAAGTGGACCAAGAAGTAGCTCTACTTATAGCTACTGTGTCAAGTATGGTATTTTTTCCCTCAAGTATAATGAAATGGCATCAGGTACCTGGTATGTGGCCATTGAGTGACAAATGTATTCTTTTTCATCTCTATCAAGAAAGATCAGGGGCACCTGGGTGGCTCAGTCAGTTAAATGTCAATTTCATCTCAGGTCATGATCTCACAGTTCATGGGTCCGAGCCCCACATCAGGCTCTGTGTTGACAGCTCAGAGCCTGGAACCTGTTTTGGATCCTGTGTCTCCCTCTCTCTCTGTCCCTCCCCACCACCCCCTCCCAAAAATAAATAAAGATTAAAAAAAAGGAAAGATCAGAAACATTACCTGCTCCTGTGTGATCAGCAACAATATACTTTTATATTCTTGTCTCATTTTTTATCTTCATCTTTCTTTCATAGTTTTATCCATCCTCATTCTTCTTGAACCTGAGAATGTCCTAGGTTTTCTTGACTTCAATCCGTAGTGCTGAATAATTTGGCTTTAATTGGTTTCATCGTTTTGTTTTGTTTTGTTTTTTCTATCCTAAACATCTTGACTATTCTAAATCTAAAACTGGCTTTTTTTTAAGCTACAATTCTAGTCAAACTACATTTGACACCCACAGAGAGTATCCAGAGATCCAAAAAATACTGAACTTTAATTTTTTGGCTAGCTGATAGTCTTGATAATACATATAAACACAGGATTTTCTTCAAGCAAGACCTTGTAATGGAATCACCTTGACTTTAGCATTGCTCTTAAGATAAATAGGATAAGCATACATTCTTAACTTGATTAAAAAGACCTTTCATGATTTGTCTTCTGTATTCTTCTCCTCAAATTACCTGTTCCCCCTCCCTATCTCAAACCACCCTCTTCCTCATTCAGTGATCCAATCACATTGGCCATCCTAGTTGTCCTGGTTATCAAATATACTATATAATCCCTGCCAGTGGGTGGTATGTTGTTGAAGGCATCTCTCATTAAAATTTCTTAAACAAATTTCAAGTTCAATATTAATAGTTTAATTTTCTTTTTTTTTTTTTTTTAATTTTAGATATACGTAGAGAGAGCACAAGCAGGGCAGGGAGTGGTGGGCAAAGCAAGAGAGAGAAGTTCAAGCAGGCTCCATGCTGAGCAGGATCCCATGACCCTGGGATCATGACCTGAGCCAAAACCAAGAGTCGGACACTCAACCAACTGAGCCACCCAGGTGCCCCAGGATAATTTTCATTTTTAAAAGATATAAAGATTTTTAAAAGATTTTTTTATATTTAATACTTAAGAACTCACTCAGATATCTAGTTTTACATATCAGAGATCAAATTTTACAATAATGATACTTTGGTTGCTTATGGAAAAAGGAAATATTCATTTCTTACCATTGGATCACATGAAGGTGTGTGCATCTCAGCAAGTATGTTTTTGAAGTCTTCGTTGGAAACAAATCCTTGGAAACTCTGAGGTATGAAAGAGGATGCTGACTCATTTTCGTCAATCAGATCTTTATATGCCTTTGTTTGAGGTCGAGCTGAACCTTTTAGTATTATATAAAATCCATCATTTCCAACCACTGAAACAAAACAAAACCAAAAAAGATATACTGTTGACTTTATTTCCCAGGTTCTTTGATATAGACATGACCACATCATATTACACTTGCATTGCTTTTAGTAGATTTCTTCTATTCAATGAGGACTCTAACATAGCACTTAGATATTCACAAATAATTTACTCAAATAAAAAAGAATAGCAAAGACATGTTTCCACATCTGGAGAATTTTTTTCTGACAATTACAATAATCAATCCTCATGGAACTGATAGATTCTGGAAAAAGAAACTTGAAAGCATATTACAGTTAATGGGTTTAAGACATTTTGAGAAAAATAGGATCAGAAAACTCCTTGAACTCTTTAAAATGTTACCTCCTCCTCAAAAATGCCATTTTGCCTATTTTATATAAGTAAGAATATATATCTATTATTAATTTTTGTCTTTTCTTTGGACATGATGATGATTGTTCATAGAAGCTAGTTTGGAGATGCAGATCATTAATAGGAGGAAGAGTTTTTTCCAGTATTTCTCATACTTCACAATTTAACTCTCCACAATCGCTCCTCTAATTCCAGCTTCTAAAGTTTAACTATGTTCCTGTGTAAGTTTGGTTGGTTTATTCAGTTGTGAGCATTTTGGATACAACTTAAATCCATTCTAGTTCTTCTGAAACCTGACCTTTTGAAGAAACAGGACCTGGGAACCAGATGATGTCATTTTCCAAATGTTTACATTACTTTTTAGGATTGGAGCAAATTATTCAAGTGCTGTGAAAAGAGATTTTTTCTTAAATTTTTCTTATTATTTTGCTACAAATAGAAACTTTACAAATTGATTTTTAGGGGCAATTTTTTTTAATGTCTAAGTGATGCCAACTGCTTGCCTTTTCTGCTTTTTTCTAAATAAGTGCTTTATTAGTGGGGCTTTCTTGGTTACCATCTGTATACAATGACGACAGGATAGTGATTTTCAGTCTTCTTTAAAGCAAGGGTTGTTTTGCCTGAATACTTGAGCTTAAAATAGATGTCTTTCTGGATAGCACAATATCACTTGTCACTAAACATCTAATCCATGTGGTGAAAGCATTGCAGACACATTGCTTTTAAATAGCTGTCAGGTGAGCTGTATGGAACTACATTGTAGAAAGAACACTGTAAAGGGAAAGACAATAAAATGTTGTAAGAGTGGGAATGATTTTGATCAGTTACATAGGGGGAAAGGCAGTTGGGTAAAGCTGTTTTCCAATAAATACATTTGTATTTTGTTTTTGTATAGACTTAACTGGCAATTCTTAGCATAGAATAAAAATTGTAGAAAGAGGTACATTTTATGAAATAATTTTGTTCCAAAGGCTGCTAATTGCCTACCCAATATTAATATGCTCCTTTTTCTTTACCACCAAACCACAATTTTATTGAGTGCTACATACGCGCTTAAAAATTACGTTTTGCAGATATTCTTATATGCATCGCCCTGTGACATGATTCTAATTAATAAAACACTGGGAGAATTTTTGCTTTCCAAACGTGCATGCTACTCCTTCTTCCCGGATACCTAGAACAAAGTTATGATGTTGGAGCTGGAGAAGCATCTTGCAACTAAAAGGAAAAGGCAAGGAGAATCTCAGGAAATTCACCTTTAAATACGGCTTGTGACTTCGCATTATGTAACCTAAATAAATCCTAAACTTTTGTAAACTAGTGTCCTTTAGTTCTCTATTACTCACAGCTGAAAACAGTTTCTGTGAATATTGTACTTTCACTTAACTCTAACCATAAAATATGTTTGTTTTACTGATGAATGTAACTCTTCTGTTTCTCTGAAGAAAACCTTCCTTTTCCTTCAGGCTTTGGCCCAGTGACAGTGAACTTGAACAATTAATCTCTACTTACAATGCATTAGTTTTCACAATTACATTTTTTAAATATCTGTAATATTAAGGAGCCCCTTAAGGAGTTAAACTAATTAGAGGGGGAGTAGACTTTGAGATTCATGGAAAATATTTTAGTCAGAAAAGATTTCATCAGTCCTCAAATTATACTCACCAAAAGAATAAGTCAAATTACTCTATTCTGGAAGGTGCTAACTCCACTTATATATAAAGATGACGTTGCATTTGAAATGGTAAAGAGAGGACTATTTTTTACATAGATACCATGATTTTATTAGTAGTAATAGGTAGATACCATTTTAAATGATTCATTATATATTGATGATTCCTTCTTTCCAAATAAAGTACTACAAATGTATCAAGTGCTGGTCTAGGAGGCAAGGGGAGGGCCTAAGATTTGATCCTAGTGTTGCATTGATTCTGAATCTGGGAGAGTCAACATGTTCTTCAACTTCCAGTTCAAACCCTGTCATGCCAAATCGATTTATCTACATGTGTCAAAATTTTCTGTATTGTACATAATAAATTTTTATGTGGCAGTTACCATTGATTGAGTTTAAATAAACTATAAATTTCAAAACTGATATAAATAACTAAATTTTACCAATGAGAAGATTATTTTAAAAATTTTTGGCCAACATGAATTAATAAACTTTTAGAGATACAGATGAAAAAGACTTAATTATAATATTTGAATTAGTGAATAATACTTAAAATCTCATATTAAACAATATTAATTTGGAAATACTTCACTTAATATAAAGTTCATAAACTATTTTATTTAAACATGTTACATAAATCTATGTCCTTAGTTTCCTCATAATCACTTGAATCATTTCTCCATTCATCTAAAACAGTTCTCGGAAAAATTATCTTTACTACAATTGGTTTGGGATACAGTATATTTTGTATCTTTATGTAATTAAATTCTTGGAAATATTTTCCCAAGCTACAAGTACTATAATTATTTTCCTGACATTGACAAGTGTTTTTTTAGCTGTTTAAACTTCATAAAATAATTGTTCAATTTACTGCTAAAAATATTTTTTCCAAAATTAAAAAAATACAGAAAAAGTACAAGGAAAAAATAAGAATCTCCAATACTTATAAAAACCAGAATTTTTATAAGTGCATTTATTTTGAAACAGCGAGAGAGAGGTGCCTGGGTGGCTCAGTCAGTTAAGCATGTGACTTCAGCTCAGGTCATGATCAGCTGACTTCAGCTCAGGCTCCTGAGTTCAAGCCCCACTTTGGACTCTGCACTGACAGCTCAGAGCCGGCTTCAGATTCTCTGTCTCCTTCTATCTTTCTCCCCTGCTTACATGTTCTCTCTCTCAAAAATAAATAAATAAACATTTTAAAAAGAGAAAATGCCAGCATTCAAACATACTTTAGGAAATTTATATTAAAAAAAGAAACAGAGAAAGAGAGAAAGATGAGGGGTGGAGTAAGAGACAGAGAGAGACAGAGAAATCAGAATAATTTAAAGACTGAAAAAATCAAATATTGACATGGATGTGAAGTAAATGGAATTCTCATACATTGTTGGTGGGAGTGTAAAGTTGTACAATTGCTTTGTAAAAATGTCTGGCAGTTTCTAATGCAATGAAACATACATCTAACCTGTGTTTCAGTAATACAGCTCTACGTGTTTACTCAGAGGAAACAAAAGTAGATGTCCAAAAAAGGACTTGTACAAGAATGTTACTAGCAACATTAGCATAATGGATAAAAGAACTAAAAGCTGGAAACAGCTTAGGTATCCAACCAGAAGAAAATATATAAAAAAAATCTCTGGTATATACATGCAATGGAATACTACTCAGCCATAAAAATGAATGAACAATTGATTCATGTGACATGAATGAATCTCAAAAATATTATGTTGATTGAAAGAAGGCTTTCATAAAGAGTACATATCATTTGATTTTGTTAGAGTTCTAAAAGTTTCACACAAGATAGATTTATACTGAAAGAAAGAACAAGAAAGAAAGGAAGGAAGGAAGAAAGGGAGGGAGGGAGGAAGGAAGGGAGGGAGGGAGGGAGGAAGGAAGGAAGGTAGGTGAGAAAGACAGAAAAGAGCAGTTGCCTCTGGTGGGTGGGCCAGAGATTGGCAAGAAATATGGGAAGAACTTTCTGAGGGAATGGTAAAGTTCTATATCTTGATAGAGGTTTGGATTAGAGTAATTGTCAAAACTCATCAAGTGACACACTTAAGGTATGTGTGTATATATATATATATATGCACATCATTATATGTAAATTTTACCTTAAAAAAATAAAGGACTGGAAAGAAATATTGAATTCCAGGTAAACACTGATGTGTTTAGAAGTGAAATGTCATTCTATGGTATGTTAATAGAATGGATATTATGCAGATGTAGAGTGGGGGAAAACTGTAGGAAAAAATGTGCAATTACAAGATGATAAACATTTTTTATTACTTTCTTTGTCCACTGTTCTGAACGTATTACATATATTAATGCTTTTTATCCTCTTAGCGATCCTATGAGTCAGGTATTAGGATTGCTCCAATATCACAACTGTGGAAACAGAAGTCACTGAGCTACTAAAAATCCAGCCCTACCTCAAAGAACCAGTAGTGGTAGAGTCAGTATTTAAACACAACAAATACTATGACAACCTGCATAAGTCAGCATCAGCACCTTCTCCCTGTCTGCTGCCCTGCTCTCTTTGTCTCAGTATATGTTTTATAGAACTATGGTTTCAATTGTGGTAAAGTAAGACTACATGTGTGACCTACACAGATGTCGTGTTTCATTTTAAGTAAAAAAAGCACATTTTAAAGTAATATATACTAGTTTAAAATGTTAACAAATAAAAGTCAATATATGTATACCTGTAAGTACATATTTATGGTATAAACACTATATAACAAAAACAAATCTAGAAAGAGATTTGGTAGTATACTAATATTATAACTAATTGTTCACAAGAAAATGGAGAGTAATTTAAATAGAGATCATGGAAAAGGACATTGTTAATTATTGAGCAAAATAATAGTGCTTGATTAGGATTGAAACTATACCTGTCCTTAGATTTTCTCCATATGGTTAATATTCTTAGATCTTAATAGTGGGTTGACTGGCTATTCCAAAAAAAAGGGCTTGTTAAAAAACAACCTTTCTATCTAGAGTTCCAAAATCTAGAAACATAGCTCTTTCTGTTATCCAAACACACTAAATTTGTCACGAAGAGCAAGTATCACATATTGAGCATCAAATATTTGCCATGCCTATGTTAGGTGCTTTAACGAATTTTTTAATAATCCAAATGTCATACATCATAGTACATTTTTCAGATGAAGAAATTAAGGCTCAGAATCATTAAGTAAATTCTTAAAAATCACAAATCATTTTAACTTCTGTAGGCTTTCAAATATATTCCAACATCTGAAGGATACACACAACACATACAAACCCACAAAAACACATACATTTACATATATAGGAGTATTGTGCATGTATGCAGTATATTATATGTATAGTTATGCAGTATGATATTGTGTATAAGCACACATATTAAATAAAATGTATGCATATGTGTATATATAAAAATATAATTATAGGAAATATATAGAGACATATACACAGAAGTTACTTTCAGTGATTTTATAAAAAATCTCAGGATTATACTACTTACTGCTTTGTTACAAAGTTAAGTAAGAAGTTGAGCCTCAATTATTTCCTGAAATTAATGTAACTAATTTTACTTTTCCTTATTTATTAATCTACCAAAATTAGTTTGGTAAAGATTAAAAATAAAAGAATTTAGAAGAACTTTCAGAAATATATGCAGAGTCAGATAAACTTTGGGGTGACTTCATACAAAAATTTTGGGAGAAAAAGAAAATCCTCAAACAAAAAATAACATAAATTGAATTAAAAATGAATCAAAAAAGTATGGACTATAACACAATTAACAGGAAATTCTCAGAATTCATGTAACATCTGAAATTGATCCTCTAATATATAGAAAAATGATGTAAACACAATAAAAAAGGTTTAGAGAAAAAAATTAC
The DNA here is from genome assembly GCF_024362965.1 of Panthera pardus. Taxonomy (NCBI): domain Eukaryota; kingdom Metazoa; phylum Chordata; class Mammalia; order Carnivora; family Felidae; genus Panthera; species Panthera pardus. The sequence goes on along the minus strand of NW_026527002.1, from coordinate 34,492,553 downwards.
AATAGAGTTAAGCTTTCAAAGAACAATCGAAATATTAATTAAAAATCACAAAGTGGTGGGGCACTTGGGTGGCTCAGTCGGTTGAGCATCTGACTTTGGCTCAGGTCATGATCTCAATGGTTTCATGGGCTTGAGCCCCATATCAGACTCTTGCTGATGGCTTAGAACCTGGTACCTGCTTCAGATTCTGTCTCCTTCTCTCTCTGCCCCTCCCCTACTCACACTCTGTCTCTGTTTCTGTTTCTCTCAAAAATAAAGAAACATTAAAATTTTTTTAACAAAAAAATAAATAAATCACAAAGTGGTGTTAAACTTATGAATTGTGACAAAAATATATTTATTAATAATGTAAGATAAATATAAGCATTTGAAATTCCTAAGCAATGAGAAGGAACATATAAGATAGGTTTCTTATTCAAATTTTCTAAGTACACAAAATTATTTTATATAAATTTTTGAAAAACACAGAATACTCCAAGCATCTAAGAAAAATTTGACTGTAAGAATTAAAACAATATAGATTAAAATGGCATTAAATCTTGATTCTCAGACTTTGCAAAAGTAAAAGAATTCAATAAAATCAAGTTGGTTAAGAATCAATTTCAGGGGCTCTTGGGTGACTCAGTCTGAGTTGGTTTCAGCTCAGGTCACCATCTCATGGTTTGTGAGATTAAGCCCCAAGTACAGAGCCTGATTGGGATTCTCTCTCTCCCTCTCTCTCTGCCCCCTCACCCCCACTCACTCTCATGTGCTCTTCATCTCTCAAAAATAAATAAAAATTTTTAATCCTTAAAAAAAAGAATAAGTTTCCTAAAATTATTTATCTAGTCAAACTTCATGACATGGAAAGGCAAAAAAGAATTTTTATAAGGACTTGAAAAAATTTCCTAGTGGAGGACCTCATATTTAAAAATATCTTTTAACCACACTTGAATTAGGTAAACAAAAGGCATTCAAAAGGAATTGAGAATACTAATAAGGGGAAGTTTACTCATTTTGTAGCGACTTTTCAAAAGTTTGAATGCCACATATAAAGTTTGATTAAAGCAAACATGTTTGCGATTTCAGGGCTAAGGATCTCCCCCTCACTGGTTCAACTAAAATCAACCATTCTAAAGGGATTTACATGTTTCAAAGAGGTATAATTGGATGAATAAAGTCATGTTGTCACCTGGCTAATTCTTACTTGGCCTATAAAATTGAGTTTAAGTGTTATCTATATACCAGGGAAGGTTTTCCTGATTAATGCCCCTCGTCTGTGATCTTTCTTCACAGAATTTCTGTCATGACACTCTGCATGTTCCATATCACCAATAGATTCTAGCCTTTTGGAGAAGGATCTCTGACATTTTTTTGTGTCCCTCCAGCCCATAGCACATTGCCTAGATTATTTTAGACATTTAGCAAATACTTGAATGAGTGAAAGCTTAGTTAATGGTCCTTATTATATTTCTCTCCAAAGCATCTAATAAAACCTTTGGGGACTAACTCATTTTTTTTTCCCTTAGAATTCTGCGTTTGGGAAATAAAATAACTCTCCTTGATTGCCCCTTTTTTTCTCAGCCCATTAGATGGGAGTTTAGGAAAATTTCAGAAAGTTATGTGAAGTTTAAGCCAGGTGGCTTAATTCATGGTATCCTCATTATAAGTTCTAAGTGGTCCCAGAGATAATATAACAAAGGCAATGAATAACCTTTTCACAACTTTTACTATATTAAGGTATCTTTGGACATGAAATTTTTCTCTTTGGGGCAATTTTTCCACCCATAAGGTGCCAGGAGAAGTTATTTCAAGCACATGTCTCATAACCTTTTTTTAAATATTGCTATAACTTATGGAAGATGATCTATAAGTAAAACTGGATATTTAGTTTAAGATTAAAAAAAAAACTCAAATAAATATAGAGCTAACTAGAAGGGGTGAAAAGAAATTTATTTCATTTTATTTTGGGCAAAGACCCTCCACTGGAATAGTATCAATACTGACATTCCAGTCAAATATTGTAGAGATTTCATAAAAGGAGAATTTATGTTTTAAATTATTGGTGATTGTTTTTAATAACCTTAAAACTTATTATTTCTTAATATTTTTACTTAGTTCTCACAAAAAAAAGGACTAAGAAAATTCCATATTTCAAATTGCTTGTTCATATCTATAACATGTATGTTAAGAACAAGGCCTCTGATTTTTTTCAGTAAAATATTTCATTCATTTATTTAGACTCTACCTTGTTATCTAAAAGGAATTATAAGTAAGCTTATAAAAATGTATACATTATTGTTTTAAAAATCAGTGAAGAAATAGAATGAAGGAAAATTGAGTAAGAAAAAAACAGATAGAGGCAGGAATAAATTAAATTACAAAACAAACTCTGTAAAAACCTATAAATTTACAAGGAGATAATGGAGCATTTTTTTCCATTTTCCTTACTTTAAAAAATTTTTAATATAATCAGTTATCTGATTTAGCAACCACAAGAGATTTTTTTTAATGACTTGACTGGAAGTCTCAATACCACTGAATATATTTCTCCCAAGAGTTCTCAAAAAAGCAAGCAATGTAGTGCAAACACATATATATTCTTCATAAAACACATTATTTAAAATATCTTGTACCAGGGTATAACAGACTATTTATAAGGATTTAGAAATCACTTCTATATGGGAAGATCAAAAGGATGGCATCTGGGTATATGACTATTGGATTCACTGGTATAATCCAAAGGTAAGTGTTACTTTATCTGAAAGAATGAGTGAGTGACATCTATTTTCAGACTATCAATGAACAAAAATTATTGTGAATCAGTACTGTGTATCCAAGATTGCATTGGTTGGAAATTACCTGCACTACTGATTATTGCATATATTAACTTATCAAATATTTATTGAGTGGTTATTTTGTCCCAGCACTGAAGGTTAGGCCATATTTCAGATTACGAACATAAGTGTGTTAGAGTCAACTCTTGTTGGGTGAGGTGAGAAGAAAAAATAGCTTTAGAAAGCTGAAGAATTTGAGGTTAAGTCATGCCTGAAGAAAGTGTTATAGTATCTATGCCTAGAAGTTTGCAGGTAGTAAATTAAGAATATTTTTACCTCTAAAAATAAACAGAAGCACCTACAACACACAAAAAATGTGTTTTTCCTGACCTCAAATTACATAAAGTAGTTATCAAAAGCTTTCTGGTCTATTAAAACAAAGAAAAAAATCTCAGTAAAGATTTAAAAAAAAATATCTACTCTTAAGAAATATAACTTTCAGGTGGATTCTCCACTATTTTCTGGATTAAGATACACCCCTGGATAACAAGATGAAGTTTTGGTTCATGGTTGTTAATAAAAGCCAGTTAATCTTGAAAAAAAAATCCATATAAATAATAAGTTGAGCTTTAGAAATAATGGCTTACCCAAAGCCATTATTTCTAATAATAATTAAATATCATGAAGTTTGTACATAGGGATTCAAAATATGTTTTTTGGAAAATTTCACTGTGATTCCTAATATTAAGCTATACCACATTTTAATACTAAATTTGTAAATTTTAGTAAATTTTTAAAGTTCGTGGGAAAAACTTTGTGGATGCAAAACTGATGATTTGACTAATTTCCTCTACAAAATACCAAATTTGGGGCCAATACATCATTTAAATAACTTTTATTATTTTACATGTTCTAACTTCTGACTTATGATAACTAAACACCATTATCTTCCCTAAGATCACATTTTTCAATGTTCTATCTTGTTTTAAAATAAACAGTTCTATATATTTTCCTTTACCACTAAAAAACCATCTTAACCCTCTTATTAGTGTCACTTTTACAAAGTGTCACACTGTACTCTGAACATTTAAAAGATGAAATTTACATTAAACACTAAATCCAGGTGTCATGAAAAGGACATATCACATCAAGAACCATTCTTCTTTTGGTAGATAAGAGCATCACCATGCAGAGCTCTTCTCACACTAGAAAGGATCATAAAAGCAACATTGCTTTTTATGATCCATTATGTGAGCAAAGACATTCTAGATTATGCATAAAAGAAGTGTATCAGTTAATGCTACATATTGCTCCATGAACTTTTTGATGATATGCATTTAAAAACATTGTTTCTTGATATTGTAGATGTGCAGGAATTTAATTACCTAACGAATTATTTTATTTTATTTTATTTTATTTTATTTTATTTTATTTTATTTTATTTTATTTTATGTTTTTATTTTATGTTATGTTATGTTATGTTATGTTATATTTTATTTTATTTTATTTTATTTTATTTTATTTTATTTTATTTCATGTTTTATTTTTGCTTGAAGAGGCAGGAAAAGGCAAAAGAAAACAAAAGGTTGGCTTCAGATTCAAAGGCCCTTGTTTAACCCTTCACTAGAGTTGAACTAGTAAGGCTGAATTTCAGTCTTCAAACATAAGAAAGGGACAGTCCTACAAAGCTAAGATACATCTATCAAATGATTAAAAGTAGTTAAGGAATATACACATCATGAAACATTGTTACTCTAACATAAGATATTTTTAAAAAAGCTAATAGGAAGAAGTTTCTTTCTCCTATGGTAGTATTCCCCAGGTATGCTGCATAGAGCTGCTTCCTGAGGGGGGTAAGGAAAACACTGAGGTAACTTGTTTCAGCAATCATTTAGTGTCTATGTAGTATCCTGCAGGAAACATTCCATGCATGCTGGCATATTGAAGTCTTTGAACTTCCACAAATCTGTTTCCTCAGAAAACTAATTTCTGTTGGTTTGTTTTTTCTTTATATATTTAATGTTAAACATTTATTAAAGTTTATTGACCTCAACTTTCAGGGATCTCCAGGTGCTGGCATATATTAATGTATTAATGGTCTCCAATGGTTTCTGACTGGTTCAAAAAAAGTACTTTAAACAGTAGCTTATACAATGACTATTCAGCCATAGAAAGAATGAAGTACATGATACAATGTGGATGAACCACAAAAACATGTGAAGTGAAAGAAGGCAGACATGAAAGGTCACATATTGTATGATTCTGTGCATATGAATTTTCCAAAATAGGTAAATCCATTGAGATAAAAAACAGGCCAGTGGCTACCAGGGGCTAAGAAAAGGAGAATGGAAAATAACTGCTGTTGTGTTTTGGGTTTCATTTTGGGTTGGTGAAAATATCTTGGAACGAGATAGTAGTGATGGTTCCACATTTTGAATGTTCTAAATGCCACTGAATTGTACCCTTTAAAGTGATTAATCGGGGGCGCCTGGGTGGCTCAGTTGGTTAAGCGTCCGACTTGAGCTCAGGTCATGATCTCACAGTTCGTGAGTTCGAGCCCTGCCCCGCGTGGGCTCTGTGCTGACAGCTCAGAGCCTGAAGCCTGCTTCACATTCTGTGTCTCCCTCTCTCTCTGCCCCTTCCCTGCTCATGCTGTGTCTCTCTCTGTCTCAAAAATAAATAAACATTAGGGGCGCCTGGGTGGCGCAGTCGGTTAAGCGTCCGACTTCAGCCAGGTCACGATCTCGCGGTCCGTGAGTTCGAGCCCCGCGTCAGGCTCTGGGCTGATGGCTCGGAGCCTGGAGCCTGTTTCCGATTCTGTGTCTCCCTCTCTCTCTACCCCTCCCCCGTTCATGCTCTGTCTCTCTCTGTCCCAAAAATAAATAAAAAACGTTGAAAAAAAAAAATTTAAAAAAAAAAATAAATAAACATTAAAAAAAATTAAAAAAAAATAATGTGATTAATCATTAATATTATGTGAATTTTACCTCAGGTTTTAAAGACTTTATTGAGATAAAATTCAAATTCCATGAAACTCACTCTTTTTAAATGTATAATTCAGTGTTTTTTTTCTTTCCTTTTTGTTGTTTTTGTATATTCAAAGAGACATACATTCAGCATCACACACTAATGTTAGAATATTTTCATCATCCTCAAAAGAAACTCATGCCTCATGCCCCATTCCCCAAGTTTCTGTCAACTACTAATTCTTGTCTCAAATGAATTTTCCTATTCCAGACATTTCATATCAGTGAAATTATAAATATCTATTGTTTTTAACTAGCTTCTTTCATTTAGCAAAATGTTTTCAAGATCCATTCAGATAGTGGCATGTATCAGTACTTCATTCTTTTGTATTGCCAAATACAAATAGAATCCTCATTCTATTATGAGGATATAGCATATTTAAAAAAAAATCCATTTATCTTTTGATGGAAATTTGGGCTGTTTCCATTTTGGGGCTATTGTGAATAAATCTACTATGAACATTTGTGTACAAGCTTCACATAAGTGTATGTTTTCATAATATCTGGTATATCTAAGAGCAGAATTGCTGGATCAAATGATAACTTTCTGTTTAACATTTGAAGAGCTGTCAGAATGTTTTCCAAAGTGGCTTCACCATTTTATAATCCCATCAGAAATGTATGAGACTTTCAATTTGTCTACATCCTCAAAATTTATTATTGTTTATTTTTTATATTTAAACCATACTACTAGGTATGGAGTGGTATATAATTGTGGTTTTGATATACAATCCTCTAATGACTAATGATATTGGGCATTTTAATGTGCTCTTTGGCCATTTGTTTATCTTCTTTTGAAATGTAACTGTTCAGATAGTTTGTTCATTTTTCAATTGAGTTAATTGGCTTTTTATTATTGAGTTGTAAGAGTTCTTCATAATCTGGATGAGTCTCTTATCAGATATTTGATTTGCAAAAACTTTCTCCCATTGAAAGGGTTGCATTGTCACTTTTTTGATTGTGCTTTTGAAGTCCAAAATTTTATAAAGTCCACATTATCTAATTTCTCTTTGGTCACTTGTGCTTTCCGTGTCATGTTTACGGAAGCATAGCTTAACCCATGGCCACCAAGATTAATTTGTAAATTCTCTTTTAAGAATTCTATAGTTTTGTTCTTACATTTAGGTCTTTGATCCATTTTAGATTAGTAATTATATATGGTATGAGTTAAAGGTCTGACTTCATTCTTTAGCATGTGAATGGATATCCAGTTGTGCCAGCACCATTTGTTGAAAAAATGATCTTTTCCACAACTGAATTTTCTTAACACCCTTGTTGCAAATCAATTGACCATGAAATTAAAGCTTTATATCTGCACTTCAATTTATTCCATTAGTCTCTATATCTATTTTGTGGCAGTTTTACACTGCCTTGAAACTGTAGGTTTGTAGTAAGTTTCAGAATCAGATGTGTGTGTCCTCCAACTTTGTTGTTTGCTTCCAAAAAAAGTTGTTTCTTTTCTGGGCCCTCTAAATTTCCATATGAATTTTAGAATCAGCTTACCAACCCCTACAAAAAGACAGCTGGTATTAGAGATTGTGTTAAATCTGTATAACAATTTAGGAGTATTACCATATAAACAAAATTGGGTCTTTCGATCTATGAACACTGAGATATTTCTATTTATTTACACTTTTTCGTTAAATCTATTCCTAAATAGGTTATGTTTTTGAGGCTACTGTAAACGGAATTGCTTTCTTAATTTATTTTCAGATTATTTGTTGCTTGTGGTATTAATGCTCCTTTAAATATTTGGTAGACTTCAACATGAAGCCATCTGGATCTGGGCTTTTCTTTGTGGGAATATTTTTTAAATTACTAATTAAATATATTTATTTGATATAGATCTATTCAGATAGCCTATCTCTTCTTGAACCAGTTTTGATAGTTTGTATCTTTCTGGAAATTTGTTCATTATATCTAAGGTATATAATTTTTTGGCATATAGTTATTGTGTATTCCCTTATAATCTTTATTTTTATAAGGTCAATGGTGATGTTCACACTTTCATTGCTGATTTTAGTAATTTGAATGTTCTCTCCTTTTTCTTAATAAATATAGGTAAATGTTTTTTTTATTCTTTGCAAAAAACATAGTTTTGGTTTTGATTTGCTGTATTATTTTTATATTCTCTATTCCATTTATGATCATCATAATATTTAATATCTCTTTTCTCCTCTGCTTGTTTGGGGATTAGTTGACTTGTTTTTGCTTTTGTTTGTTTGTTTTAATATATAGCCTCTATGAATGGGCTTATTCCTGGAAGCCAAGAGACAGATCAAATTGTGACAAATCTCTTGGATGGAACTTTGAAGAGGGATCCAAACCTATTCCGCCACCTTCAGTGGATGTTGCTGATTTTCATGGCGACCATAATTGCAAGGCTGCTGCTGTTCAGGTTACTGCAGAACTAAGTTATAGTGTGATGGGAAGAGGGCAAGTCAAAATGCTGTAAAACTCACTCTTCTTACCAAGATTCCACCATTGTCCTTGAATAAATGTATCTTGGATTGTTATAGATCTTTTTCAGAATTCTGAAAATTTGATAATGACCGTTTTGCCAATATTTTCTGTGCATTTATGGATTTCTGGAAGTCCTTACCATGCCATTTCAAAAGGGCTTCTCTGGTTTATTTTTACAGCTGTTTCTTTTAACGTCCATTATCTGCAGCTGAACTCTATGAATACTCTTTAGGAAATGTCATCCTAAAACACTGAAGAAAGTGTTACTTTCAAAAGTCTTATTGCCTTTCAAATATTAAATTAATAGTATCATTTTTTCAATTCTTATTTTGCATGTTAACATAGCAAGGCATCTTATGTGTTATCTGACCATTCTGCCTGTATTATCTTGTCTAGCTTAACTTAATATCTCTCTCTCTCAAGTTTGTCTTTTATAAAATAAGGATTATAACATACACGTCATAGGGTTTTGAAAGTATTAAGGACATAGTACTTATAAATAATTTACAATAGTGTCAGATCAATAAATATTATATAAAATATATAATTATTTTGTGAAAAATGATGTTGGTGTACTGATAGGGATTGCATTAAACCTACAGATTGCTTTGGGTAATATAGACATTTTAACAATATTTTTTCTTCCAATCCATGAGCATGGAATGTCTTTCTATTTCTTTGTGTCGTCTTCAATTTTTTACATCAGTGTTTTATAGTTTTCAGACTACCATTCCTTCACCTCTTTGGTTAAGTTTATTTGTAGGTTTTTTATTGTTTTTGGTGCAATTGTAAATGGGATAGTTTTCTTAACTTCAATTCCTGCTGCTTCATTTTTAGTATATACAAATGAAACAGATTTCGGTACCTTGATTTTGTATCCTGTATTTTTACTGAATTTGTGTATCAGTTCTAGCAGTTTTTTGATGGAATCATTAGGGTTTCCTTTATAGTATTATGTCATTTGCAAATAGTGAGAGTTTTACTTCTTCCATGCGAATTTGGATGCTTTTTAGTTCTTTTTGTTTTCTAATTGCTGTGGTCAAGACTTCCAATGGTAGGTTGAATTTTTAAAAGGGGTGAGAGTAGACATCCTTGTCTTGCTCCAGACCTTATGGGAAAAGCTCTCAGTTTTGCACCATTGAGTATAATGTTGGGGGTAGGTTTTTCATATAAGACCTTTATTATGTTGATATATGTTCCCTCTAGACCTACATTGCAGAGAGTTTTTATCATGAATCAGTGTTGTACTTTGTCAAATACTTTTTCTACATCTATTGAGATGCTCATGTGGTTTGTTACCATTTCTCTTACTGATGTGACTATCACATTAATTGTTTTACGAATATGAACCACCTTGCATCCCAGGAATGAATCCCATTTATTCACGGTGAATGATTTTTTTAATGTATAGTTAAATTCACTTTGCTACTATTTTGTTGAGGATTTTGCATCTATATACTTCTCTTTTTTTGTGGTGTCTTTATCTGGTTTTGGTATCAGGGTGATACTGGCCTCATAGATTGAATTTGGAAGTTTTCCTTCTCTTCTATTTTTTTGGATTAGTTTGAGAATAATGGGTATTAATGCTTCTTCAAATGTTTGGTAGAATTCACCTGGGAAGCCATCTGGTACTGGACTTTTTTTTTTTTAACTGATACAATTTCATTGCTGGTAATGGGTCTGTTCAAATTTTCTATTTCTTCTTACTTCACTTTTGGTAGTTTATGTTTCCAGGAATTTATCCATTTCTTCTAAGTTGTTGAACTTGTTGGCATATAGGTTTTCATATTCTACTACAATTGTTTGTATTTCTGTGGCATTGATTGTTTTTTCTCCTCTTTCATGAGTGATTTTGTTTATTTGAGTCCTCTTTCTCTCTCTTTTTTTTTTTTTTTAATGAGTCTGGTTAGAGGCTTATCAATTTCTCCAAAGAAGACATACAGAAGACCAACAACCATATGAAAAGATGCTCAACATCGCTTATCATTAGGGAAATACAAACCAAAACTACAATGAGATATCACCTCACATTTGTCAGAATCACTTCACAAAACAAAACAAACAAAAAATACCAGAAACAGCAAGTGTTGGTGAGGATGTGGAGAAGAAGGAACAATCTTCCACTGTTGGTAGGAAGGAAACTGGTATAGCCACCGTGGAAAACAGTGTATGGAAGTTCCTCAAAAAATTAAAGTAGAACTACCCTATGATCTAGTAATTGCACTATTAATTGCATTAATCCAAAGAGATACAAGAACTCCTATGTTTATTGCAGCATTATTTGCAATAGCCAAACTATGAAACCAACCTAACCGTCCAGTTATAGATGAATAAAGAAGATTAGCATATATACACAATGGAATATTATTCATCCATAAAAAGATGAAATCTTGTCATTTGGAACAATATGGATAGAGCTTGAAAGTATAATACTACATGAGATAAGTCAGTCAGAGAAAGACAAATACCATATGATATCACTCATAATGGAATTTAAGAAACAAAACAAATGAGCAAAGGAAAAAAAAGAGAGAGAGACATACCAAGAAACAGACTCTTAACTATAGAGAACAAACTGATGGTTTAGAGAGGGTAGGTAGGTGGGAGGATGGGTTTTTAAATGGTGATGGGGATTAAGGAGTGCACTTTTGTAATAAGCACTAGGTGATGTTAGGAATTATTGAATCACAATTATGGAATTGTTGAATGTAACTCTGTATGTCAACTAACTGGAATTAAAATAAAAACTTAAAAATTTTTAAATAAAAAAATAAAATAAAATATGTAATTATTATCATCATTAAAAATTTTTTTCCGTGGCACCTGGGTGGCTCAGTCAGTTGACCGTCTGACTGAGGCTCAGGTCATGATCTCCTGGCTCGTGAGTTCAAGCCCTGACTCAGACTCTGTGCTGACAGCTCAGACTGGAGCCTGCTTCAGATTCTGTGTCCCCCTCTTTCTCCGCTCCACCCCTGCTTGTGCTCTGTCTCTCTCTGTCTTCCAAAAATGAACAAACATCAAAAAAATTTTTTTTAATTTTTTCCAATTTCTAGCCCTTCTCTAATCCTGTGCTTTATTTTTTTTCATAGACTGTATTTCCTGAAGTTATATTATGTGTTAATTTTATATTTATTTTCTTTTTTCCCACATTAGAAAATAAGTTCCAGTGACAGTCACTAGCACATATCAAACACACAATACATGTTGTTAAATAATATACAGTTATCAATAATATAAACATAAATTTACTTATTTATGTTTATATTATTATATGAAATGGAAGCCAGTTCTATGCCGTTTTCCTTCCTAAGCATTTAGCACAATACCACATTGGGGTTTTTGCACATATAACAAAAGTACATAAAAAACTTTATTTAAAAACAACTCCCCATAATTTGGCAATGCTGTCATCTCTTCTGAAATATGCCAATCCAAAAATTAGCCTAGAGAGGTTGAAAAATATTAGTTCCATTCTGACTATTATCTAAATAAAATCAGATAGGTTAAAAAAACTATCAATTTCTAGATACTGAGTAGTGCAATTATATAAAGCAAAAAAAAAGTAGTTTCTTATTAGTTGAAAATATTCCAATAACAGAAATGGAGGAAATTATGCACATATGGCTGGTATTGCTTACTAATACTCCTGTACCAACTGTTCAGAGTAGGTATTTATTGTGCTTAGGTAGCACCTGTTCTGATTTCTGATCAGATGTTGAATACTTTTTTTTTCTAATGTTTATTTATTTTTGAGAGAGACGGAGACAGAATGCGAGTGGGTGAGGGGTAGAGAGAGAGGGAGACGCAAAATCCGAAGCTGGCTCCAGGCTCTGAGCGGTCAGCACAGAGCCCGACGCGGGGCTCAAACTCACAAACCACGAGATCATGACCTGAGCGGAAGTCGGAGGTTCAACTGACTGAGCCACCCAGGCGCCCCAGGTGTTGAATACTTTTAACATTATCTCTTGTTATAAGTTTCACTGTTTAAGAAAGTAAGAATCAATGGCAATATTAGAGAAATAAATATCAAGGTAAAGGGTCTTCGGTATTGCCATGTGATTGAAGGGCTTTTTTGTTTCTGTTGTATTAATTTTCTCACAACCATCTCTTGGATGGGGAAAGACAGAAATGGAACTGGGTCCTCAGAATGCAGATAAATACTGAAAAAAATTTCTGGCCAGATTTCAAGGACAAAACTTCATGAATCATAGGGAACTCCTTAGTTGCAGTGAAAGCACATCCATACTTTAGGATCAATGCATGTTCTTCAAGACCATGTTTGCCTTTAAGAGACTCTTAATCTTTATGGTAGAACTAAATATTTACCTATTTCTATTGTAAGAGCATATTATTTGAATTATGGTCAATTTACTTATGGAAAAGATGCCCACTAAATTTTCTATGAGAATTAGCTACTGTGTTTTTAGTTTTTAATTAATTTATTTTTAATTTATTTTTTAAGTTTTTTATTTACTTTTGAGAGAGAGAATGTGCACATAAGTGAGGGAAGGGCAGAGCAAGACAGGGACAGGATCCCAAGTGAGCTCTGTGCTGACAGTAGAGAACCTGATGCAGGGCTTGAACTCATGAACTGTGAGACTGTGACCTCAGCTGAAGTGGGATGCTTAACTGACTGAGCCACCCAGGTGCCCCATTACTGTGTTTTTATATGTTGTATGAAATTTAAATCACAACAGAAAAGAAAGTCTATGCAGGCTAAAAAAATGTTAAAATTTAGTAATATAAAAATATTTTTTATCATTAAAAACAAATACAAAAGTTTATTTAAGTGAAGAACTATGGTGTTTTTGAAATAACCTCATAAAAGGTGGAAATAAAATAAAATAAAGTGAAAGAAATAAAAGAGAAATAACACTGTTAAGACTTAACTGACTTCAAAAAGAAAACAGTAAAGATGATACAGATATAAAAGAAAAAATCCCTTATAATAATTATTTCATGGAAATGTATCAATGTTAATATAATGGTAGATAGTAATAAATTTTGATCTAGGATCTAATTCCATGTTAGCCACTAAATTGAATTCTCAAGTAAGCTAATTTTCTCAGCTTTCGTGAGCTTTAGGTTGCCAATCATAAAAATGCCTGCTGCTCAGGCCATAATATAAGGGATCCAACGGAAAACTCTTGAAGTTACTTGAATTAAGTAACATATATAGATATAGATATAGATATAGATATAGATATAGATATAGATATAGATATATGTACATATATAGATATATATAGATATATATGGCATAAAGATTATTATACCTAGTGTATAGTTTATATAATTTTTATTACAGTAATATAGGTAATATCTAGATATAGTAATATTAATATAGTAAATAAGTAATAAGTAATCTCATAGTAATTATGTTTTAGTTCCATTTCACTTACACTAGAGACATATATGTATTATTCAGTACTTAAAATCAGTACTTAAATAATATTGTTATCCCTGTTAATATTTTATTGTTTAAGAAAACTGAATGAGAAGATGAGTGAGTAAATGGTGAGTTTAGGAAGCGGCTTTAAATAACAAAACTCCAAAGAACCTTCCAGAAGAGAACAGAAGAGCAAACAGCTGTGTGGAATTGCAGGCGAGAAACCAAAGCCTCAGCCACAGATTGAAGTCAGCAGCCTGGTGACAAGGAGCTACTAGGAGGAACACTTTAAATAATAGCAGAGGGGGTGAAAGACATACATGAATAAAGAAAAGGGAGTGAGAAAGACACTTTGTTGCACCTTTTTTTAAAGTTGGATGAAGGAAGAGATTTACAAAGGTCAGATATTTAATGAATTGACTGCTTTGATAGTGAAACAGAACTGGCTGTCAGAATCAGATATCTTAAAAACTCAAGAGAAGGATTTTGATACAGATATATGTAAAGACAAAGACTTCTACATTTTTTAATAAAGTGTTTCAAAAAGCTCTATTGAAATATGAATTGAAAAACCTCATTAAATATAAAAGATCAAATTAAGTTGATAAGTGTTTGTCAAGGAATGGAAGTTCACATTTTAATAATCAATCACCCAAGTTATAAGAACCATCAGAATAGTTATTGTTTCCAGCTGTAATTTTAAAAACTTTTGAAAAAAACAAATATGTAGTTACAAACACTAACACAAGAATATAGACTTATTGTGAAAAATTCAATGCAAATATATATATAAAAGAAAACTTGTTTCCTTTCACTCCCTCAATTCTCCCCTCCACCATGGTAATGATTTTTAAAATGCCTATTTTTGGAGTGCTTTCTGGATCTACTTCTACGTATTTTTTATTATGAGTTTTTATATATGTATATATACAGATGTTTACATATCTATAACTTCAAGTTTTTCATAAATATGTGAAAATATGATCATATTATTTATATAATTCCACAATTATTCTATTTGTATCCACTGTTATCAATACGTTTAGTAAGTTTTCATGTGTATATATACAGAGATCATTCTTCCTAACAACTGCCTAGGATTTCATTGGAAACATGTATCATAATGTAGTCTTCTATTCCATAGAAAAGATGTATCATAATGCAATCTGTCTTCTATTGGAAAACATCTAGGTTGTTTCCATATCTTTTTTTTACCATAACAAATATAATTTCAGGGATTTAGGGTAAAACAAATTAATTTTGAAATTACTGTCCTCAAGCTAATGCAAAGCAATTTTGAATGTTCTTTCTTGCCTTTCAAAATCATTTTATCCTTTGCAAAACTCCTATGATTTAATTTTCGCTGCTTGATGTCAGATTAAATGAAACTAATTATGAGAGATGGCCATTGGGGGAAAACTCTTGAAACATGTCAATACACATATAACATATTTCAATAGACACATGTTCTCCAAAATTAAACAGTTAGATTTTAAATGCCATGATCCCAGAAGAGACTCTGTATAAAAACAGTGGCATAATGGACAGAGAATGAGGTTAGCATTAAGGCTAAAGTATGTTTGAAATTTAATTTTAATCAGAAATATTCTGCATGATATTTTGTGCCTTATGGTCCTCAACCAGAGAGAATAATAATAATTTCTTTTATTTGTTCCTATGAGGAATAAGTAAGGGATATCTCCTGACACAAAGAATGTATTAAATAAACTTAATTCTTCTTTTCTAATAGGTATTTGACAAATGCAGAAAATGGTGCTGAACTCTGTTGGGTTAGATGCGTATGTGACTTTGTGTGTGTGTACATTTGTATACCCCTCAAAAATCAAAATATAAAATACTTTTATTAATGCGTCCAATAAATCCTTGATAAGGGGACTAGAAATTTAAAATTGGGAAACCAAAATCTGTCCGGAGAGTTCTTTTTGCCCAATATCTGGGTCAGTATCTGGATAAGTCAAATAATTGCCATGGCCATTTACTGTCATAACTGAAAATAAATGCGAGATTGTAATCAAATGTGTATATCAATGAGTGGTTTTCAAAGTATGGTCCCCATACTAGCACTATCACCTGCAATATTACTGAAAAGACAATTAAGCTCCATCCCAAACCTACCAAACTGGAAACTTTAGAACTGAACACAGCAATATGAGTCCTCTGGGTGATTCTGATGCATACTCAAGGTGGAGAAAATACTAGCGTATATCTTTAAAACATGTACTAAAATGTGGAATGTTATTCATTTCACTATTTACAACTATAAACACAATACACCGAAACGGTACACTTTTAACATATCAAGTGAAAATATGAATAGTACAGAGAATTCAAAATAGTGACATACATTTTATGTTGCCAAATTTCCCTCCAGATTAGTCTGTTACCTGTGCTGCCTTTTACCCAGGTTTCAGAAATGACACTCCTACTAAGTGTTTTCAGATGCTCATCAGTTAGCTGAGAGGTCAAATCTGGAATTGTTTTCAGCATCTTCCACACAGTTCTGTGTTCACGCAATGTCCTGTAAATGGGCCTGAAAGTAACAACAACAAAAAGATTGCAAATTGAGAAAATGCAGCTTAAACACAAAGAAACAAACCAAAAAAAATTCTTGATTTTTGAGTTTTCAAATTTGTGTGTTTTTTTTTTTATTTAAGGCTTGCTTAAGGATACCTATGAAGATATTCTATTTTGTCTTGGTAATCAACTTTAGAATTTACTCTCCTTGCAACACTAAGATGCATAAGTTTCAGCCATGAAAGTTTAAACTTCAGGAAATTACATAATGCCTTTACCTTCTTTTTATAGACAACTCAGTGCCTTAATAGTAAGATTGTATCTTTTCTTATTAGTTGTCATAATAATTAAAACATCTTTGATATAGTAAAAAGATTGATTTTTTTTTACCCATTGTATACTTTTGATCCTTTCCAAGTACTATGAAAGTTAGAGCAAATGATGCTGCAATTTAACATTTGATAAATACTTTAACTGAAAAATGCATATGTAATTTTAAATAAAACACACTCATCATTTGATGGATGATATTTATTTGCTTCAATCATTAAACTCCCTCTTTATTAAATATAATACCATAATAAAGATACAAAATTAATGTTATCCTAAGTTCTCAAGAGACTCACCTATCATCCTACTGCTAAGTGCTCAGTATTTTTCAAGCAGTTTAAAAAACTCTATTGTGAAAAATCAGTTTGGTAATGGAATTTTGGATAAACTCAAATTTGCCAGAAACAGTTCCAATTTAGATGTGATGTCCAGTTAAGCCTCCTGATATGCATGTGTTTGTGTGTGCATTTTACTGGATGATAATATATATTGTGTTTTTTGTTGTAGGTTGTAGTAAAAAAGTTGGAAAAATACTAGTGTAGTGTAGTAGTTAGTCTTAAGACATATTCTTGAGAAAACTGGCTTCCTAGTTAACATCCTAGATAAAAGTGTGTATTTCAGATGCAGTAATAAATATTAGCATTAAAAATAGCATTAATATCACAGGCCAAAAAAAAGGCAAAACGTTTGCTATATTAGTTGCGTGAAATAATTTGGAAGGCATACCAAGTGCCTTAGAAACCAGCTGTCTCACAGAAAGTAGTTGGAAAGAGCCCGGAAGTTACTGTTTTGTTTGCTCAAAGTTACTTCTTTGTTGCAATGTCTTATTAGCTGGCTAAAATTGGCCAGTTTTCAAGCATAAATAAAAAGCAATATAGAAGATCCAGAAATGCAGGGCATGATTATAAAAGCCAAGTGTTTCTTGCTCCCATGCAGGAGCAACAACAACAAAAAATTGAGGGGTGCCTGGGTGGCTCAGTCGGTTATGTGTCTGACTTCAGCTCAGGTCATGATATCATGGTTCCTGATTTTAAGCCTTGTGTTGGGTTCTGTGCTGAGAGCTCAGAGCCTGGAGCCTGCTTCAGATTCTGTGTGTGTGTGTGTGTCTCTCTCTCTGCCCCTCTCCCACTCACACTCTGTCTCTCTCTTTCAAAAATAAACATTAAAAAAATTTAAAAATTGAAAGAGACTTGATATCAAAGGTCTATTAAGTTTTCTTAATTACATATAGGCACTTAACCTGTGCCAAAGATCTTCTTAGAAGCTTTGCCTTCTTGGGGCACCTGGGTGGCTCAGTCTGTTAAGTGTCCAACTTTGGCTCAGGTCATGATCTCAAGGCTTGTGACTTCAAGCCCCACATGGGGCTCTGTGCTCAGAGCCTGGAGCCTGTTTACGATTCTGTGTCTCCATCTCTCTCTGACCCTCTCCCACCCATGCTGTCTCTCTCTTTCTCTCTATACTAAAAAAAAAAAAAGAAAAAAAAAAGCTTTGCCTTCTCAACCAAGCCTATTCTTTCAGAACTTAAGGTAGCTAGCCTACATTAAGAGAAAGGCAGGCACAGGGAGAAGAAATAATCAAGGACTTAAAAACAATGTCTAGAGCAGAAACTTTGATTTGGTTACTGGTATGTAGAAGATACTGGAGACAGATCAGAAACCCTGACAAATGATCAGCACCGTCCATTGTTCTGAATCCCCTTGAAACTTTTCAACTGATTCTAACATACAAGCATGTGTTTACCATCCTCAGGATGATAAATCAAGACATTCAGGTCTAAAAAGTGGGCTTCTCAATTTCTCAATTTCTCAATTCCCTCTCAGTTTCTACCTTTACTATTTGTCGGGAACATTTTTACATGCATTATACCCACTCCTTCCTTACCACAGCTTTCTGGCCTACGCTGAATATACAAAAGCTGTTGGTAAAGAAATTGGATTAACAAGAAAGAAAAATTCACACATTGAGAGATGTTTGGAAAACTATAATGCCCAAACTATTATTAGTAGTAAGGAGTTGGTGTTTTTTTAATTAATAGTGTCATTGTTATCATTATTATCATTATGAGTTATCATACAACCACATACAACAGTGTGAAAGAAAATGTTATTCCCTTGAATTTTCATTTAGTCACCTCTATGTCTACTTCTAGTCCTAAATGCAGCTGATTACAAAAAGCAAAATGTTAGTATACTCCACGTATTTGGAAGTATATCAGTTGGAAACAAAATAATTTCAGGATTTTCTTTTTACTCCTTTTTCTCCAGGTGATTATATCAAACATAAGAGATTATAGAGTTGTGACAAGTTGCGTAGCTGGCTTCTGATGATGGGTACCTAGGTGCACTGGCATCTGATTAACTGAAACTATCATGTATAGCCATTGGCATCCATGTTGGCCTCCTCTGAATTCCTAAATGTTTCCAGTTGTAGATACACATGATCTAGATTTTTTTAGGCTCTTTTAAACCTGTTGACTTTTTCTATTTCATCTAATTCTTCCCATTTCTTGTGGTAAGAGGAGAGTTCAATCACTTCAGTGAGTATCTCTGGGGTAATGGGATACTAGTTATGAATCTCTTAAAGCCTCTATGACTTCACTCACATTTACTCAGGTGTGCAAGTGAAATGGGGCTTCTGCATTTTTCTAAAACTGATGTAATCTAACAGTCCCCAATCTACTAGTTTAAAGAGTTAAAGCAAAACAAAACAAAACAAAATCCTTACATTTTCCTCATAACAATATTACATCTCTTCTGATACAAGCTCCAATTAACTTAAATGTTGAGGATACACAAAGTTTAGTTTCCCATGCTGGCTGATTTATATGGTTTTTCTTCAAGAACTTAAAGACTCTTGAGTAAAAATATATAGTCTTCCGGAGTTACTCCACTCACAATTCTTTTCCCCAAGAAGTGGTGCACATACACGCAGTGATTGACTGCGTCCTTCTGGCAGTGGCTAGAGGAACAGTTGGTCTGCATACACTGATAATTTCACCAAAGAAATATAATCAACTTATATTACAAAACACTTAAACACAGCCATTAAGCTTGGGTAGGATGTTTGCCAATAAAACAAGAGTAAATCAGAACAGTCAAGTACAAGAAAGGGGATAATACAATGGTGGAATATGTTATAAGAAACAATATTTAAATTGAGAATCAAAGAAGTTAATTTCCTTAAGGACACATAGCTAATAATAATAAAAATGAAGCTGAAATACTAAAAATTGCTGAGGGATGAACAAAGCATGCTGTTAACACACACTACACACAAACACACACACAAAAACTAAATTTAAATAGAATAATTCTAGACACTCAAAATAAATGAATGAGAAAAGTACAAAATTTTCTCATTTAAAACAGAGTCAAATACTATATGTAGAAAGGTTCACATAATGGCTTTAGGTAATACATTAAAAATTGAGAATAAGTAGTCAATAACAGAGAAATAGTTAAAGTATTTGACTGCATCTTTTCAAGAAGATATCATCTAGGTTATTACAGAATCAGAGATATAATGCTAAATCTTATGTAGAAAGATAAACCTACAATGTTGGTGACAAATTATTAAGGCATACATTGTATAATTGAAAATATATCAGAAATACTCTTGGGGCAAGATTATAACTGAATCTTAATGATCTGATTTTACAATCGAAAAATACCATAATTAAAATAGTCACTGCAGACATTCAGTTTTATGAACCATAACTTAATGATTCAGAAATTACTGCCTTCTTAAAGATTGTTTCCTTTACATAACTGATTTAAAGTGTCAATTTATCTCTTCAGCTATTGCCATCACCTGGTTTCCTTTCCCGTTAAAACAAGATAACATACACTAGGCCATACCTGAAATAATAATTATCAAGTCTGTATCATTTCATTCATTAAGCTATCATTCTAAATTGCTGAGTATAGCTTGGCAAAAGAATTGCATAATCTCTCTGTTAATTATTTATTTGTTTACACTAATTTAAAATACCTAAGCTGTTTAATTTGAAGAATTATCTGACTACCTAGGTATTAGAAATTCTGTTAAGATAGCTTCCTATTCTTCTGTAGTCAAATAGAAAAGAGAGACAAACAAAGAAACCCAGAAGTAATTCTGATTGCAAGACTTCATTTATGAAGGGTTACCAGAAGGCCCATGAAGGTCTCTCAAAATGAAAGTAAATATAAGAGATGCTTTTTAATTTTTTTACTTCTCAATGATTTAAAAGCATCAAAGAAAAGGTCCTGTCACAAACAATCAATTTTTAATTGGAAAAAAAGATATTTTGTGATAGAGCTGATCCACAAATTTGAAAAACTGTCAAATTAAAGAGGGATTAAGATTATTCTGTCTGGCAATTATGAATAGAGGTTATAAAGAGGTCTGTTTTTTCTAATTAAAAGGTACAATTAAAAATATTAAAAACAATAAAATAGATATATCCTTGTGGACACACACACACACCCACAAACACACGGCCACAAAGTCCTCCTGCTTGTTGGGGTTCACACTTTCTTTCAATAATGGTTAAAAATAACCAACTAAATAGAAATCAACAGGAGGCTCAGTCTCATGTCCGTTGGAAACTTAATAATCCTCTGGAGAATTTGGGGACGCTTATGTTTCTCTAGTTGTTTCTTGTTAATTTCCTATTTTCACTGAATGCTTAATTTCTGATCTAGAAGGCAGAATATGCTGTGGTCAGTTTTGTTTTCTTTTAAATAACATCTTATCATTTCTATATAAAGAAATCAGGTCAGATGGAGAATAGATTATCACTTGTTTCAAGTTTTATATTTTCACTAATACTACTATGTGATTCTTTTATAAAAGGATTGTACAAGAGCAGTAGTATTCAAAAACAGAGCAGTTTGTTCAACCTAAATTTTACATAGAGTGCCCATAAATAAAGTCAATAAAAGCTAACTTAAAAAAAAAGTATAACTATATTAGTTTAAGGAATGGGAAAACAGGTCAGTTTCCACACAAGGTATAGTTTCTACATGTACCAACAAGGTACACCTGAAGGAGCTGTGAAAAATCCAAGCACTGATGGAAAATTATACGAAATGCAAGCTTCCTTTCAACATGGATATTCTATCATTTTAATTAGTTGATTTCCCACTATATTTTATTTTATTTATCATATAATTACAAGGAATTACATGTTCTGGTTCAATAACTTCCTTCTAAAATGAGAAAGTTAAGTCTTAGACATGTTAAATAATTTGCCCAAGGTCATATGGATAATAAATAGTAGAGCCAGGATTTTATCGCAGACATTTTCACTCTGGATCCTAGATCCCCAAACACTTAGCCATCATACTAAGTTCTAGTGATTTTCATTTATTTTCAGTATTAGGGTAACTGAGTTAGGGCAGGGGCTATTCCAGGTTTTGTTGAGTCAGACACATAAATAAAAAAGAACACAAATTTACAAATTAAAAACTTGGTACACATGGGAATACAGCTAACCTTTAAACAATGCAGGAGTTATGGGCACCAACCCTCCCACACAGTCAAAAATCTACTTAAAACTTTTAACTCCTTCAAAACTTATATACTAAATAGCCTACTATTGATGAGAAACTACTGATTAAGCATAAATGGTTGATTAACACATATTTTGTATGTTGTGTGTATTATATGCTGTATTCTTATAATAAACTAGAAAAAAACATTATTATGAAAATCACAAAGAAGAAAAAATATATTTACAGTGCTATGCTGTATTTATCAAAAAAAAATCTATGTTTCAGTAGACTGCACAGTTTAAACCTGTATAGTCAAGAGTCATTTGTAGTTATTTAGAAAGAGAAGAAACTAAAAATTATAATTTTTAAAAGCTGGATGGTTTTTAAAAATCCCAGATCCAGAAAAATGTTATAGTACTTTTATTAATTAGTGGCCTAACAACATCTATTATATTTATTTTTATAAAATTTCTCCTGCATTTCTTATATATTTTCACTTCCTTGCATGGCAACAATTTTATATTATTTTTTATTGACAGAATAGAGTCTTTGCTTGAGCTTGGTTGGTAGAATTTTTAAAATTATTCTTAATAATTTAGAAATACTTCTTTTAGCTTCATAACTGATTATTAATAAATAAGTTTTCAGGATTCCTATCAAATTTTGGAAAATCCATATCCACATTTCTTTCATCTGTGAAATATAAGATTTGAAAGCTTTTCCACAGATTCAATTCTCTCCATATATTCTAAAGTATGTGCCAGTCCATGGCCCACATGTTCCTGGTACTAGGTTGCTATGGAATGGTTATATATGGTGATAAGAGCTCTGTTTCTGTTTATTAACATCAAGATGCTGTTGAGTCCACTCTGTGTGGTAGGGTTGTTTCTGATACCCATTTCCACCCATGCATAACTAGCAATAACTTGAATATGTAGCAGTGACTAAGAATCAAAAATTATATCTCACCAGACCAAACAAATATATCTCTCACGTAATTTTCCATAAACTGAATCCCCAAAAGGGCTGAAGCCACTCCAATGCCAGGTGCCATGAAAGTAAAATATAAGTAAAGGAAATTCACTGGCAAAGGGGAAAAAAAGTGATCACAGTCAAAATATCTTACTTATGCACATTTTGCAGAAACTGTGAGCAAGTGATTACATTTCTAGGGCTTCTCTCAGGGTCTTGGATGGGACCCAGGCAAATCAAATGACAGATCTAAAGTTTAAGCTTCATTACTTTCAAGGTAAATCTACCTCTGAGTTAAGCAAAAGAAACAATAAGAAGAAAATAGTATTAGTCAAGGTTGATTAAAAACAGAAGGCTTTGAACCTGGAGTGAAAGGTAAGTTTAAAAAAAAAAAAAGCACATGAAGTCAGAAACACAGAGAAAAGTAAATCATGAGCTTGAATCAGAGTCTATGGAGGAATTGCCTCAGATTTACAACTGGGGAAAAAGTGGTAGAAATGGCACAGTAAATCATTGGCTGAGCGCAAAATACCTGGGAATCTGTTACATTTGGTTATATTTGCCCCTAGAACATATTCCCTGTATGCCAGCCACATGAGTTCCTCAAAGATCCCCAAAACTTGCCAAAATTCAAGGCCCTTATGTGTGAGGATATATGAACATTTTCAAAAATTGCACAGCTAAAATCTCTGGGCTTTAGAAGGTACAGACCATTTCATCAAATGTTTTGTGAGCCAGAGATTAGTGGGATAGAAAAATCCAACTAAAAAGATCACCTTAATTAAAGGATACACACATGCATACCTTTGGGCCTCCTTAATAGTTTTCGAAGCAGCATTTATGACACTTACAAAATTATTAAAAAGGGTTTTAAAAAGCAACCCTCCTCATGTCATTTATTTATCCACTTTCCCTGTATTTTTTCAAGTAATTCACTATAAAATTATTTTTCTGGAATCCAGTGTGTACTTGAAATTTTTCATGAATCATTAATCATTAATATGCACATCACTTTCTGTCTGACTTCTCATTTGAATTGCCTAATCAGTCAAGGATGAGTGAACAGAATAACAACTGATTTTATTTGATCATCCAAATTCATATGACAAACGTTGATTATTATCAGTTTTTCCAGAAATTGAGTTGGTCATTCATATGGAGTGCAGACATCAGAATCACAGCATGATTTGGGTTCTCTTTGCTATTCTTATACACACAGTTGAAAATTGAAAGATCAGTGACAGCAACTTTAACTCCTCAAGCTTTAAAAAAACCTTTTATGGTTAGAAAATAGATAATTTTTTTAAATGTCAACTTTCTCCTTGTTTTGGGGGGAGGATAGATGTGCTTTTTCCTTATGGAAGGGAAGAAATTAAAAAACATATTGTACCATCAGAATAGAATTGCAGATTTCCCTTCATTTTACAAGGACATGATTAAAGAAAATAATAAACAAGGCTGCTAACTAGAATTTCTGTAAAAAGAGTGAAGGCATCATAAAACAAGTTTCAAATAGCTTAACTTTCTGTGTATTCATGATTCTAACACCAAACTTGAGAATTTTGAGAATCCTCAGGAAAAGAAGTTCATCAAAGAGCACTTCCCCTAGAATCTTTCACAAACTCAGCCCATAAGACATGAGTGCTTAGCAATAGCCACATAAAAAAAGAGCATAAGTAAGGTCTCCAAAATACAGTTGACTCTCAACACGAGTTTGAACTGTGTGGGTCCACTTACATGCAGATTTTTTACAGTACAGCACTGTAAATTAATTTCCTCTTCCTTATGGATTTCTTAATAACATTTTCTTTCCTCTAGCTTAGTTTCTTATAAGAATATAGTATATAAATACATAGAACACACAAAATACATGTTAATAGACTGCTGATGTTGTCGGTAAAGCTTCTCATCAACTGTAAGCTATTAGTAGTTTAAGTTTTTACAGAGTCAAAAGTTATACATGGATTTTAAATTTCATGGGGTGGGGGTGGGGTGGAGGGGTCTGGTGTTCCTAAACCCTACATTGTTCAAGGATCAATGTACTTCAGAAGTTGCCTGTATCTTGCTCTCTTAACACACTTAGCAGCAGTAAACAAAATATTCATGGATTACTGAATTATACAGATGCTTACAACTTTTATTTAAGGTTTTCTATATTTTTTATGCTTAGACATTTGAAATGGCTGCTTCCAAGGCACAAAATTGATGAGACAGATTTTTCTGTAAAAGAAACTGACAGGCAATTTTGTTGGGAATCTTAATTATTCTTAACTTAATCACCCTATTTCTCTTTTCTATGCTCAAAGGAACGAAATAACTACATGTCATATTCAGAAGGCAAGCAACAGCATCTACCTACATTTTGGATTTTTGAGTTCAGCTAAAAAAAAAATGCCTCTACTGTCTGGCCATTCACTCATTCATTTGTTTATTCAACAAATAGTTTTGTGCAATGGTTAATTTCAGGTATTATTCTAAATAAATAATTATTCTACTATTTGGCATACATAATATAAAGACAAATATGCTCCTAGCCTCACACAAACTTAAATTCAAAAAGAAAGTCAGAGGTGCCTGGGTGGCTCAGTCAGTTAAGCATCTGACTCGGTTTCAGCTCAGGTCATGATCGCATGGTTTGTGAGTTCGAGCCCTGCATCAGGTCTGCACTGCATTGTTTGGGATTCTCTCTCTGTCCCTCTCTCTCAACTTATGTCTGTGAAAGTGTACAGCACTGTATTCTATGGAAAGTAATAGTGAGACATATCTAGTCTAGAGTTGTCAGAAAATATTTCCCGGAAATGATGATGTGTAAACTGACACCCGAAGGATAACCTGGGAAATGAAGAAAAGGAAGGTAACAGTGTTGAACATGTATTGCTTGTCCAAAGGTCCAGAGTCAAGTATTCAAGATTAATGAAGAAAGCCCAGAGTGGTTGGAGCAGAGATGGCAATGAGAAAATTGGACATAAAGTGATGCTAAAAAGACAGGCAGGGTGAAATCCTAGAGGGCATGTAAAGAATTCCTGTGAAGAATTTTAGACCTTATCAGAAGGAAAGGTAAAGTCATCCAAGGGCTTTATAAAGAAGAATAACTGACATATTTGCATTTTTGAAAGTTTTGTCTAGCTGCAGACAATGGATTAGAATATTGTAAGATAATGAATTAAAATCAAGTAGAAGGATATTACATATTATATATGAAAAATTCCATCTAGTAGGTCAAGTTCTTAAAATCAGTTTGGAATACGTTAAGTGAATTTAATGGGACTAACAACACACGGTACAATTCATTGTCAGTCCATTCATCTTTCCACAGGAGTAAAGCTAGTATCACCAGTATTATTGATATCATGACTAGAGACACTTCCTTTGTCTAGATGGCCAACTGGTTATGCCAATTTGAAAATTTCCAGTCCAAAATAATCTGTTATGTTTACTGTCTTGAATTTCTGACTATATTTCAGTTACTGTCAAAATGCTAACCAGGAAAAATTAAATATAAGAAATATCCTGTTATTCCTCTCTTTAAGAGCATACCTTCAAGATATATTCTATTCTCATCTAATGGTAGGACCATGAAAATCTACAAACTTAAATTTAATTCGTTAGTTCTAACTTTTCCATAATTTGAGGGGAAATATATGTTTAGCAAAGCCACTAATAGTCATATGTATCAGATGGATGGATGGGTGAAAGGATAGAGTTGCAGACATATATGTAATAAAAACATTTACATATTTGTATTTGAATATCTATGGATATTTTGAACATCACATTTCTATGAAACTGAAGATAGAGATATTTATCTGTAGATAGACATTGATATAGATATTGAAATCTACAGATACTAATCTAAATCTATATATCCATGATATATACAGATACATATCTTTGATATATAGATGTATATCTGTTGATATATAGTGAAATATGGCTATATAAATATTTTAATTTTTAAATATAAAAATGTTGCTTTTTTAGAAAATTGACAAGAAAATGACAATATAGAGAAAATCCATTATGCACTGAGTAAAAAGAAAATTAAAATGTTGCATAATGTTGTCATTCATGTACTTCAGTATTTGCTTCTCAGCAAGAAAAATTTGACACTTGAATAGATGTTTTTAAACTGATGATAATTAGAATTTCTATTTTCTTCTGGGATGCCTAAAAATATTTGACCTAAATTTAGTGCTATGACATATCAAGTATGTTAGCTAAGGTATACTATATATTACATTTTAAATATTTATTTATGTATTTATTATTAATTAATTAAAATAAATTTAAAATAAGAGTAGGAATTCAAGAGTAAATTTAAAATAATAATTAAATTTAAAATAAATTTAAAATAGGAAAATTGTATTGTAGACCACTGAATA